>NC_071286.1:31595355-31969949 GCF_943735745.2 Anopheles bellator
CGCCAGCAGCAGCGCCAGCAGCAGCGCCAGCAGCAGCGCCAGCAGCAGCGGCGTAGGTATCGGTGCAAGTCCTTCCACGCTCGTTCCGCAAGGTCCACCGGCACAGCTACAGCAACAACCACTGACACTCCCGGCGCCACTGCAACCCTTTTCTTTGCATCCACCTCCCCCGAACCAGACCAGCCCCCAGATAGCGCCCCTGTTCCATCACCAGCCAACGTCCGCCCTACCCAACAGCCCTTCCGTCGCCACCAGTGCTACGCTTTACGCGGCCGCAGCAGCAGCAGCAGCAGTAGGAGCAGGAGCAGGAGCAGGAACAGGAGCAGTATCCGTCGGAGGTACTTCCGGCAGCAGCGGCGACAGTCAGGGTGAGCTAAGCGCCGCCACCACGCCGAACGGGTACGCCGGGTGTAGCCAGCAGTTCTGCTACTGTGGTCACTGCTACTCCGCGCACCCAGGCCTGTACCACCCGGTGCCGCCGGCCCTGTTTGGGCGCTACGCTCCAGAGCTCCAGAGTCTGAGCGGTACGAACACTACCACCAGCAGCAGCACTAGCAGCAGTTGCGTCGATCCACACAACCACTCCGCGGGGTCCTCGGCGTCCGCAGCGAGCAGCGAGCTCAGCTACTACTCGGCCACCACTACGGCCACACCGTACCACCATCACAGCTACCCGGCGGCGGCCGCGGCACATCCGCAGCTGTTCTCGCCGGCGCTAACCCACCACCACCAGCTGGCGCTGGTGCAGCAGGCCCATCACCACACCCTCGCCCAGCAGCAGGCACAGCAGCAGTACCAGCTCAGCCGACTCTACTACCACCACCACCAACAGCAGCAGCAGCAGCAACAGCAGCAGTTGCAGCATCTACAGCAGCGACACTTCGAAAGCAGCCGCAGCAGCAGTAGCAGCGCCCACAGCAGCAGCACCTGCAGCAAGACACTAAGCATGGTAAGCATGACCAGGATCCACGATCCTCGTGCTCTTGGGCCGATCTACCTACCGGACGGTGGTGCGATGCCCGACAACTACGATCACCGCGGAGGCGAGTGTTCCGGGAGCCCAGTGGCCTGTAGTAGTTCCACCTCACCCTACACTAGTTGCACGGGTCCACTGTTCTCTGTCTATCTTGATCCTTCATCTACTACTGCTACTACAACTGCTAGTGCCAGTAACCCATCGAAATTCCCTTCGCCGGCAAGACACTATCATCCTTCCAAGGTACAGCGACCCTGCGTTGGCTTAGGTGTGTTCCGTTGCTACTGTCCCCATGGCAGCCGTTAGATTGACGATTCTACGTCCGTCCGTGTGTGTTTATTGTCCTGCGTGTTTGGATGTTCAGGTCGGTGGGCATGTTCAGGTTCGTGACCCAAGGGATGGCCAGACAACCAAATTTGGCCACAGTAAATACACTGTAGCGCTCCTCTGTTTGCTGGGCTTATTCGGTGTGTAACGCCACTGAAAATGTGTTTTATTACAATTCGCATATTCACAGTGCTGTTGATGGACAAATTTTTCACAAAAGTGTTGAAGATCCGTTCAAGCAGTTCTACATGATAGGATTATTGAGCGCAATAGGCGACTTCCTGTCTTCTAACTTGAACGCCGGTTGAAGAACTTAATGGTTTTTTACCAACATCAAAATGCTCTTGTGACACGGTGCATTGTTCTGATGAAAAAGGATTTTTTTCTTCTTCAAAGCGGGTCTTTTTTCTACTAATTTTCTCTTTCGGCTGGTCTAAAAGGTTACAATAACAATCGGAATGTATTGGTTTATCAGATTGAAAATAATCCACAAACCAAATTTTTTTCGCAACCCAAAAAACTGATGCTAACAACTTCTTGGCCGATTTCGGGACACGAACTCGTTTCTGAGCCGAAGAACCAGGTTCACACCACTCTTCAGCCTCTTGTTTTGACTCAGGATCATAAGGTTACACTCAAGTCTTATCTATAGTAATGAGTCGATGCACAAAGTCAGCTTTATCCTTCGAAAAAGCTCCAAAAGTTGCCGAGAAAGTTCGGCTAGACCATTTTACTAACAGATTTCTGAAACCCAATACTTCGTCTTCAAGGGTTGTACGACCTCGTTTTACTGTATTAGTTGAAGGTGAAAAGTCCTTATACACCTTCACCATTCGCTCACAAATTTCCTTAGAATTAATAATTAACATTGAATTTAGTGATGGATTGAAATAAAACTTCACATACGTTCATATGAAAAGTGTATCAAAATAAACAGAATTGGGCAAGTGGAAGCGCCCGCTGCTATTGAACCGCAAAACTTATTGAACACCCTAGTACACACGAATGATGTGCAAAATATGCTCATAAAACTCGGGTGTGCAAAACTGGGTGACGAAGCTAACGTCAAAATTGACTTTAATCCGCTCCCACGGCTTGGCTGTTATACAGCATTACATAGTGGCAATTTTTTCATTCATCAGCGATTATTTTTTAATCAAAAAGCTGGGAAATTTCGTGAAAAAAGAATTTAGGATATGGTTAGCCCTCTGTAGAGTGGATGGAAAGTCAATGCTTCATAACTATAAGCTCGAAGAATCAACTAATTTATGTCATCGTGAAGCTTCCGAGCTACTGTTTCTAAGTTTCACTGAGTTGAGTTACATTGCCAGTGTAAATTTTTCGTTGGCCAAATTTCGCTCAGGCCATCGCTCGGCACAGAGCTACTTAATTACCTCGAGTGTGGCGCTACGAGCTGCGGGCTATTGTCGTAGCGACGTTTTTGCGGTTGGATCGGGACCGGTTATCTCTTCAGCAGCCTGAAGTGCTGTACTAGTAGCAGTTCCGGGCAGCGTGGAACCATCGCAGTGTAGAGCGCACTCGGCCGCGCAGTCGACCCAGTCAATTGCCTGCACGTGAGAGTGGAGCAGTAGCAGCAAATTAATTAACAATGCAATCCGCCAGAGACAGGACGCACCCCCGGACGGTGGTGGGTATTGTTGCCCTCGGTTGACCCCGCAGCGATATGCGCAGCCACATGTTGCCGTCGCTCGAGGCCAGGCCCAACATTGGCCGGCCCGGCATAAGGGAGTAACATATTCGCCCATCATTAACGATGGGGGGGTGCTGATAACTGCACCGCCTGTTCCACACATTAGCAGGATCCTTCGGTTTCCGGTTCGGTATTATCTTTGCAGCTCTCCTGGGCTGCACCGCGGCCACTCCCGTTGCCCTCTGTGCCTGCTATTGTTTATTTATCTCTGGAGATAATTTGCACCACCGAATCCTTATGAATTGCTAATCAATTGATTAATTATTTCCCAATCAGGGCCAATTTGCGTAACCGGCGCAAGTGGCACGCGCCGCGGGGTCGGCGCTACCGCCGTGGGGTCAGGATGCGCAGCATATCCGCCCAGGACCTCTGGAAGAGCACCGGTCTGCCAACGGGGATCTACTTTTGTTAATAAATGATTGTTGAATCCCACCGGGCGCGGTATCCGCGGTCTGCAGGATGCGTCCCGCGGCCCGTTGTGCACTAAACATTGTACAATACTACAATGTGTGGATAAATTGTTTGGCCGATTGCTCCGTTAGTGCGTATCGCAAGTGTCGGCAGCACGCTTACCGGTAATACATCGAAGATCGGGCCTTGGTTAGTCTTATCTCTCCAGATACATAACTTTACGAAAAAAAGACATTTATGTTTTTTCGACGTAAGAAAATCAAAAGGAGAATTTTAATCGATCTGAGACTGAGTACTAAGAGTAAGAATGGTTTGTTGCCGATGCACAAATTCGTCATTCAATACCAATTTAGTAACCCTTCTGGGGATAAAAAAAAAGACATTCACTTCCCAACTTCTAAAATCTACCAAAACTACGCCACTTCGACACAGCTCAACTGTGGAGAGCAAGAGCTTCCGGTCAAGTTCCTGGAATGTATTTCGGGGGTTTCATTTGGGTTCGTATAACGCGACAGGTAAAATAATTTTAAAACATTCTTCTCATTTGGTGTTACAAAGGCCAAAATTTGCAATTAATTAGCACCATGTTCAATCTTTGCATCGACAAATACGGGCTGAATTGCTGGTGGCTATATCTCCTGACGCGTTTGCCAATGATGCCGATACATCATCACATTGATCGATTGTGGTGCGGTTATGCGGTGGACAGCATACAACACGTATCGCTGAGCGATAGGAGAGCTATTGACCGTGCATTGTTTGGCCGGTGCTCAGCCGGCCATTTTCCGATGATTTTTCGATATCAAATGAATGTTCCCGCGGTCACAGGACAGGACGTCCGGCTTGTTCCGGTTGTTTGATCGCCCATCGGCAAACGGTTTACATTAAAGTAATTGCCACCCCACGTAGCGGGGGGTGCATTTTTGTCTAAAAACGAGGTTTCAAACCCGACCAGAGTGGCGAAGTTTGTGGAAGTGCAGTTCAAACCCACTTTGGAACCTCGGCCGGAATTCGGCTACGCAGAGAGTGCGTGGTCTATGGTCTGTGGTTGTGGCCGTCCAAAAGCTAATTCCAGTGACCAGGCGGAAACTCTAGCATAACCCGAGGCCCCCTTGCACGCACGGGTGTTGCATCAATCACGCAACCCAAAATCGTCGCCTTTATGATTAATATAAATTTTAGCATCTTTAATCCTTTCGCTGGACGGCACGGACTCTCTCGGGGAGGGACCCGTTCTGCCAACCGGCCTGAGGGATGTGACCGGACAGAGATGACCGGAGTGACCGCATGATATGTGTCAGGCCCACATAACCGGGGAGCGATGGGTCGTTCGGATTCTCTACCGACCGTGATGGTGCCGACAGTTTTGGGGTTTTCTCACTCAATCCCCGGCGGGTGCGGAATGGAGTTTGGTGGCCCCTCCATATCCCTATCACGTCCCCCACGCCGTACGCCGGATTGGGCTGTTAATTATCCAAAGTGAGCGAAAAAGGCTCCATCCTTCCGCAGGCGAGCCAAAAAGACAAGCATCCTACGTTGTTCATTCCGAAAGGCAGCGGCAGCTCGGAAGCAAGTACATTAAGAACGAGGACGTGCTCCTGTGTGTGGCCATCCCCGGCCATCGTGCTGAGGTTTAGTGTCACCAGCGCGAGTGTACCGGCAAGAAGGCAAAGGCACAGCCTTTAGGGGTGATTATGTCTGTTAGGGTACGCTTTCACATCGCCCTGCAGGATCTGCAGGCCAGTGTCGTAGACGTAGGCTCTTTTAAATACCCGGTGGCTATTTTTGCGGTACCAGGCACGTATCGAGCATACAAATAAACATACACACACACTCGATGACAGGGAACAGGACAGGCAACATGACACATCTGAAACGGGAGCCCATAACCGGGCACGGACGGTGCAGGCCGGGTGCGGGTGCCGGGTTGCTATGTGTCATAAAATCTTTTGCCAACATATCAAGGGCTTCGGGGCACGGCACACGGACTCTACTGGAGGCCGTCGGCGACGGGTGGCACTGCGCGGGGAGGGTGGCTTGAACAAATATGAATGACAAATTATCTCACTCCGCCGCACGTCGCCGAGGCTGCCCCGTGCAGCAGATTCGGTGCTGGATAAGCAGTATTTATCCTACCGATCCGCTCGCTCGGAGGGCTGGGTGTTAATCGCCCGGAGCGCGTGAAGGCGTGCTGCATTTTCAATTTTCCACCAACCAAAAACCCGGACAGAGATAGAGAGAGAGAGAGAGAGAGAGAGAGAGAGAGAGGGGCCAACATTTACGTAATGGAAACATTTTTGTGTCGATAATCAATGGAAGATTATCGGTTGATGCGATGATTATTCAACGGTTTGTGTAGGTTGATGAATGAACAAAGGCTTTTGGGAACTCTTATTTGTTCCCAATTAGTTGATGGTTTGTTTCAATGAAAAGTACACTCAACCGATCGTACTTGAAAATTTTAACAAACGAATTCACACGTCGATATCGTCTTCAGTGAGTAGATATCATTATGATATGTAATTCTTTACCCATTCAAGCAGATTATCAATGTTTCATTGATTCCATGTCGTGAATGCATTGCTATTGAATATATTATGTTTGAGCCAGAAATTTACTGAACATACTGCAACAGCTTCATAGTCGATTGCTGTTATGTTACAGTTCTTTTTATTAGAAACAGCATAAGGCACTTTTTTAATGATGCTAGAGTTGCCAACAGAACGTTCAAAACTTTTAACAGAATAACAAAATTTTTTAGGATAACAGAATTGCAGAAAACGATAAAGAAAAAAGATGCACCGTTTGAGAGCATCGCACCACTGTAAAATCATTCTACTAAATTAGGGTCACTTTTGTATGAAAAGAGGGCTCCAGCATGCAACGTGGCTATTTTTAAGAAGAAGGAAAACGATGTTGTATTATTGTTGCTTTTTTATGTTGATGCCGTTAAATCAATCCGTTAAATCGACAAATCGGTTGTTTAATTATCAAGCGCATTCTCGCGTCACGCTCCAGTTTGAAGGGATCAAATGTATCATCGCTGTACGCAATGTAATCCCATCTGTTGTTGGATACTTTTTTCAGAATTTAAGCTGAACTCGAAGTGGATAATTAGCTAATGCCGATCAACAACACTTTTTTTGTGTTCGAATCTGTCTGAACATTTACACGAAGTCAAAACGTTGCCATCCTCATCGCCAAATTACTACACTAAGGTCCTTCACGGTTCGTTAATCGAATCGACTCTGGCGAGATTCTCCCAAGCTCGTGAAAATTGTTATCAAATTCCAGCTAAAAGCAAGGCTTTGCAAATCCTCCGAGCCCCGGGAACCGGTTTTAAATCGTGTTTTCGCTTCATTAGCCACCGGACGGCCGGGGACGGGGTAAGAGAGTTTGGACACGAGTGTCCTCCTCTTCGGGGCGCCAAACTTGTCAGGTGTCTAATAATTAATCTTATGGGTTTATAATCTGCATCTGTCAAATGGGCTTCACTCCGACAGCCCGACTAAAGAGCAGCCCGACTCGCTAGATGGCGTCAATCTCACCACCATCAACAGCTCATAATCATAATTGTTATGGATTTACCGAGGGGGAGGGCGTTCAGGAATGACAGCATAACCTCCGCACGGGATGCACTTTCCCGGGTGCATCTTGCCCCCCTCCCCGGGGTCCGGCATTTTCCGGCAAAGTTTATTTATAAAACACTCCACTCTGCGCTGACACCGGGCGTGCCGCTCCCACTCAGTGCCTTTCGGCGGTGGATGTCCTGCCGCAACCCCCGGAACCGCCGGCCACTAGGTGTTGGCGGCGTAAAGCAAATAATTAATTAAATGAAATTTTAATCTTTTATAAAGTTAATTAAATTCCACTGGGCGGTCGCCGCGGCGCTCGGTCGGTCGGTCGGTCGGCTTTGCTAACAAGCCGGATGTGGCTGCATCACCACGCGCACCCGTGTGTGCGCGTCAGAAAAGCCTCGTTCCGGTCAAACACCGTCACCACCGGTCGGTGGTCAACTGGCACTAGCCACACACATAGACACGCACGAAATTCCATACATCCCGTGATGGAATGCCTGCTTTGGATATGGTGGTTGCTGCTCCTTCAGGAATGGCTGTGGCATTTCGGGGGCAATGAAGTCAGTCCATTTACTCGCAGTGACAGTGATGGGGAAATTTTTGTGAGAAAATCGATCGAAAGTCTGTGCGTGCGTGTATGTGTGTGTTGCGGGCTGGCAACAGGCAGTGCAGTCCCTCCGTTGTTGGGTGCGAGGATATCCATCCTATCCGAAAGAAAAACGAATCCTCTGCCGTGCTGGCCTGGGTTGGCCCCCTCATATCTGTCTGGCGGGAAATTGCGATTTTAATTTTTCAATCTCAACCCGGATGCTGACGGGCCGGGAGCCGGCACCATTTTGTATACCCGCCCCCACGCTTCGTTCAGACTTCGTTGTCGTAGTTGTCTTTCGGGTGGTTTGTAAGCCCAAAAACAGTAGCCGTTGTTGTAACCACACGCCACGAACTCGAACTTAGTTTTTCGCGACCAACGTGACGCAGGAAAAACGCGCCACAAAACCACCGGGCAGCGCGGCCGCGTTCTATGGAAATGTATGTGGAACAATTTCCTGTTTTGGCACACTCGACGACGGGCTCGGCTCGGGCGCCAGCTCGGCCGACTGATGGGTCCAATCGAGATAGGGCACGATTTTTCCGAGGGCCTCTGGGTGCGGCCTGGCCTATGTTTGCATGCAGGTTGTCTGTTTCGGGAACCTCCCGGGCAACGTCAGCGGGCATCATCAGCACGTCAGCAGGCAGTCCGTGCTCCCCCGGGGGCCCTGATTATCGCCGTGCGGGCGTTCTAACGTGCTGAGATTAAATTTAATTTTCCACGAATTTGCATGAATCGTGCAGGCGGATGGTGGATTGTGCCGTGCAATGAGCGGTGTTTTGTGCTTAGAAGGAACGGTTCGATTCCGGAAGGAACTCTGCCGCTTCCTCTCGCTCAGATCCGCCTAAAGCACAATGGAGACGCCTGGTGCCGATGAGAAAATGCGCGCTTTATTTTGAGTTCCACGACGTTCACGTGCCGTGTCCGCCCCGAACACACCCAGAACAGCGAACCAGAACCTCACCGTTTCAGTTTTCGTTCCGAATAGCGATCATGTTCCCTAACTTTGCACCCCCTGGGGGTGGAAGCAGAAAAAACAACTCCCTTTTGCGCCCTTTTTTCTCGATTCCGGAGTATCACCGACCATTAACTTTCATTTTATGAACAGACTCGTACGGACTCAAAATGATCGTGCACGTGGCAGGGGCCAATCGGCGTGGTTGTGGGGCCATGGGTGGCATCCCTTCCGAGCCCTTGGTAATGTGGTTGGTCCATTAATTTCACAACCATAATCTAGTTCCCGTGCAAAATTGCAGTCCGGCCGAGCAAGACCTGTTGGGCCACATTACCGCCGTTCCATCCCGTCTTTCATTTTCTTTCCACGAGCCACCCTCCTTCCAGGGGTGGTGGTGGTTCAATGTCCTTCCGGCGAAGTTGCGAGGGTGCGAGATCGGCCATTAGTTTCGCCATTTCCGGTCCCGGCGTGGTTCGCGCAAAGAATCGCGTGCCTGGCCGAGTTCGTCTGCGTCTGCTGAACACCTGTTACCTCAGGCTCCCCCCCACGCCCCACGCCTCTGACCTGGCCACCTGCAACTCCAGAACCGCAAGTGCGCGGATCGGAACTGGGATTAATTGAAATTTTATTGGCTGCACAAAAAAGTCCGAATCGTGTAACTTCTGTTTCATCCTCGGGGAGCTCAACGGGAGGTTCCGAGACGGAGTCAGGCCACACATTTTCATCGCGCTCAATTCTTTTTCACTGCACTTTCGTTGCAACACACCCTCTCTTTCTTGGGCCGGTTTCCGGTCCGTTGCGCTCCCAACCGAAGCGTGCGATGCGCGGATTACTTCCTTCGTGTGGTGGCCGCGTTTTCTTATGTGGCGCGCTTCGCTAGGGCCTTATGTTAAGGGCTCGGCTTGGCTGCAAAAACACCCAAGTGAAGCGCCAACGAGAAACACCTCTGCCGGACCGGACCAGCATAATCACGGTAGCATAACGCGCGGGTCACACCGGGCCGCCCGTGGTCGACGGGTGGGTAATTAAAAGAATCACCCCAGCATAAACCGATAGTCGCGGTCCGCAGAAAACCATGTTGCAACTCGGCCGCCTCCGTCGCCACCACCACCGATGGCTCTCCATTACACGCTCCTGTGCCCGTCGATTGTGGATGCTTCTTTTTGCCTCTATCATCATCATCATCATCATCATCGGCGCGATAGTCAGCAGTCTGCCGCTTCGGTCGCCATTTCGGTCGAGAACGCATTATACGTGCCTTATGCGGCCGCCGGACACGCTGCTTTGTAGTGAAATATGCACTTAAACCGACTGCAGGGGGGTGCATGGAAAACACCCTCGCCAAAGTTTCGCAAACGTAACAACGCGTTTAACACCGAAGATAAATGTGCGCACTACTCAGCCTCACCCTAACGTGCGGCAGTTGCGCGGCGATGGCTGACCACAAAATCCTTATCTCCGGTTCGGTTGCGGTCCAGGAATTAATAGCTTCGAAGATACTTCTCTCAACTACACGGTCGGGGCAGGGGGTGTTTAAGCGATCGATTTTATCGCTCGAACCAACACAAAATTAGCAGATCGTACAGGGCACGGAGCAAGAGAAAAAGAAACAAAACAAAAACAACGGCCAGATAAATGGTGCACATTCCTCGAGTCTCTTGTAAGCTCCCATTTACGGTTGGTTGCTGCCGGTTAGTGATAGTTTTTTTTTAATGTTTCTGCTGCATTTCCGAACGAATTATTTAGCGTGCAATTAATTCCGCTCGATGCACCGCACCGAGCTATGCTGCCGAGAGTCACGTCTTGCTGTTTGGCGTGCCGTTCCGCCGAGAGAAATTGGGCCACCGCTACCGTGTTATGTTGGCTACGGACCACGCTCTTTATGAGGCGTTTGCGAAATACTTACGGCGGAAAAGTGGGGGAAAATTAGAAAACTACATCACACGTCAAGAGTGTTTTCGATAGCGAGGCTGCTGTAGGAATGAAATGAAAATATCGAGATCCTCCCTATACTGCATTATCTCTACGATGTTGAAGACACGTTACAGTGCGAAATGGTGTTAAATGGAGGTGAAATAGAGAAATAGAGACATTTACGTTCTTGCAAAAAATTGGGTCCCAGAAATGGATGTTTTTTCTCTCTAAATTTGAATCTTAAATGTCTTCACATGTTCAACGACACTTAGTTGAAGTTGCGATCGTAGGATTCGTAAATTTGAATTTTTCGGCTCAACTCGGGTGTCTCGAACTGTCTTTGGGCCTTAAATCGCCAACTTGGCGCTTCATCAACAGCAACAGAATTAGCCGTTTCACATTTAGGTTTTCTTTTTCGGTGTCTCGTTCTTTATTTCATGTGCTTTGTCTTTCGACGCGTCGCCGAATTTTCGTAGTCGTTGCGTCATTGTCAAAATATGCTCGTTGCTTCCTTACTTGTCTTTCCTGATTGCTATGCAAGAGTCAATCGCTGTATATTTAACGAACGATCATTCTGATCCCCTAGCACAATCGAATCCTTTTTAATATTATTCCTTTTGTTTTTCTTTACAGGTAAGCGATTTTCTTTCCCGAAGCTTCGTCGACGACAAGTAAGATACATTTTAATTTTCTCCCAAATGGCTGCACATAATTAATGCTGCATGCATTTCTTGTGGCCAACGCGATCTGACGCTTCTCCGAACATGTTACAACATTGCCGCATTGTTCTTTCGCTGATCATTTTCATTTGGAGTACATGTTTTTCGGTTAATTTATGAGCAAAAAAATCCATCGGCCTAACAAAATACCACTAAAATTACGGGGAAACTGTCGACCCTCGAGGACCCTCCTCCAGCGTATCGTTGGCCTTCCAGTGAGCTTCCCGACTCGAGGCGCTACTGCACGAGGAAGACAGATTCTCTTTCAAGATTGCTATTTGGTCATTAAATTTTTACGTCTGCCTGAACCGGCCCGGAAAAACCCATCGGCAGATCTCGGTGGCCCCGTGGCAGGCCGGCCGTTCCGAAGAAACCCGAAAGCAGCTGTTCAAGTGGACTTCGTGGAGGACCAGGTCCCTGGTTTCCCATTTTCTCACACCTCGGCGTACGACCCAGCGTGCGGTCGTTAATTACGGGAAAATAAATAATTTTCGGACCGCACCACCACCGGCCGGTCGGTCCTTCGCAGGATCTATCACTTTCGCTCGCCGACCACGTTCGGTTCGGTTGCGGTGTTTGAAAGTAACGCGGATTTTTTGTTTCACTTCCCGCGCTGCAACCATTTTCCCAGCAGCACAGGTCGCCCAGATCGCTGGAAAAACTTTCCGAAAACATAACTCAACTTTCGCCATCATAACTTCACGGCAGCACCGCGGAGAAGCCACGCCACGGTTGGCCTGAGTCCGCCGCCGGAGCTACTCTAGCGGCTCGGAAAAGGTTGTGGTTCATTGTTTTTCTTCTTCGCGGGCTGTTGTTTTTCCATCAGCAGTTTCCAGAACGCAATCCGGTGGGAGAGACCGGTGGGCTCTTGGAAGGGAAAAATCATCGCCCATTGGCAGGCGCGAGACAAGCGCGACCGAAGGCGAGTTCGAAATTAACCGAATAATTTTCAATGAACCGTAATTTATTCAAAGTTTTCCATCGACCCTGCCCCAAAGTTTTCCACCACCATCACACACCGCGGGCGAGAGGGAGGTTTTGTTTACTTCCTCTGGCGAAACGGGGCCGCCTCGTTATGGCTGGTTTGGTCCTGCTGCTCCTGCATTTTGTGCCCCCAAAAAAGGCGGCAACCGATTTTCCGTTTGCTCAAAGTTGCCGCTGTGTGCTGGCCGGTGATAGATGAAAAATCAATGTTTTCCCGTTTTTCTTCTGATCGAACACCGCCCGAATCAACAGTCACTCGACTCGGCCCGTCAGTGGGAGGAAGCACCTGGAAAACTTCTAAGCACGCTCGGGCGCACTTGCGGGAAAAGTATGTACTTTACGCGCGGAGCTGATCGAAGGTGGTAATTATTAGCGTTCGCGACAAACTTTTGCAACGCCCTTTCATTATTCACCGTGGAACGTAATTTAGCCTTTCACCCGGCTGTGGGGCGTTGTTTATTACCTCCCCGACATTCGCTGCAGCAGCAGCCGCAGGCTCTCCGGTCCTTAGATGTTGTGGCAAAGGATGGCTTTTTTTGGTGGCCGTGCAGGTTAATTTGTTGTCCAAAAACTGATGGCAATCTAAAGAAAAGAACAGGGTCGTTCCAATCACTAGTACGGCTTCCTTTTGTAACGGACCGTTGGGCCACAAATTTGTCACTTTGTTTGTTCATTTTTCGGGTTTCCTTTTCTAATTGATTGGCTTGATTGGGAAGTTAGTTCAACATTGGGAGCATTGAGATCGGGGAAAAAATTGGGTGAAAATTTACCACGGATTTTTATTTATCGTATTTTTTGTCATTTTTCATCACAACACGCTCACGACAAGGAGCATAAATTAAACGAAACGTACGGACTGTTTACCAGGTGTATCAAGATTTTCATAGGAACTTTATCGTTCTGCATTACAAAGTTTTCAATATTATTCTAATGTTAGCCCCATAAAGTACTGTTAAATTATTAACCTAAGCAAACTTCATGTTGCTTACAATTTCAAAAAAAAGTCATTGTATTTCTTCTGCCTTCATAAATTTTAAGCGGCTTTGGAATGTGAAAACTCACCCTCAGGTGCACTAGTTCCGTTGCCTGGCTTAGCACACAACGAAAAAAGGCTAATTTAGCTATGATTACGGTTAGTTTACTGGCAATGAAACTACATTAATAGCCGGTGTCCTTCGCAAGGACGCCGCTACTGCTCGCCGTTCCTTGCTGCAACGCCGGACTCGCTAGTTTCCGCTGTTGCCGGATGTGCGCGTGCTTTCCGGTTGTTTGAATAAACAAACAGGCAGCATAAATTATGGTTTTAATAAATTTTATAATTTGCGCATGGTTGCCTCCGGCGGGCAGGGCATGTACCGAAAGGGGATTGGTTTGTTGTTATTGGCGTTTTTTCTCGCGCGAAACAAATGATGCCGCTGATGAGCTGACACGCTAAAGACGATGCTCGGCCGATGATGGCCGTGGTTAATGCACTACGAGCGAGCCGAGATAAAAATGTGTACCGAGCTCTATTTTTATGTTCCCGCTGCCCCAACATAATCGCAGTCCGCTCGCTCGCTGGTGTTGTGCTGATATTGCGGAAATCCGTTTTCCACACCGCGTTCGCTGGCGGCTCGGGGTTTTCGGACACGCCGTTGGTCTAGGTTCCGGTGCAACAAGTGCGCGAAACATGGCCCGCGATGCTATTTTTCATTCGATTCGCCAACCCCAGTTGCGTTCTGTTTCCCGGTGCTATCATTTGTTGGAGTTCCAGTTGTTGAATCGCGTAACATGCCTGTGTCCGGCGTGAGTTTCTTGTTTTTTATTGCGCTTTGGAACGAATGGTAGAACGAGAATCCGTTTGGTTTCCTTCCCCTTTTTTTATAAACTTGGATTTTTTTGTGGTTTAGTTGAGGTGGAAACTAGCTACGTGCGTAAAACTGTGCGAACACATCACCGCCGTGGGCTGCCGCTAAAGGCGGCCAAAAAGTGAATAATTAAAATTCTTTTCAATGTTTTCTGAGCCGTCTGCTTCTCGAAGCGACTGCTCCGAACCCAACCCGTGTGGTTGTGTGTTGGCAAATAATTAGCATATCGAGCGTGCAGCAACATATGCTACCGGGCCAACCACGGAACGGGCGCCACCGACTAAACAAACAGCTTTTCGCGGTTCACTGAAGGGATGTCGTTTAGTCGATCGAAAATGGAAACTTCCGGCGGCCGGGCATCTTGACTGAACCAGGGCGGACCACATTCTACACGTCGCTGTTGAACCCTGAATTCGCTGAATCATTGCACCCACAGGGCCGCACACACTCCGCGTCCCGTAAAATGTTGCCAACTTAAACAATCACCGGAAAATTTAAACACACACATATCCCGGTGGATGGCCTTCGGAACCGGGACGGAAAAGGTGCACTAATGTTGCGGTGTGCGCGCGCGAAGCCTAATCATAAATTATTACATCTTAATTATGCGTCGGGTCGGACGGCATGGGGAACCATTTTCTGGGTCGCCGAAGATGCCAAACCCGTGCGCGCTTGAAGCGGGTTGCAAAATGTAAGCAGCAAAAAAAATAAAATAAACGCAAAATGCGAAGCCGCGCGAAGTTTAAGTGCTTCCGGTTTTCGGGCCCCATTCGGGCCCGGTCGTTCCCGGTTTAATTTCACGCATAACGCGTGAAAAGTAAACCCCGGGTTAACCCGGGCCACCGGGTGCTCAGGACACTTCCACGTCCTCGCGGGCGTGTCTTTAAATTACTACCCACGGTGGCGCACTTGACGCGGAACTTGACGGAAATTGATTATCCGCCTTGCCGTCGTGGGTGACGATCTTGATTTTTTAGGCCAACAGAGCGGCACAAATTTGAAATAAGGCAGGGAGTGTGCGGCATGAACCAGCTTCGTGCGGCGTTTAAAGCGGAATTTAAACACTCGTACACTTCCTTAACACTTCGTTTATCAGCTCTCTAGACGGGGACCAATTTTCCAAAAATATTGAATACAGAAGCATCACAGTTCCGTTTGCCATTTAGTGCTTTTTATACGGTGTCCGCTGTGGCTATGAGCATGTAACAGCCCATTTCCCCTTTCGTATGCTGTATTTACACACTCGACACCGATTCCGGGCAGCTTTACGACGCGACGCGCGACTTCGCCTGACCGTCAATCGATACGCTCGCTCTCGCTCTCCGGCCGGTGTCCGGTCCGGGCGGCGATGAAAACACATGTCTCTGGCACATGCCATCGCGGTGACACGTGCTCCACATAGCGATAGAAGTGGGCTTACAGTAGAAAAGCGCGCCTCACAAAAGAAGTCGGTGAGTCAGTGAGCAACCAGGCGCCTCCATCGACCGATCGATGAGGTGTTAGCACGGAACACGTGCACAGGTTGTGCCCCACAGGCCAGCTAGTGCCCATTAATGTGACTATCCAATAGCGGGGTGGCTACGGCTTCAGAGAGCCCCGCTGGGTGGCGACAGACAAGCCCATCGTCACCGTCAGTCGGTGAGCATTTTCCGTTATTATTAATGGAAATGAAATGCTGTGCTTGGGTGACGGCTGACCACCCTTGCTGGACAGTCCCTTTTCGGTCGTCATCGTTGCGCCGGAGGTGTCCCAGCCGGTCGCACCCTGCGCCCTGGTAAGAAAGCGTCACAAAGGACAAGGACCCAACTGACCAAACCGCCGCAGGACGTGTTCGATAAAGGATACGGCCCTCCAGAGGGAAATGCTCATAGTTGTCGGTCATTGTCGCTACCATTCCCGTGACAGAATTCCTTGTTCCCGGGAACTGAACGAGGCTCACCGTTTATGTCGCCCCAGAGCCCCGGGAGTTGGTGAAAAGGAAATGGCTTTCGGCACGTGAAGGTGTGCAAAATCCAGCACCAGGCTCCCCGGTGTCACCCGGTGGTATGTTTTTCTCTCGTTTTTGTGTCCTTCCGAAAATTGGGACAACGGAACAAGCGGCACCGGACCCCGGAGAACGGCAAGCTATCTGGCGCGTCGGGCTTCCGGGCATTGCGCGGACCCCGGCTTGAAGATAATCGATGAAGGGAGGATCCTGCCCGGCTAGAGGTCCTTGGCCACCCACTCGAGCTAATCGAGCAACATCCGGATTAGGTGTCACGTCACTGTTTGTTTCCGTTGTTGGTTTTAAGTCGTTGCACTGGCGACGACGGTTGCCAGGGACACCACTGCCATGCGACTTATCTGCCGAGCGTTTTGCAGAGAAGAAGCAGTTTGACAAACCGTAATCGGCAAACGGGAATGGTGCTAATGCTTTAACATTCAATCCGGTGGGCGGGTTAGAGAGTTTACCAAAGGCTTTTTGCCGGGGTGGGCTCTCCGTTCGTTCGAACTTTGCTCGTCCAGCATCCGCAGGTAGCACTGCATTCGGTTCGGAAAGATTACCTTCCGAAATACACTCAACAAAATGTCAGACGCCGGCAGCACTCGAAGGGGGGAGCCCTTGAAGCAACCATAATCTGGGTTGAAAGATTTAAAATGGAAAACGGTCTGGTTCGTTCCCGGTTCTGAATTTCCGTATTTCGTATCGGAAAATCCCACCCCCTTTTTCCTTCAGGTTGCCGGGGAAAACCTACTCCGAGTGTGCTTCTGCCTGGGCGGCCGGATTTTCGTCTTCGGAACGATCTTTAGTTCCTCCATATTTAATACGCTCGTTTTACGATCCAAACTGTCGGCTTCGGGCGATGGAGCAATTTTTCGTGCCTTCAACCACCGACCACCGGTCGGTAGAGGTACCAGGCGACAGGGTTACGGTAATTGCCGAAGGAGATAATTATCCTTCTCGCAATTCTGCCAACTATTGTGAGGTTCCTCCGGTGCACCATGGAGCCGCACAATTGTTTGATAACCTGCGACTCTTTTGAGAGCACTCCGTACACTATTTTAAAACTTAAACAATATTTGGAAGCAAAACACCGTAACACTAGGATAGTAATTGCTCCAGGAGCGTTACTGTTTAAAGACAGGTTGTGTGGTAAGCATCCGGAAAAGCAGCCCCCCAGAGTCGGACCAACGTACAGTCTCGGTCGTCGCCGGAAAATTGCCTCCGTCGCCGGTGAGCGTCGAAGGCATTTGCCATTATTCATAACTAGCACAAGCAGCCCAGAGAACCCCGGGCTGCCGCTAGTCGGGCGGGATTCTTCCTTACAATTTTAACAGATTGCATTCCCAGGCGGGAAGGCAAGGCTAGGTTCGGCCAGGGCTCGGGAAGGTAAGCTTTGCCTTCGGTCTTATGAAAAGAGCTGCCGGCCGGAATGCCGTAATCCTTGCCGAGTTCCGGCTGCTGCGGCTCCGCTGTGCCGAAAACAGCAAAATTGTCATTCATTTGCATGTGGAACTATTCTCGGGGGCATCATCTTTTCGAACGACCACCGGCGGTGTGTGTGAATCGGGCTCGCCTAGAAGTAATTTCTCTCTGCCCGGGTGCGTATGCTGACTGACTGGCTGGCTGTGCTGTGCAGGTATTTGCCGTCATGATGGGTAAAATGAATAAATAAGTAAGTAAATAAAACATCCTACCTTACGCTGAGTGTAAACATTGGCACGCCGGCGACGACGACGAGGACGAGTCGACGAGTCATAAACATAAATGCAAATATTACGTTTCGGGACGACCGGAGCTTCGACGGGAGCAGATTAAAAGACGGGGTAAACGACGGGGGGCAGCATCGACGTCGTCGTCCTCGTCGTCGAGGGTATTCGGTAGATTGTTGTGTCGCATGCTTAGAGATTCCGGACTCCGGAACGATAAGCTTACGGGTATTTGCCGCCGCCTTTCAGCGTGTCACGACAAGGACTTACATACCACCGGGCCTGGAGGGAGTTTCGGTCGAGTCGGAAGAACGGATGTCGGTGGATGTTCAAACAAAAGTGACATAATCAAAATTCAATCAAATTATTACCGTTGGACGGGTTCGTGAGATACACTTTTCCTTGGCAGATCAGTGCAGTGCGTCTGTTGCTGCAGTTTAGCTTCATGATCCCCGGTGCAGCCAGGGTTTGCCAGGGACAGCATCGGACTTGTTTCGAAGGACATGGAGTGTGACGTTGGAACTGATTTGTCGACTAGAGTAGCTTTGATTGAATTTATGCAGTGCAAATGACTTTTAATCGCCAACGTTTAGACTTCAATCGATGCAAATTGGCGTTCGGATCGGATTCGATCCGGCCTGCGACAAACAAATGGAAAACACAGACGCTTAATATATTCGCGCTCGGCAATGGGGAGAAATTAACGCTTAAAGGTTTGTTGCCATTTTTTCGTATGTCCTCAGGGATGCTCCGGTTTGCTCAAACCCAATCGATATTCTGCCAGCAGACGAATAACGTCGACCTATCGTTGTCCTGGCGGAATGAAAAAAAAAAAAAAGTTCAAACTTTGATATTACATCATCGCCACACAGGGATGGTCAGCGGTGTTGTAGGCCAATTTTCAGCCCGTGTGCTGCCGACGGGGCTGGACCAAAATTATGCTACCTCCAGGTGGCGCGATGCCAGGAGAAAGCATATTTTTATTAAAAAAGTTCCGTCCGTGGAGTTTTTCGTCGGCCGCTCCGAAGGCCGGCGGCGCATTGAACTCAACACCTCGACAGACACTGTGCGTGAAAGGAAGGCTCATTCGTGGTGAAAATTAAACTCAAAACGTATACACTTTAAGCCGTCTCGAACCGCTCGAACCAACGGTTAAAGTGGCACGACCGAAGGCGTTTGATTTCGCGACTGTCGCGCGCGTGTGTGGTTTGCTGGGAGTCCCAAAACCGACCACCGCAAAACAAACATTTCATCCAAACACTAGGACGATGCCGGCAACCCCAAACGGACGAAAATCATTAAACCGTCGACCGGTGCTCCTGCCAGCGAGGAAGTTTCGCCGGCCACCGCCGACGGAGGGACTCTATTCAAACAAAAATCAGGCCACGGCTTATCCTTTTCCCTGCACCCGTCGGCCCACCGGCGACTGTCGGGCGAATATTATAGAATTTAGAAGTACGCGAGAATATCAAATGCAGCGCGGCGCGGCCCAGCAGGGCGCTGTGGGCAGAAAAGAAAAAACATTTTCCCAATTAAAGCGAAATGAAACCCATTCAAGTACAAAATAGCGATGAAAAGCGACCCGCCGGGACGGGGGGAAAACGCACGGAAGGAGAGAGAGAGAGAGAGAGAGCGAGGCCCAGTGGAGCTCTACAGCGGAAACCCGGCCGGAGATGTGGGATGAAGGAAATGAGGACGCCACCGCGTGGCCGTAGCGGGCTTCACGTCGCTGCGCTGTCGGGACGCGCACGGCACATGGCTCAAAATATGCTGGCGGAAAGCCTTTGCTCCTTTGAAGGAGACCGAGGCCATCGTCGTTGACGCGGGCTGGGCCGGCGTGGTACGGGCGAATTACGGCGAAAAGAAATTATCGCCCGGTGGAAAACAAAAAGCCTTCTGCTTCCGTGCGAAAGCGAATTAAAAATTACTGCCGCCGCCGCCGCCGCGTCCTGGCCCTGGCGGCGTAAGGTTGATTTTGATTTAGCGCCATCGTCCCTTCGGTGTGTGCGCCGAGATCGGTCGCGAATTTACGGACTTTTGCCGGAACGCTGCCCTACGACGACGACGGCGACCCCCCGTTTGGATGGGATCTTTTCGTTAATTTATCATTTTAAACTCCTTTCTCCGGAATCAGCGGGGCAACTAGGGAGCATCGGAGAGCAAGAAGTGATGTCAACCGGTTGGTTGCCGAGGCGTTGCGAAGAATTATTATTGGGTTACGGAGTTCGTAAAGTTTCTCGCACAACAAGAAATGATATTTTCGGAGCATCGCGGGCCAGGAAGATGATGTACACTGAGCGATGGAGTCCCGACAAAACATCCTGTCCTGGTCAATCGTATTAAGTTTGCTTTATTCAATTTGTTAAAGGGCTTACACAATGCGCTCTCGCACAGTTTTTGATTCGTACACTCGAATACTTTCATCGAACAAGAAACACTTGGCAACTTGTTAAATACCTCGGCCGAACTTTGCCTTCTTTTCAGTTCCGACTTCTCCGCGCATCCAACGCGAAAGGCACCTGTTCCTTGTCCCCCCCCACCGAAAGTTTGTGAAAATCGTTTAATTTTCACCACGCCAAACCGACGCCGTTGGTGGCTTGGTGGCCGGAAGATCTCACACGCGCGAAGCGCAACAGTTAACCGAGAGAATCCCTGGGCCGGCCGCGGCCCTCTGTCTCGTGTCACTGTCTTATTTTCCGTGTCGTGTTTTGTGATCTTGTTTTTAACTGCTTTCCGGATTTTCCCGTGGTCCACAGGCCCCGTAGCGGAATGCCTTCGGCGCGAAGTTGTGGAAAAACTTCGCCAAACTACGGCTCGATGATTTGCTGCCTCGCGGAAAGAGGACTCTGGCTTGACTCGCTGTGCTCTGCGCATCAGTGAAGTTGGCGCAACAGTCGAACCAGCCAACGGAGATTGAATGAGAAGTTTGACGGTGGAGAAGTTTATTTAGTTGAACCATCCTCGTGCCAGCGATCGTTCGCGATCCGCTCCCGGAGTCGTTAGTTTTCCTTTCGGTACCTTTTCTACTAACTACCACTGGCTTCGTCAGTTGGTTTCAAAGTTTTTCGCAACCCCGACCCCGAGACGTTGCGCCTGATTTGCGTACCGGAAGTAACTCGAAACTGGGGAACGGTGCAGACGACCCTCCGACCTCCGATAGCTTCTCGGTTTTAATTTGTCGTTTGCGAAGGTTTTTCAGTTTTTGAAGACTCTTCCATCGAAAACGGTGCATCAGAGCTGCATTCTTTTGGGAAAGTGTTGACACCTTGGCCATTTAGCATTAAAACTAAAGATCAACTTTACACTTTTAAATTTCACCCGTCAGGAAGTGTTGCGGAGCCCGGCGTCAGGTTATTTATTTGTTGTCTTTAACTCGAGACGTAGCTCCGATTTCAGCAAGGACCACCGTCGAGCAGCAAAACACATCCGTTGACAACTCCCTGCCGAGTGTGCCAGGTTGTCTTGGGATGGTCTTCGCTAGCGTGTCCTTAGCGTGGGGGTGGCGGTTGCCGTCACCTGGCACAGACCTGGCCAGTTTCCTGCTCGCGGTGACATTGCTCCGCGGTGCGACTGTGAAGAACGGACATAAATCTTACTCAGTGCGCCCGGTTGCAAGGGATCCTTTTTAGGCGATCCGGGCCGGGCCGGAACCTGCACTCAGTGGGACACCTGAGGACCAGTCCGGACATCCCAAGAACTCAGCTGGGGGCAACCCGGAGGAGTCTGGGCTGTGAAAAAGAATGTGCTACCATTAATAAAGTTCCGAACGAGCGCGCGTCCTTGTTGGAACTCTACCGGTGAGGCAGCGACAGAGAGGGACAGCGATAGGGACCGGAACCACCTGGAAGACGTTGCCAACTTGAACGAAAGGGGCTGAAGAAAATAAATGCAAACTTTTATTATTTAGCACGGTCCGGGTGCTCCGGGCTGGCCGAGCTGACTGGGTGGCTGGCGATCCCAAAGGTGCGGATGCGACTGTTAATGGAAAATGTTGCCTCAGCAACTCTCGGACCCAGGGACCGTTGCTCACGCACACACAAACGCACGCAGCAACAGAGAGCCCTTTTGCCCGCTGAACAAACGAACGATTGAAGGATACATATTGAATGACCCGGCAATGAATAATGTAAGGCTGTTACCGTCGTAAGGTCGCCGACAATTTCTTCACACTTCTCAAGAAAGCGTGGCCCCCGGCCCAGCGTGGGTTGAGTTCGTAAAACCCAGCCCACGGGCCAGGGTTATTGTCATTAAAAATGCATACGAGGATTGCATTCGCGCCCCATCGGTGCTTGACCATCGGTCACCACGCCCAAGGGACCCATCGGGGTGGATGTAATGAAAATGTGATTATTTTCTTGAGCCACCAACAACGGCATCGCCCCAAAAGGACGATCCCCATTCAAATGTAACACTGAGTTTGTGGTTGTGTGCCCCATTTATCGAGACGCGGGCTTAAATCACCCGAAATGTCCTCGCGGTGGCCAAGGAGGATGGTGTTTCTTTTCGACCACCGCACATCAGACACAAATTCCTAGACGATAAATTGCGGTCACAGACTCTCCAGACTCCGGCGGTGGCCGGGTCGACGGGTAACAGCAATCGTTCGGGTGCCACCATCCGTCACGAGGGTGATCCGAGTCCGGAGTCTCCGGGTCTTTTGTTGGTGTACATTATGTGGTGTGCTTGTTGCCTACATCCAGGCTCAGGCCGGGGTCGGTGGTGGATTATGTTCCACGCACGGCGGCAGGCGGCAGACGGCAGAAATTTATGTGTGTCACTCCTTCCCTGGAATCCGGCCTCCGGCGGGGGCTGCTGGAGCCAATCTTTCACCCAGCGTCAGGATGTTGCTTTTTCGTGTCGGTCTTGCAGCGATTCCACGATTCCGTCGCCATAGAAATGGCCCTCCGTGACCGTGTGACGAATGCAAATGTTCTCGTCCTCGTTTTTTGTGTTCTGCATGTGTCAAGACTGCACAATCCGGACTGTAAGTTGTTATGCTTCCCCGGTCCTCGGCCTCGGGTAAGCTTTTTGAGGGCTATGATTCGTATCGAAAATAGTCGCTCAAGTCGCTCGCTCCGTCAAGGCTCTCAAGGCTGTAGACTTTATCATTTGTAACCATCGCAACGATCGCCCAGGAATCATACTGACGTGTGATGAAACGTCACATTCGAGACCTTCTGCACGCCAAGCACTCCACCGTGGCTGGGGCACAAAAAATCTGTTTACTTCATCCTACGCCCGGGCGGTTATGCTCTTACTGGCACTAATGATGTACTCGGTCCGGGGTTTAATTGCAAACCGGACGCCGAAAGGGGCCAGACAAGAGACAGAGGCCGACAGAGTCCGCGGTCTCAGTCCAGATTTGGGTCGGTAATCACTCGTTCGTTCTCTCTCTCTCTCTCTCTCTCGCTCGCTCTCCGGCACTTCAAGTCGGGGTAGTGACTTGTAGCCGGAGAATGTATCAAGTACAGTCAACTTGAGTTGGTCCTGGGTTCAGGACCGCCGGTGGAGCAAATCGTAAAACGCCCAGGCCGAGTGTCGCGCCGAGGATGCGAAACATGTTACAAGGCGACTGATTACTGTGAACCTGCGAACAGTGTGTGCTTTGGGGACCCATTACTAGAATTCATCGTGCGCGAGGGGACCGTTTTCCTGCCTGCCTGCCTGACAGGACACATCGGGAGATCCTTCTGGATGCCGGTTAATGGGTGACTTGTGTGGAGTTCAGCCTGCGACACGGACCGGAGCGCCACAGACCCGTTCCCTTTTATGTTTTCGCTCTTTTCGTTGCTCACTCACCGGAATCCAGTGCGCTGAGAGGTCCTTCGCCAGGTTTGCAGATTTGGTGCGCGTATCTTTCTTAACTTAACTCTAATTGCAAGTATTGTGAATCGGCCCCGAACCCGTTTCGAATCTCCAGTGCCATCCGCGTCGGGGTGATGATTTACAGCCATAAACAATTGCGGTGCGGTTCATACGCGGTCCCTCTTCTTCGTTGTAACTTCACCGTATTGTAATTCATCTGCCGAGTACGCCACGTACCCGTGGTAAGTGCAGGTGCGGGCCACTTTGTGCTGATGATTCTGGATTGCCACGACGCGCACCGGCACCGGCTAAGCTTTCCGCCTGTTTGTGGATTTATATTCCGTCGGGTGTCCCAGGACCATAAGGAGATTCTTATTTAACGCCTTGGCTTGGGTGCTGCTCACGCGACGCCAAGATTGTTATTCGACACGGCGGCCAAGTCGACGACGATGGTGACGATGGCACATATCAAAACTGTTACCTTCTGGAGTGTGGAGGGCTTAAGGATTAAAGTCACACGAGAAGCGTACCCACGGATGGGGGGCTCACCGTGTGGCAGTCAAGGCCGCCCGGCTGCGCCCCTCACACTTGCGTTCCATTTCCTTGTCTTTGAGCTCTCAAAAGGGGCCGCAGCAGAGTGGCGAGCAGCGACCAAGCCCCCCGAATGGAAGCATAGTTTCGCCAAAGTGGCATAAATGAGATGCCAAGAATAGTTGCCCACTTTTAGCTGCTCGGTGTCGCCTCGAGCGTGGTGCACGAACAGTCACGAGCTGTTGGGCGCCTTTTCTCGCGCAAACCACACAGGATCCCACCACCAGCAAGTCTGCAAATGGCCTGTCTGTGTGTGGCTTTGCTTGCGTGCGAGATCGTCAAAGGTCACGCAGAATCCAACCTGCCTTCGGTGAGCCCATGACGAACACGGTGGTGCCGGTTTTTTTCTTCTAGTTCGGCAAATTACACGGTGGCTGGAGCAATGCTGGAGCTTTAAGTTGAAGTGCGGTTTAAAAATGGTACAAGTCCGTGGGGGAAGTTTCCTTTTCTTAGCTTAACGTGTCGCGTCGTTTTTTCGCCACTCGTTTGCAAAGTTGTGACATTATCGCGCTTCGCCTATAATTTGAGAGTATTTTATTTCGCAAACTTTTGCGCGACGTCTGCTGTCTCGCGAATGCTGTTCATTTGTCTGTCCGTCTGGCCCTCAGCAATGCTGCGGTTGTCGGCAGCTCATTTTTTGCCCATTTTTCATCCTCCCTCGTTTTTGGTGTCCATAAGGAGGGTTCCGTTCGGTTTATGAGAAGGCGCGACAAGGTGAAAGCAACATTAGAAAAAGCTGTTATAAGCTCCGCCAAAGTTTCACCAACTTTCTGAGGGACTGAGATTTCGGGGCGGCCGATGCGGTTCCCTTCACGGACTTCCTTGTTTTGGGGGGTGGCGAAAAGAGCGAGGGGCACATTTTTCTTGCTAAATCAGGAAGTCAGCTAGCACACACAACAACAGCCCCCGATGGACGGCTCTATTTGGTCGGGAGTCGGGCTCAATTTTCCCATCGGCGTGCCGAGCACAAATGGGAAATTCCAGCGCGTTGACATTCGACGCGATCCAACCGCGGCACAACGGTATCAGGAGATCGATAACCGTCCTATCCAAACACACGGCAGCATAAAACACACGCGCCAGGAGCCGCCGCCACTGTTTACCGACTCACGACGAGGCTCGTGGAGCGCGCTCCAATACTTCTTATTGGCTTTCGGTGTACGGCCGAGCCACCGAGGGCACTGTATGAGGCCAAAGTAAACAACCGAAGGAGGGGTTCCGGGCGGTGCAACAGGTTTTCCCCGACGCAAAGATTTTCGTGCGGCGCCGTCATTCAGTGAAGTTGAAGCCACGAGTCGAGGCGATAAAAAAGAGCACGACGCGCTCGGACGGGAAAACGGACCAACCAGGAGGCTCACGAATTGATATCGAATTGATAATCTTTGCTCCTTCTTTTCCACTTTTCGACCGGACGTATTTGCAGGCGTACCTCTTTCGGGGCGGCGACACTGGCGGGCGCCGCACCGCGCCTTAATAAAGGTCCGAGGGCTCGAGAGCAATAAAATAGCGACGAACGAGAAGATTTGGTTGGGAATAGCAGGCGGGGAAAAAGGCCACTATATGTGTGTATAAACATAAAACCATGTAGCTGGAAAGATTGGGCCTGAAGATGAAAGGCTGTTGTTGCGGGCAGGATCACGTAAATCGATCATATACAGGCCACAGGATACACGGATCCCTGGCACCGAAAGGCTTTAATCCCGACGACCGACAAAAAAGCTGATAGCGACGCGGCGAAATGATACGCCTGCCATGGAATTCAATCTCGTTGGTCTTTCAGTTGGTCGACAGAGAGAGAGAGAGAGAGAGCGCCCCGATGTTTGTTTATGTTTTTGAAGATCAATCGATGGAGGCGCCTGGTCTTTCGTGAGCGGAGGGAACTTTATTGGATGGCTATTGGGCCTCTTAGCGTGTCCCGTGCCCGAGTCCGCAGATATGTGAAGATGATGCAAAATAACGCGCTCCTCTGGCGCTTTATGGCATTTTGTTTATTAACTTTACTTTCTGTGTAATGCTCATTCCGTTAATTTTATTTTTTCGGCACAGCTTTGCAAGTTAAATAAAATAATTCATAACGTAGCTACCACGTAGCTGCGATTGAGTTGTTGTGGAACAACAAACGTTGACAGTGTTCCATCCGTCAGCCAAATATGTTAGCTGGCATTAGCCCAATTTCACCAGCAGCTGGTGGAAATAGCAGCAAGAAAACAAAATTCTATCGAATGCAGCAAAACTGCGGGAGCACAGCATCGCTGGCATGTCCCCCCCGAGCGCAATGATCAATGACAGTTATTTTGTGCAATCGATATGTCCGTTGTTGCGATTTGTCGCCACGTTGTCCACGTGACAGTTTGAAAGCACCCAACAGCAGCACGGGCCGACAGCATTTGGGGCAACGTTTATCAAGCTTAGGCTACGGCACCCGGTCGATGCCAGGGCCTCGCAGGCCTCCAAATGCACCGCGACAATAGCCCCGATGCACAGGCGGGTCGTAAATTTGTAGCCCATAAATATGTAAATTAGTACGTTTGACGATGAATAAATAATGATTGATTTATTGATTTGATGTTGCGCCGTCCGAGGGCCTCCTGCTGTAGTGAGGCTTAAGCTGGCACGCTGCGTGTATCGTTGGATCAGGCTCCCGGAGGTACCTTAACGGCCCCACTTTTGGGGAGGCCCAGATCATGCGCCAGACCGCTCGATTGGCAGCTCGGCACGGTCTATGGGTGGAAACCTGCCACCGCACGTCTATTAAAATTATTAGCCCGAAAATGTGTCACGCGTGTGCTCGATGTTTCATGGGGACACGGGGACTTGAGCTGTGTGTGCGTTGTTGACCGAGTGCATAAGTGCATCTTCTGGTCGTACGTGCCATGGGATCCGGATCACTGGAGCTCGCTGAGTCTGTTTTACCAGCTGTCAGAACAATTTGTCTGACACTCTCGGAGCGTGCCGCATGAGAGGACACGCAACCTGCGGCAGTCAGGACATGTTTCTATGTAGCCTTCTCAAGCCATCAAGTCAACCAGCCCGCAAAACCGCAGCGAACTCGGATTCGGTCAAACGAACCGCGGAAGGTGATAAATTGAATTTAATGCGCTGCTCACTTAGCTTGTCGCCGGTGTCATCATCGTTGGAAAATAGTTCTCAATAGTTCGGTCTCGGTGGTCCTCGGTTTGATTAGTCACCGGTGAAATGGTTACCCTTTCTTGTCGGAAGCTGAGGAAACATAAACAGAGCGCAGTGTAATGCCAGCAGAATACACATAAATCGTGCACAGAAGCAGTAACGCGCGATGGAATGCGATTAAAAGCAAACCCAAGGTTTGTTTGACTCAACACAAATACACAGCCCTCCTCTCGAACCAAACGCCGCCAAAGACCGTGGACAAGGATTAGTCGGGGTAAAGGCGGGGAGTCACGAAACGTTCGGCGTTAAAAAGGACGACTACAAAACCGACTGAGGTGGCATTTCATTCTCTTCCGTGTCATCCTTTTACTCACAAAAGATGAGTAGCAGGAGTCGCCCTGTGACATCCGCGGATTTATACCGTGTCATGGCGGTAAATGTCCAGGCCCAGCGCCCGCCATCAGGCTGGGCTGTGTATCCTACGGTGGGCTACGCCGTGCCACTTTTCGACACAATAATCCTCGTTAAGAACGCACCGAGTAAGCTCTTTTCCGTCGTCCATCCTGACCCGCGGGCACAGACCACGGTGGCCGGGAAAGCATGTTGTCCTTTGCCGGATTTGGAATCCGGTCTTTGTTCCTGTCCGGCACCGCTCCCCGTCACCGGTCCACCACGATGGATGGATGGTTTTTGATCTTCGCAGCACCACCAGCAAGTCTGGTGGTGTGCGGATTTTTACTTTCCCCCCGAATTAACACTAATTCTCGGTAAGTCTTTAATGGTTTAGCGGAAATGCTTACGCCGGCCCATATTGGGCGATGGCAAAGGTCGGCGGGGAAAAAAAAACGGCGATGGCGGTCATGATGAGGTTGACGGATTTGGTCCGTTTTAGACAGTGTTACGGGCCGTTGCCGTATTTCGGTGGGCTTATTGATTTTTTTATCGTATTGATTGATTCACGTAATGCTTTAAATATGTTTTTTAAAGAACATAGCAAGAGGTCATTCAACGAAGAAGCAGTAATTGCTATTTTTAATTCACTGATTGGCCCAGTACTGAACATTTCAGTTATTTGCTAGGTGCGAGGTGTAGAGTGCAATATTGAAAACATACTAAAAGGGCGTCAATTTTGTTATTTGGCTCCGGAATCGGATGCCACCGACCAGCGGTTAATATCAAATCAGTATTTTCCGTGCACGTTATCGTTGTCGCCATCGAACGACGGAGGTATCGTGAAGGTGAGTGCATTAGAACCGTGGCCACTAATATGAGGTTTGAAAACGAAGCCATCGCGACACGCCATCCATCCGTTGGAAAAAGGGTCGTCTAATGGCTTTCGCAGTGTAATGATAGCTGGTGTGCCACGTGACCAAGAATGGGCGCTGGAACAACGTGCCAGTATGATGATGGTATCGTCAGCTTTACTGACACAGTAAAGTTGACTAAACATCGTACAAGGCGTAGGCAACGAACAATCAGAAACGAACTCAAATCAATGTGATGCTTCGTAAATAATTAATCAAAATTCCCACCGGGAACGTCACAAGGGGTCCACGCGTCCTTGCAGCATCTTACGCCGCCCCTGTATTGTTCATAAATATTTTCTTTCAATCGAAAATGCCTGCCAGGTCCTACACAGGCCGGTGGCCAGGCCGCGCTATGCACCGCCGCGGTCGAGTGATATTTTCCCCAGTGACTTGTGGCAGACACATCACCCGAGAGCTTGGTGGGGGATCTGTAAGAATCTTAATATTTCAAAGCCGAAGTAAAAGAAACAACAATTTGAAATTAAATTTCTTCAGGGCCGCGCGATGCTGTCAAGCTACTGCTGCTGCTGCTCTGCCAGCGCCTTGCTTAATCATCGGGCCCGAGTTGGTGAAAGATTAGGGAAAACAATTTTCTCGGCATCCAGTCGCGGGCTGCCACCGTTCCGTTCCGTTCCGTACCTGCCGCCGGTACATTATGCTTAGGGTTTTCTTTCCACTTTTCTACTCCAACGAAAAAAAAAACGCTTTTTTCACACCAAACCACACCGCGGTGTGGAATGCTTTGGTCGTGGCCGCGGGAAAATGTATGTCTCTCCGCCGACCGCCGACTTTGCTGTCCTCAAAAATGGCTCCAAGCGACCGCCATTGCCACTGGCTCGTGGATTATGGCGATCGCTCCGGCTGCTCTGCCCGGAGAAATGAGGAAAAGTCCCGGCCCTTTTTTGTGTGTCTTTTGGGTGAAATATTAACGGCTATCTGTGGCGCGCCAGTATTCGGAGCTCGCGGCCACGGACGATCACAGGTGCTGTCGCTTCGGTTCCCTACGCAAACACGTGCTGCCCAAATTTGAACATTCGTACATGTGTTTTTTCGGTTGGCTTATGGTTTTTGCAGAAGGCAACCAAAACAAAGTGTAACAAATCGTAACACGTGGGTTAATAAATGCATACGATGGTTCTGGATAAAGGACACCACTTTCGCACGTTGCAGCAATGTTCATTAATAAACGTCAAGTAAACGTTTTAAGATAATTCGTTAAACAAACAAATCTAATGCAACATATTTTAAATAGGTAAAATGTCAAAGGGGATTTTTTTAAACCAACGCCATCGGTGTGTCGTTTTCGTGCCACGTGTTAGAAGGTTTTCCTGAAAGCCAACCGATCGGGAAGGCGCAAACTCTTTCCTCCGTCATATTTTCATTAGAACCGTTTTTTTTCGGAAGAACTCATAAAATGCTAGCAGAAGGCAGGCAGAAGCAGAAAGTCATAAAATAATACTCCCGAATCGTTCTTGTAAATTATTATTAATCTGTTTTTCACGCACTGATTTGATGTTTCGATTCGGTTTGTTTTCTTCCCCACAGGTAAGTCGCACGCGAACTTCGGGCAACCTGGCCCAAAACAAATCACGCCCAGCCCCAACACAAACGTACACACGCCTTTTGTGGGGAGACGGGAAAAGTTCCTGCACACGCCACAAGTTGTCAGTGAGGCTTGTGCCGACGTTCCGATGAAATTCCAGCGCTCACAGGCGCTGTGCTGTGCCCCATTCCGACGATTTTTCGGGAAAGTAAGGTCTACTTCCGGAAGGCTGCAGGTGTGTGCCCGTGGCCGAGGGCCACCCGCCCGCGAGGGGTGGATTGAAATTTAAGGCGTTATTATTCCGTAAGTACTTAATAAATTTCCAACCGTAAAAAAAACGCCGGCGAACGCAGCTTCCGGGAAACGTGAGCGACGCAACATTAGCATTGGCTTGGGGGGGCGCGCGCGTCTGCCACCGATTTGCGATTCCGATGGTGGGCGGTTTTTTATGTTGAGCCATTTTTTTTCTCGTCCTCCCAACCCAGCTCGTGGCTCGGCTATTGCTCATTTCCTTCACCGCAAGCTCCTTTTTCTTCCGAGGCGTGCGTCGAGTCGCGGTTTGCAATCGTGGCCCGTTTAATGATGTAATCCGGTTCCTAGGAGGATTAAGTAATTACTTTTATTGACAGCAAAAGTGGTGTACCGGCTTGCCGCGCGTAGTCCACGGGTTTGACAGACGGGTCGGCGGCGGGTCTTTAATTGTGGTTTCATGTAGCGCCGTGAAATGATCGCGCGGAAGATTTTCACACCTTCGTCATGATCGACCGTAGCCAACCAAATATGCAGATTGAAGTGGAACAATTCGCACTCCTTCGAAGTGCCATTTGCCATGCTCATCAGCAGGGCTGTCGCAGTCCGTGCTGAGTGCTGCTTGTTGGTACACGGGGACAAAAAAAGCTGTTAGATTGCCGTTAAAAAGGAATCTTCATCGGAAGTCACTCGCTCGCTCGCTCGCTCGCCCTCGGTGCCTTGGAACCGAGAATCGGATCGATATTTTGCGTACCGGCGGTGGCCACCTTAAGTCACTTTCAGTCACAGCGACCAACGGTTCCCAGCGGCTCGATGTGCTTTTGTGTTGCATACCTTGCAGGCGCGCGCACCCAACCTGCCAGCAGTGAGGCCTTCCGCCTCACGTTACTAATTGAATTTTGCGCTGCGAGGAGGTCCACGAGGTCAGAGGCTGGTTTGCACGCCGGCGGCGAAGCCTCTCTGCGCCGGTTGACGAAGGTTTTTCCGTTTTTTTTTTCTCTCTCCGTTGCCTCCCGCTTTTGTGCTGAGTTCGCCCGAGTCGCCCTCCGTGTGCCCTCGCCGATCCACCGTGATTAAATATAATTAGCACTGTTTGTGCACCGTAAGCCCGGCCCGCCAGTCTAATCCTTTCCACCGCCGAAGGGCATCGAAGGCCGCCCGTCGCACAAACACAGCGAATAAATAGAAGAATTTTCGCTCGCAGGTTCCCAACCAAAAAATAACAGATTTCCCTACGCCAGCGCTAGACTGTATCGCCGCCGTCAGCTCTCAGCATTTTCTTTGTCGTCGGAACCGGCGGGTGTGCATATGAACCGCAGCCAGCCTCTGGCCAGCGATGGTTTGAACGAAATTTTTGGATCCGCCCACTGTGTCACACTGCGAGTGACTTGTGGCTGGCCGCTTAGGCCGGAACATTACTACGAACCGAGCATCTCCGCCAGGCCCGAGCGTTCCAATGGAGGTTGTTGTAAATAATTAAATTTAAATTTATGTTTATGATTATCAACCTGCCTGCCGGGCAGTGTGGGTCGGCTGCTAGTTGGCCCGCCTGTGGCTCGCTTCTAGGAAAGTCACGACGAGCCGCGAGCGTAGGCCGCCTTTAACCGAAACCGAAACCGGTTGAGTAAATGGGGAAAAATCGAAAGGCCCCACGATGCAGTCTGAGGTCGGTCCGGAAGCGGTCGGTCTTACTTTCGGTGTATAAACTTCACCATCCTTGAGTGGTTACTTACTTGGCGCACCGTTTAATGGGCCTTCGAGCTGGGCACACCGTTCTAAGGTGTACATTTTATTGGCTTTTAGAAATCGCTTTTCATAAAAGTGTGGTGGCTTGGCTACGGGCTTTACGATGTGGACTCCGCTCCAAACTCTGTCAGCCGAGGTCCCAGGGTCTTGTTTTACACCGCCATGGCGTCGGCTTGTTGCGCTCGGCACAAAAGAAATGGTCGCCGAAAAATGGCCACCTTTCGCTGGTGCGCCGGGGATGAACATTAACTTTAGCGAAATACATCATCTTAAAACGTGCCCAGCCATCACGGCCACGGCCTTCGCTGGCTGGATCATTAAATCCTGGCCGGGGACCATATTTTCCGGTTCAATCTAGAGAGCCACCCCTGTGTGGCACTCTCTCTCTCTCGCGCTCTCGTTCTTTCTCTAGGATCTGCTTTATTGGCGCATCCCGACCGTGCCTCTTCTTCATTAAAGCCAATTGCTGCTGGGTTTGGGTTTTTTCTCCCGGAACATTACGCAAAATATTACCGGCCGTTATGTGGTGTCTTGGGGGGCACGGAGCTATAAGTGGTTCCACTGCTTTCAAGGACCTGCACACCACCGCTGCCCCTGCGGTGGAGTTGAATTATTCAGTTCAGGGTCTCGTGTTGGGTCTCGCGGTGGGTTGGAAAATTGTTTTCCGTTTCGCCTCGATTTTTCACCGCTGGCGCTGGTGCAGGATAATTGACACGGCACCTAGCCCTTGACGTTTTACGATGCACCGCGGCAGCACATCAAAAAGTGTCGCATTAGCGGCCACACGTGTGCGGCACCGCCGCTTTCCTAGCATATGATTGGCAATTAAAAATTTAGGGAGGAGTCAAATTCATGCCCCGAAGGCACGGACGCATAATTAACCGAGCGGTGCGCCCCCCGGGCCGGAAGTGCTGTTTATGTTTGCGTATAATTAACGCTTCATTGACAATCAGGCACCGTTAAATGGGATGGATTTTTTGTGGCCCACTTTCGAAGCGCCTGAGGGGGCTCTCAAATGAGGCACGAAATTCCCGTTTTATGGGTGCGAATATTTACGAAACCAAACAACTTGGCATCTCTTTTGTGGGTTGAAGTTTTTAAACAACCCCTTGTATTATTCGCCTATATTAGCAAGGTAATCTTCGCTTAAGTGCTCGCTTTAGGAAACGAAAATAGTGAGAACGCAAGAATTGCAATAGTGCAGCGAATTCAACACTTTCAGTCTATTCCGAAGTGTTCTTTTAATGGGGTACCTTTCCTTCAAGGCATGAGTGGCGACTAGACACCGCGTCGTCGTCCAGCAGAAAAAATCCTTGTCACCGGTTTCGTCGAAACAGTCGGTAACTTGAGCCCGGATTTGAAGCACCAAGTCGCTTGTCTGCCAACGCGACGACGTGGACGCACTGATTAACGTGTTGAGGTAATCGATAGCCCAAAAGCCTTCCCAACTACACGTCGCTGCGTAAGACGCGCCACTTTCGCCCCCACCTCGCTCAGGTCCAATCGCAGATTTCCTTATTCTCAATTTAATTATTTCATTAGACTAATTAAATTTTGCAAAACGCATTTTCCGGACTTCGGCACTGTCCGGTGGGAATGGACCCGCCGGACCCGGCGACGAAACGTGCTTGGCCTGGTCTTTATATCCTCTTTCCGGGCTTTCGGTTTCTTTGCTTCCGGCTATTCCGTGTCCCGAGCCGGGTGGACTCCGGAAAATACGCTGGGCACTTACCTTGAGACTTACCTGACTTTTTCGGTGAACAATCTTGGCGCAACCGAAATGAAAGGCAGAACGAAAAACAAACACAAGCGGTCAGATCTTGAGGCGTGCGCCTTCGTCGGCCCCGAATCGGGCAGAAAAGGCAGATCCCACCGAGCAGCGATGAACATTCCAATTTAGGTCTCCGGTAGGTGTCCGGGTTCCGGATGAAGGGGAGCGAAACCCGACGGCTGACGCGGCACCGCCACCACCATTGCTTGTTTAATGATTTTTTCCGCGTCTCTGCGATTCACTCCAAACATCTTTATCGCGCCGCATTAGGGTATTCCACGGTACGCCGGTAAAAAAATGAAGCGGTCCCGGGGCTAGGACTTGGCACGCGCTCCGAAGAAATACCCAAACCATCTCTCAAACATCAAACGGTTGAAATTCTTTTCGCCCTTTGCCCCGCAGACGTCACTCGGGCCTCACGCGTAAGGGCCGCGGATTGGTGCGGATCGTTATCCTGCCGCTGGTGGTGGTGGTGGCCTCCGCATCCTGCCCAAATACCATACGAGCGTGCCGTGCCGAAAATCGGTAGGCATTTTCGTTTGAAGAAATATGCTGCCCTCGGTCTCCCTACTCTTCTCGGTTTCGTGACACGTGGATGCGAAGGCCCCGCCGGAACCGGGTCTTTGGGAGAGCGCAAAACAAAATCTGTGGTTTGTTTTTCTTCCGGCGCGCCGCCGTTCACCGGCGGCCACGAAAGGTCGAATTTTTCGATCGACCCGAAAAGGTGATACCTATTGCGATGGTTTGCCATTGTGAATACCGGAAACCGTTGGCATTCCGCATATTTGTATGATAACAAATTCGATGCTCTTATGCAATCTGGCCCAACATTCGTGACCAACCGGAAACGGATTCTTTCAAATCAATTTAATGTTTCGTCCAAGAATCAGACCAGATTTATTCTTCAGAGTTTAATCTTTGTCACGGATAAGAATTTCGTTAAAAGTTATTTCTAACAGTAGTTCTGTCTTTGCCCCGAAATGCAGTTGAATATGTTTTCAAATCTTGTCCAAAATGTTTCATACGTATCATTTGGGTGCTGTGTTAGATTCATCTTTACACCACCACAAAATATCCAACGAGCTTTAAAATCGATGCCACTGAGTCGTTAGTTGAATGTTGGACGATGTTGGTAATAAATGTTGACAAACTCGGGAATTAAGTACATTAATCATACACTGTTTCGCGCTTTTTTTATTTTATTGAAAAATAGGACCATAAAATCCCGTCTCTTATTTCAAACCGATTTCCTTAATTAATTAATTCTTAGCGTAAAATTGTTAGTGTTCCTTCACTTTTTCTTCCCATTTTGGGTGTTGATAAAACATTTATAACATAAAGAAATATCCAAAATATGAATTTACTCATAAGCATTTATCAGTTATGGAAGATTAAGTTGACCGCTTTTTCTGACAATGTTCAGTAGATCCTTGAAATATATTTTTTTCGAAGTAATCACCGTTGAATGCCACACATTTTCCTTATCTCTCAGAAAAATTGTGGATTCTTTTTCAATAAAACCTTGGTTTTTGTGTTTCGTTCCATTTGTCAATCCAGTTTTCGGCATCCTGTTACTCGGTGAAGTGCAGCTCTGTAACTGCATGTCCCATTGAAGCAAAAGGGTGATAATCTACCGTGACCAGGTCTGGAGAATACGGCGGGACACATTCAGAGTTTCTGTCCTATTTGTTGTTCTTTTTGGGTTGGTTTTACATCCAACATTTTCGGCAGTTTCTCGTCTTCAAACCCTTTACACTGCATCATGTTGGTCATAATCCTTCAGATCGAAATCATCTCATTTGAATTGCCTCTCTCGCACGTTTTTCACTGCTGGGACATGTTCGCCATGACGCTTCCACAAGCAAAAGACGTGTTTCGATCGCTTTTTTCTTTTAAATCCGTTTCGAACACCCGAATCTTTAACAAATTTTCCTTTTGAATTTCACAACCTGTGCCTGTGTAACTATTTTTCCGATCCGCTTTGAAAATAATCCCTCTGAGTCGAGTTCTATGCTCGCCAAAAAAACAATTACGGCCCAGATGGTCCAATTGGCCGTGCCGGACTGCGGAGTGCGGTTTGAAGAAAATGAATTAACGTGAAATGGCGTTTATTTCCACACAATCCACATGTGTGCAGCAGGCGCGCCCCGGGCCGCGCTGTCTCGCCATCACCCCCACGGGAGCGCCTTGGTAAAAATAAATATTTGAAGATAGTTTTACTACTTGTGCACCACGGCCGGGCCTTGTCACGCCATGTTCCAGCGCTCGCTTCAACGCCAGCTCCCTAGACGCGCGAAGTTGGGATGATGGATTTTGTGCCTGGTCGTGCCAACCACCCAGATGCCAACTCGTATATCGGTTTACAACCGCGATCGTTTATAACTTGCCAGCACCCGTCGCTTGCCGTTTGTGCTGTCTCATTTGTTTGCCTTGCGCCCCGGCCCCAACCGGAACCTTCCGGCGGTCCTTGGGAGCGAACGTTCAAACGAAACAATCAACAACACGGCACGGCAACCGGTAGGCAACGGAACCAAGATTTTGTACAATCTTTAAGATTTTGTTGCGCACGGATTTCGGAGCGTGGTCATATGCCGACGCCACACATCGGGAGCATAATTAATAGCAGCTTTCGAGGGATTTTTGGTGCATCCAAAGCTTGGTTAAGCAACTTATTATCGGCATTACTTTGAATCTCACGCTTGGTTTTTGCATTAAAATCATGGTCCATTTTCTCTCTCGCTCTCTCCCCAGAAACTGTTTATGCAGTTTAATGTTGGCAAGCTCAGCGAAGCCTCCTACGACGATGCGACGATCCTTCGCGATGCATTATCCGTCCGTGGAAAAGTTGTGCCATGAATTATTAACGACCTCTGTTGGCGTAAAATTGAACCACCGCTTTTTTTGCTGCATTGGCGGGCACACAGAATAGAGAAAAAGTGGCAACTTTTGCGGCCAAACAGCCACCGACCAGTCCACACTTCTTTCATTAAGAAGTAGTTATCGAAACTTTCCTCTGTTTTGCCTTTTTTCCGTAAATTACGGTGTTAAATTTGTTGAAAGACTTCGCGCCGATAGCCTTGCGGCCGCTAGAAGAGGTGCAGCGAGCGAAACAAAGTCGCCAGGAGTTCGCGTCCCGGGGCGTCCTGCTGCTATTGGCTGTGGGTCCTGGTGCTACCTAGCGCCTAACCGTGCAGCAGTAGCAGATGTTCAATCCAGCGACAATACTCTCTCTCACTCTCTGGTGGCGTCCTCGTCCCCCCGATAAGGGGGCGCTCGCAACTATGCGCAAAGTGGCATAAATATTGAATGTTTCAGGTACAGGGTGGCCTCGCCTTGCACCGACGATATGATGGTTGCGTTATGGTTCGGCGACAGAGAGAAAGAACAGCGTTTCCGCCGCCTTCGCGCACACCACCCCAAAAGGACCAGCGAGGTGTCAAAGTTTCATTCTTCGCCGCCCTTAATTCGCCCTTCGCTGAGCGCCGGAAACGCATTGAAATCATCGAGAAGTACCTCACACCCAGTGCTGTGCAGGTGAAACAAAACCGTTCCCGCCGCGTGAACCACTCGAGACAGTCCCGGGCCAGGTCTGGCGGGAGTGCCGAGCCGAGCCGAGCCCTGTTCTGTCCTGTCTTTGTCGCCAGGAAGCTGTCGCCAGATTTGAGGTTGTGTCGGTGGCTCGAGCCAAAGAAAACCGGGCGTTCCCCCAGCCCCCAAAAGCGCAGTTTGTTTATGCATATTTGATTCTCCCGAGGAGTTACCTCGGGGGAGTTTTGCGCTGATGTAACGTCCCATCAATAAAAAGTGTACACCGCGGCCCGGGAGCCCCGTCGCGGCGTTCGTGGCGAACTCCTGCGTCGGTCGGGTTTTGTAAAACTTCTCCGTTCAGCTTATTGATTTCTGATTACGGAAGTCAATTGTTGAGCGAGCGTTGAACAGAAAAGTTTAAGATGTGCTTTTTTTGTCTCTCGCTCTTTCTCTCTCTCTCTAGAGCGTGGCGTGCATTGTTTCGCTTGTCATTCCACGGATAAAAGTTTCTACCGTGCGAAGTACAATTATTGTGGATTATTAGAGTCTGATGGTGTTTCTTAGTTTCTCTGTTTCAATTTGCGTCCCTTCTGCGTTCTTGAGAAGCTCGACAAACAGCAAACGGAGCAGTTGAAGTCTTCATTACATAGATAACCTTGAATGGTTATTGTTACGCATCGTAAAATTTTGAATCTTTTACTTTCCTTATTTTTCATCGCCTTTTTTGAAAAATCCCCAAAGAATTCTTTTTTATTTACTGTTTTTGCTAAACTATTTTTACTAAAGTCTGCGATGCCTCAAATCGACAACAATCAGTTACTAAGATACAACAATCCTATTAGTCTTATACTTTATACGTGTTCGAATCATACGACAACAAATTATTTTCTAATAGTTATCTTTTTTCAATACATTCTACTTTTGAGATGAAATGCAATCGATGTATCGTTGCATGTATCTTCGAACTATTCTTATAACCTAAACCCGTTATAATTACCATTATAAGTGTAAAAAATACAATCTCAATGATCGAACCACTGAGAGGATTCATCTGCGACGAGGTTATCCTTTTTATTATGCCAGTAATCATCGGCAGCATCTATAGCATCATCATCAGCGCGTTGCACAGATTAATTGGGCTCTAGGTGAAAAACGACAGTTTAAATAAGTTGACGTTTAATACGGCTTGGGCAACTTTCTTTGCAAACATTCTTTCAGCGTAACTCATGTTGAATTTTATCATTTCCGTGAAATCTTTTTGCTGAAAAATTTAATAGCAAATCACTGGTCTCCCTAAACAATAATAGGCGCTGGACACGAAGTCAACAGTTTTTGTTTAAATGTCCTACTTTGAATAACTTTATATGAAAGAGTGCATTTTGTAAATTTTTGGCCAGCTTTCGAGAACTGGAACTGGACGGCGAACGACGTAAACTTGGGATTGCTAAGTACTTCTGCATGCTTGAATGCAAGCGGCAAATTATCACTCACCGTTCTTGCTATTTGTAAAGTAGCAGTAAGACGTTAAAGTGCTACACAACACTGTATCGAACGTTTGCCGATTGAAAGCTTATTTCAAAAGGGCTTAAGCTTAGCATCACATTCTGCAGATAGCTCACGTTTCCCGTCGGTGTGCTGTGAAGCGAATGGTAGCGTTGGACTCGTGTTCCATCGCCGGAGCGATCGTTTCGCGTGTTTCACGCTGAACGAGACTGAAATGGAAATTCGATAATGATGGAGTAAATGGAGGAAGTCCTCACACACAGACACACCGTCCTTTATGTCAACGACCACTGGCCAAATATTCACTATTTGTCAGACATTTGTCCGATTCCCCGAATCACCCCACACAAACCCACTCACAGGAGCTTAGCCCACAGGAGCGGCGAGTGTGTCGCGCCTTTCGTGATGACAGCAGGCCTTTCGGCCGACCAACACGTTTCCGGGCGTGGACCAATCTCACTCCCTCGGGCACCCTTTTTGGTGGGGTGGGCGTAAAAATTTCGCATTACACATTCATGAGTTCCTATTGCTGGATTCCGGAGGGAAGACGAGTGGTCGGTTGGCGGTGGCGTGAAGTTGTGTCTGAAATCGACCCACCGATTATGGGTCAGACTGGCTGGTTGGAAGTGGCTTGGCTGTCAGTCAGCGGCTCTCTTCGAGCACTCAGGAATAAGCTACATTGGTGACGGTCCAAGACATTGACGAGATCGGCCCAAGAAGACCTCGACGCGCAAGGACGCGCAACGACGATGAATATGCACATTCGTCCTGTTGCGTCGCCGTCGCGGCTGCTGCTTTCCTAGCCTTGCCCATTGTTCTCTCGTTTGACAGAAGAAGAAATCCTGCGGCGAAAGCATTGCCCACCCGACCTCACTATCATATCTGGCAGCACCCCCCACTCGGGTGAAAGTAAAAAGGAAGAAAGGGTTTGTTGTAAAAGTGGCATAAATTTGCATAGCACAACACCGAATCCTTTTGCACCCGCCGCAGAAGACACCGGAGAAGCGCCCTTTTTCTGGCGGGCGCAGCAGCATGTTTTATTCATAAATCAATTTAAAGGTGTCGAGGTCGACTTCCGCCTGTGGGTGGTGCACGCAGCGCCCACGGAAGACGCTGATCTTTGTGAGGAGGCAGCCTGCAAACGCGGAACGCGCAGCAATCGGATTGAACGCCGGATCGCGCACGGTGGAAAGTGACAATAAACGGAGCTGACAGAAACCACCGGAAACACACACCGGATCACCACCTGGCCGCCCGGGTCGCCATTATCGCACGCCATGTTTTCCATTACACGGTTTTATGTCAACCAGCCAGCCCACAAGGAGGAGGGAATGTGCGGGCCGGGTCCGTATGCCCGCTAGCAATGGAGCCGTACTTAACGCCGTTTACGACAATAGTTCGGGGTCGGGGCGGAAAAACATAAGAATCGAACAGGGTTATTGATACCGATGACAGTGGGTTACGCCGCAGTAGGGTCCTTCGGTGCTGTGAATCTGTGGCTGGTGGCCCTTTGGTGGAAACACACGGTCGTCGGAAGGACTCTGGAGGGGTCTATTTTTCAATTGGAATCTTCTTTCGAGCGATTAAATATTCATGACCCCGATCCGACCCGACCCGACCCGATCCGAATGGCCAGCGGGGGTGATTCACATCGGAGGTTGATTCCCGAAAAACCCGAAGGCCACGGCACGGGTATCCCATTTAGCGCTCAGAGGGAGCCGGTGCTTGGTGAGGTGTTATTTGGCGTTTTATGATATTTTCCTTTTTTCTCTTTTTCCTTGCTTGTTCTAGGGACCTCCAAATCCTCCGGTCTAAATATTTAATATCGATTTGAATTTTTGCCGTTCTTTCGATAGGCGAGTTCTTAGCCACGCTTCTCGTTTTCGTTCTGGTGCCATTTTAATACCCTGTTGGGCACCGGAGTCGGAATTGATCCTTAATCGGTACGGCGGACGGAGCAAGAAAAGTGGACCTGTAAGAACCGTGGCCAGGGCGGCCTCTAAACGTTTCACCCCATCGGAAATTCCGGTCACATATTTCGAATCAATCGGGTCTCCATTTCTCGCCCATTGCCGGTCGGCCCAGGATTGGCCCCGTTTTTGCGCTCCGCGTGCTAAGTGAACCTGAGATGGAGGCGCCTGGTGCCCGGTACGAAATGGTGATTGATTCTGGCGCCCGCGGGCGCGCTTTTAGAGTGATTATGTGATAAGGCTGCAATCGCACACTCACACGCACGTGGTGTTCGATGGCCAAAACGCGCGCTTTTTTTTGTTTCTCCCTCCCCATCGGCAGACCGTCTCACTTCGCCGAGGACGATTGAGACGTTGTTCGACCTTTCCGGCGTCAATTTGTTCATAAAACTCGGGCTCCGAGTTGGTCGGTCGAAATGGAACGGACTCTTTGGCACCCCGAGCTGATGTACGGTCGGTCGGTCGGTCGGTCGGGGCAGCGCGAACGATCTCGGTTTGTTTCCGGTGCCGGCGTTTCCGGCGTTACCGGAGCTGCCGAGGCAACCACCGAGAACCAGTTGCCCGGCAAATTCGGGCTCGTTCGGGCCGGTTTTTTTGTGGGACCTTTCCCCGCTGGGAAATGTCGCTCACTCCTGGCTGGCGGACGGCGATGATCGGAAACGGAAATTCATGAAGCTGCTCCGAGTCCGAGGCCGTGAAAGTGGGCGGCTCTATCTCTATCCGACGGAAGACGTCCTTAACCGGGAAGCGCTGCAAATTTATTCACCGACAAATGCAAACAGACCGTTCCCGGTTCCGACCGACCGTTGTTGCCTTTGTTGCCGGTCGCCCCGGTCGACCATTAGTTTCCTCCTTCCGCGCGTCCGCTCTCTCTTTCTCTCCCTGTGTCTGTCTGTCATCTGGAAGTTCCGGTGGGAAATGTTGTTGCTCGCCGGTACGCCGTTTCCTGCGCCCGGGCCGACGGTAATGGACGATGGCTCAGGTGAGCTGGTGAATGCATTAACTGAACGAGAACCACACACTCGGGAATGGCCATCCAGGGGTAGGGCCAGGATCGAACTCGTGCTCGTGCGAGCGGGGCACATGTTTCGAAATGAGCTCTGTGGCCATCTCACGACCTGCCGTTCGCCGGACCGGCACAGAACTTTGTCGTCCTTTGCCATGCCCAAATACGCTGTTTCGGTAATAATGATTTCCATCACGAACGAGAAACAAATATTACGTGTGGGGTGTGGTGTGGTGTACGATGCATCCGGGACCCTCGCCTTTTGTGGGCCTTTTTGGACATCGAAGCTTTCTTCATTAGCTTCTTATTCCTATTGCTGCTTCCTAGGGCGAAGGATTAATGATTAAGGATGTAGCGGCGGACGGCATCAAGGAGCGAAAATGTCACGTTCTGTCCACATGCTGCTGAAACTGACTTCCTGGCGATCGCGGGATTTCGGCCGTTCGGCGGTTGAGAAGGAAACAGCATGCTTCGAACCAAGGCCACGTAAACCGAAGTAGCTAATCCCTGAGACACCGTAGCAGTGAACGAAAGCGGCGAAAACTTGAGCTCCCGACTCGACATCGCGTGCTATAAAAGTTGCTATAAAAATGTTCTTTTTCACTTCCGCTGGGCGACCCACCCCGGCGGGGGGCGAAGTTGGCAGTAATTAAATTTAATCCTCGTCCTAGTTTTCTGGAGGTGTAAATTTTAAATTTTCATCAAAGCGAGCTTAAAGAGCCGTCGAGAGCCGAAAGTCTGGGGCACCCCCGAGTTTCACCAAAAACGTTCGGCCCCAAATAAAAACCGGACTTAGAAGCTCAGCCTCCCCTGTCCCGTGTCTGGGCGAGCAACACCCGGGGGTCCACGTGGAGCTCATGGTCCGGGGCTAGTGCGACAAAATCCGTGCGACAACAAACCGCACCAGATTAAACGGTGCGGTCTCGGAGTCTGAGTGGTGTGGCCACCTTCGTTGGTTGCGTCCGTTCACTTCGAACGAACGGACGATCGGGGGATCAAAGCCATATTTGGGGGCCGAGAACCGAGAAAAATCCAGACCTAGTAGTAGGGTGCAGTTTTGGGCCAAACCTATCACTACAGCCAGTGACGGGCATACCTACATCTTGGGATTAGCGAGTGCTTTTTTCCGGGATGCAGGATTCCGGGGGACAGAACGCGGCGGCATAAATGAGTGTGGAGTTTCGGGACAGAGTTGCACCGACGATTTGTTTTACACATCGCCAATACAAACTTGGCCGCCGGGCGGTGCCGCTGGGGATGGTGGACACGGGATGTGCAAACACCACAACAACCACCGCCACCACCAGCGTCACCGCACCAGGCCAAACCGCGCACCGCGCCTTGTCAGCGATAATTTGAGGCTACGGCACCGAAACTTTCGTCGCTTTTGAACGCGACGCACAGCTTTTGGCATGTGAATTTTAATTAAATTTTCTCCGGCCTACTGCTGGCCCCCGGTGGGCCACGGGTGACGTAACGGCATAGCGGGTTAGGTGAAGTTTTTGCCCGTTTTAGAACCGGCGGGGCTGGTATTTATCGTGAAAAGCAAAATTCGTCAAACATCCGCTGCGTTTCGCATCCCCAATCTGGAATTGAAATATTTCGCATCCGTCATTAAAAAAAAAGGAGTAAGCAGAGGCCTAACCGAACGTATTTTATTACGGCGTGTATTGGGACGGAAATACCAACCACGGAAACTTTACGGGAAACTCGGCTAAACTAAATTCTATGCATATAAATTACGGCCTCACAGTTTGTGGTTCGTTCGCCTAAAACTATTCTGCAAGTATCGAAGAATGTTGTGGTCCTTTTTTGCACACTCTCTCTCTCTATCGCAAAAAGTGGCAAATATGGTGAAATATGATCTGCCATCGCCGACCAGTCGCGACTGGAGTGACGATGTGTCCCACCCGCTGATGTGTCATTACGTTCCGTTACGAGCTCGATCCCAACGGACACGGAGCTTGGCATCCCCGGAGAGGGACCACCACCATTGTGTTGGCCCACCACAGGACAGTGACAGCCCCCAGCGGGCGCGCAACCCTTCGACACGGTGCGTGGTTGATTGAATTACACAATTTTCCGCCCCAATGGGCCTCGAGACCAGCCAGGCCATCGACCATCTCTCGATCGGTTTGTGGTCACAGGTGTCCTGCGGGGCCCGAGGCTCGAGTGTCACCGCGAGCCCGGCGGGCGGGCCAAGGATAATTACTGCAAAATGCAAATTAGCTGCCGTTCCGAGCCGAGTGTTTGGTGTCCACGGCTCGGACACGGAGTGGTACTTCAACACCTTACTCACCGGCCGGTTGCGCACTATGCCACGTGGTTCTGCTTTTAGTGGAACATATTTTTCTAAATCTATTTCCACGGCCGACCGAGGGAACGAAGGCTAGGGATCAAATTTACGGTGGAGAGGGGTGGCTGCTCCTGGCCGGTGCAATCGTGTGGACTTAATTCGCTTCATTCGCTGCACTCGGGCTGCGTGTGGCAACCGCAGCATCAAGCTGCTATATGTCAGCCTTCGTCCTTTTCAGCTTTGAGACATGAGATAGAGAGAGAAAGAGGGCGCAGTTTGAATGTGTTAATGAGTACGTGGCGTAACCATGGCGACCGGAGTCCGGGCTAAGGGCTAATGTATTCTGCGACGATGTGGCTTGCTGCGGGCCATCGCTTTACAATCGATTGACTCGCTTTGATTTGAGCAACGAGCAAATGAGCTTATTTTATGTCCATCACTGTCTCCTTGTGCGCCCTCATGATTCAGTGCGCGGCAGTTTGTTTGGGGCTGTGGCCTTACCGCACACCAATTAAATATTCATTACGACGACAATGTGTGTTGCGCTGAGAATACCGAAATTAGCCCGGCACAGCCAACGGAACAGAGCCTCGCCGGTGGCTACTCGCTATTCAAGGTGGCACGTTTTTGGGGTCCCTTTCACTAACACGAACCATCCTGCTCTCGAACCCCTGGGCACGAAAGCTGCTCCTGCGTGTGAGGGGTGAATGGAGAAGGTGATTAACAGCCAAGTAAACAGTTGTTAAAAACCCTCCACTAATCGTCCCAGTCATCAGGATGGCACCGTTTCCGGTTCAAGGGTTCGCTCTTGTCTGTGCCGGGTTTGCCGCTTTTTTTTTGGGCTGTAGAGAGGCTCTCCGATAGGGAGTCCTCGCAGAAAAAGGATAACGGTCGTGTAACAAGGGGCCGCCCGCCATAAACGGTGCAAAAAAAGGGTCAAGCTCTGGGCTGCTCTGTGGTGTAGCTCCGTTGAAGTGTTGGACTGTTTTTTATACGCCCAAATCGTTCTCATTTTGAAAGGCAAAAGTGAGGTCTTGTCTGTGTATTTCTGTGCCGTTTAACCTTTAAAATGTCAAAAAATGATTTATATCGAAGCTCACGACTACGCGGGCCAGTTCGGGTGAATCCGGGCGACCTGTAACATCTTCAGAAGGTCTATTTTGGTTTTACAAATTTTGATAAATGAACAACAACGGAAAGGAAGGACTTTCTGTTCGAACTGATTGCAATCTAGATTATTAAAGCAAATAAAGTCCATTTGACCTACAAACGGTGCGTTGTCTTCGGTTATAGGGTGCATTGTGAATTCTTTCCAACCGGCCAGTTTTGCGACAGTTTGTCAAAATGAATACTATTTGAGCGTTAGGAATTTTTGGAGAGATTTTATTCTTGTTTCAACTTCTCGTGATGTTTTTGCATCCCATTTTAGCATCAACTCAGCCACGAGTTGACAACAACGATTGACTGGGTCCAATTGCATTTGCGTGCGTAAAACTTTCCTAAATTAGTATTCTCCATTTTACACTCACAAATAACCGTACTTATGCGTCGTTCCGTTCCGACTTCTCGTTCCAGGTACGTTCCGAATTCCGACGCTCGACACAGGAAGTCATCCAAATCGCGCACACAGTCGTATCTCGGCCATGAAAGTGTTAAGTTGCTCAACAACCAATCAGCGACCTTTAATTAGCATTCAATGACGTTACGTTCGGAAAGGGCGGGCAGTACACGGGCGGGTGCAGGACCTAGCCCGGGCCGAGCCGGGTCGAAATGCCTCCGTTTCGACTTCCGACGGGGCCCGGAAACCGAGTGCGAGCCGCTTTTCTTTTCGCCCTTTTTCCCTTTCACGCACCGAGCGCGTAGGGCGCTAGGGCACGCACCTCACTGGGGGCCCTTTTCAGGAAAACTGGACTAAAAAACCGGAAACACCCTTTTCGCAGCATGGCTGGTCGGCCCGCATTCCGGGCGCAGTATTCGATGCAAAATAACTGCAATCACACCGTTGTCAAATTAGTGTGATCAAATTACGACCAACCGACCGACCGACCGGGGCTGGGGACGACGAGAGAGACCATCGGTCAAATCGAACCAGGTCCGGGTTTTTGCGACCAGTCCTCACATTCTCGTCCCCGCTGTAGCCTATCTTTAGCGTGTTGCGGCCGGACCTGGACCTGGCAGCATCGGTCGGTCCGAACCATCAGGTCACAATTGAAAACTGTAAAAGTGAATCAATTGCCCAGTGCGGATGCCCAGGTGTCCCCAAGCGGACACTGCCGCACCATTTCATTACGGCGTGACCCATTCCGTTCGATTACGACGTCGACGACGACGACGATTCCGGTCCGGGCCGGCGAATGTCGACAGCAAAACGTCGAGGCCCCCGGGTGACATCCGACGATTTGAAGTCTCCGATAGATCAAGTGATGGGGCGCCGGTGGCAATGATGATGATGGTGATGACGGTAGTGTCCGACGATCATCGGTATTGTTGGATCGAAAAATAAAGCCCACTCCGATGGGGTGGTATGAGGCGTGCCCGGTTGTCGTGTCTTCGGCCACTGTCACAATGTTGTCACGGCCGGCCACGTACCAGTGGGAAGCGTTTCCGGTCACCCGTTCGATGAGTCCTGCGTTGGGATGGGCCCATGCGATTCGACCAAAGGGCGACCTGAGTGTCTGGGTGTCTGGGTAAATACTGGATTCGATTTGTGCGCCCCCGTACCTCGGACTCGGGGCCTCGGCAATGTATTTGCGGTGGGGGTAATTAGTGTGATTTTAGGTCTAATCATTGTGACTTTATCACTTCACCCTCTACGTGACGCTACGAGGTACGAGTCTGCTTTTTAAGGCACACGGACTCCGGACTCCGGCATTCTAACAGCATCCTCACGGAGGGGGTTGACCAAGCCACATCACAAAACCACACAAAACACCACACTGGCCCGTTCCAATGGGGTGTCAGCGAGACAGAGCCGCTTGTTTTTGCTTCGTCCTTCCTGTGTGTCCGGGCAGTTAAAACTGGAAAGTGCACTTACATTTTATGCTAATCTGTTAATGGATTTTACTTTAATTTCAATATACATTACACCACGAGCCGTGACCGAGCCGGGTCTCGCCCTCGGCGAGGGTCCGACCTATCCGTTGGATCGGGGGTTGTTTTAAACAAAACTCATTCACCGTACGTCCAACGGTGGAGTGTATCGAACGGGACTACGAACGCACGGGGATGTCTTTAATTCGCCAAACGCTCTCGTCGCGCGCACCACTCGGGTTTTGTTTTGGCAATAAATTTTATGAGGAACCCTCGGTTCTCCTCCCGGGAGTCCAGGAGTCCGCCGCTTCCATCCCGGTCAAAACAACTTCGCGACCGGGCAAAGTTGTGGGCTGGTGGGCTCTTCTACTTCCACCACCTGGAATGAAAATTTCGAACCACCTTCCGGCATCCGCCCGGAACGCTCGCCCTCGGAAAGCTCTCACTTCCGGACCGAGAACTATCCCAACGCGGCGCACGGCGATGGTGAACTATGTTTTTGTTGTTGAAACTATTTCATCTTCGTAATATCCATTAGCGGCAACTTTGGCCGACCCGACCGGGGACCGGACACGGAGCCAACAACACCATCGGAGGAGCAGCTCCCTGGCCCCAGGTGCCATCGCGCTCGGTCAGAATGGCACACCATTCACCTCGCTCGGTGTTGGCCCAACACGACGATGGCAAGAAGGCTCCCGGGCATCGCATTTCAGAACCCATTGCGCCCCCTGACCCGACCCATCCCCGGAGCCGGAGATTGCTGCTCCGTGGTCCAAATTAAATAAATGCAATTTAGAAATCATACCTTCCTGATGCAGTTAATTTGCGAAGTGAGAAGAATCCGACGCGGGCGCCGGCTTCCAGCGTGCGAGGCGAGCTGGTGCGAAATCGGACCCGAACTCGCTTCGGAGACGGTGGCGTGTACCTTCTGTACGCCCCAAATTGCTGTGAAGTTTTGCCACTTTACGATTCGAATGAGTTCATTTGGCTCCGGCAACTTTCGAGCTAATCTGGTTCCTGTTTGTTTGTTTGTCGGATTGAGCGTTTGATGGAGAAACAGGCTTGTTTGCGATGATTTGCTAACATTTTGAGAGGTTTTTATTTGTTTCGTTATTTCAAATTGCGTTTGTTACTTTTTCACTTGCTTTGTATAATTTTTATTATTTAGTTTTAAAACTTTGCTTGCATCCATATCATTCTAGTTTTCCTGCAACTTTTGTTACATTTTCAACTAATACTTTCAACATTACTTATAACTCCAAGCTATGGCAGATTCTTCGTTAGCTTCACGGACTTGTACAGAGTGAAGCGTAATGTTTTATTAATTTGGTTACAGTTTCAGTTCGTAGTGGCCACTGTCGATTTGCCCGACGGTATGGGTGCCATTTGCCACGGGTTGTTTGCTATTTGTTTCGATTTCTTTCGCCCATTTTATTTTCATGCGCCATCGTTTCGCCATTTTTAGCGTCGACTTTACAACCGACCCCGCATAACGCGAGAAGTCCCTGGCAGGCACTCACGATCGGTTGCAGCCATACGAACAGCGCCCGGACGTCCACCATTAGTATCAAATATTAAACCAAATTACCCACCGGGCCGGACCCGGAGATCACCGGTACGTGCATCGGACTACTGCCGGGGACCCCATTAAGAAGCTGGCGTGACTTTGTGCCGCTCCACCGCAAATTCGTCGTCCCCGACTCGCCGACGTGCGTCGCGGGGTCGCTTTCACCTTGCCGCGTACAAAAATGGCCATTTTATAAATTTATTAATTCCATTCGCGAACCCACACACAGTTGGGCGGCTGACTACTTCTGGTGGCTGGCGAATTCTTCTCTGCCGCTGCCAGCTTAGGGGCAAGGACCAGGATCCGGTCGCCCGGCCCGAAAGCAGGGAAAGGAAAAAATAATGAAACAAACACCTTACGGATGGCGGCCCGACTCTCCCTTAACGTCTTACAATCCGTGTAACGGGAAGATTTGCTCCTCCGTCCTGGTTCACTTCGCCGCAAGAGCCACGCTATCGGATCGGTGATAGCGGAAAATGGATTTCTCCCACGTGGCCCGCCCTTCGCTAGACGGGAAGTAGTACGTGAGCGGAGGACCTGTTCGCTCGCGGGTAACACTACCCAACAACACGTGGCCTCTCACGTAGCACGCGGCGGAAGATCATAATCGTGTGAAGGGTTCCTTTTTGGTTTTCTTTTTCTACATTCCGGTTGGCCATTTTCTCATCTCTCGAAGCTCATCTCGGGGCTTAAGTTTTTTGCCCGGCGAACCACAAGAAGAATGTCTTCCTTCGGCGCCCAGGAAATGGGTTCGAAGCCGGTGGACGCAAGTGGGCTCCCAGCAGAATTGCGGGAAGTGGTGTACAAATGTGTTGTATTTACCCCCCTCCAGCCACGGCCACGGTGTCCCATTTTCCTCGGAAAATCCTCCTTGGAAAAAGTGGGGTTCTCGGATTCCCACGAGCCACGCACTCGAGATCGAATCGACGGTTCCCTTTCGGAAATGGGGTACGAGGCGAAAGCGTGGCGAAAGTAAATATTTGTATTCAATTTAGAGTTATCGAGGGGTTGCTCGGGTGTTCGGGGGCTTGACTTTGGGCCCTAGCCGTGTGCCGAGCCAAGTCTTCGAGAGGGCCCGGTTCGCTTCCTTGCGTTTCGTTTCTTGCGCTGTGTCTGTGGCGGAAACCGCAAAACACACGCCCACGTGCCCGCAAACACAACAGTATTGTTTGGTCAGCTCACCGTGATTGCCGTCGGAGAAAGAGCCGAGCGCGGCAATTCCTGCGGAGGAGCTCGAGAAGGCAGCCGTGTCGCTGACCCATGGTCAAAGCAAATACACGCCACAAATGAGATGACACTTGCGCCGTAATGAACACGGCGACACGCGGGTGCCATCTCCTGTCATTACCATTCGACCAGAAGTCATTAGTAGATTGACAGTAAACTTCATCCCCGCGGTCTTCGGACTTCTGTCACGCCCCACGTCATCCGTTTTCAGCTGGAAGGGACGCTCCGGTGAATGGGCCGCTTCTTTTTTGCTTGCTAGCGCCCTGAACACACCACGGGAAGCCAATTAAACGGAGGGCCGCGCATCTGGGGCAACGGTGACCTATTTACCTATGGCCCGGCTAGAACGGTCACGCTTTTCCGCAAATCCCTGTCCCCGAAATCCCAACCCCTACGACGGTTCCAACGGGGTTCGGGCGATGTTTTCAAGTCAGGTCGCTCGCTTGCTTAGGTCCCTGTCCCCGTGTTTGTTACTTCCGGTACGGGATCTCTACCGTGGGTCCCGTCCGGAAGCGCCGTGAGAGTCGTAACATTTGAATAAACAAATAAATTTGTAACTAAAAACAAGCAGACCGACCGAAAATAAAAGTTCCACAAGCTGTCACGGAAGGTCAGGAAGGACAGGAAACTAATGCCAGTCGCGGTGCCCGTGAAGCGTCCGACAGAGTGTCGGAGCGTCGGGCCAGATGGATCCTGTTTTTCTTTGTAACAAGTTGCGAAAGGATCCAACATCTTTCTCGGCACAGCAAACGATACTCTCTCTCTCTCTCTGGTGAAGTGGATTTGCTCCACTCGACGATGTTGGCCCGATATTCAACGGGTTCAACCGTCGTCTGTGACTTCCACCTAAATGCCAACCTCGATCTCAGCAAACTTCCGAACCGGTGGAACCGGCACTACACAGATAGGCTGCGGAACTGCTGCGAATAGCAACGACTTTTGCAAATCTATGCAGTTAACCATTGTCAAATGAGTATTTCTAGGCTGAATGGCAGCATCTCGTTCGCTCGGTGCCTGCCATTCGACGGGCTGTCAGATGAGTTGAAGTGCCCTTGCCGCGATCCCACTTTTCCTGAGACTGTCTCCGACTAAAGGCCTGCACCTGATGGAAGACGTTTCATTATTGCCACGATGTTTCTTCACAATATACACAATGTAATCGACGGGTCGGATGTACTTTCTTGCCATTTTTATGCGCCTGTTTGCCTATTGTTACCCTTAGTTCGATTGCTTTATTATCCCGCCGGCTCTCGCGTTACGGTAATATTTATGGCACACACTGTTGCCGGGCCAGGACACGGTGCTTTGCCGGTGCATTTGTTTGCCCCCGTGAATGGTTAATAAAGTGGGTATTTGCCATGATTAATTACCATCCGAAAATGTGGGAAGTGCGCTCAGTGTGCCCGCGTGTCGTCCGTGGCCCAGATCGCCCGGAAACATGCACACCGAGACCGAGCACCGAGCCTATTTAGGTGCAGTTAATTCAACCGGCAACGTGTTCTAATTACCGAATGGCACGCATTTTGGCAATATGTTACCCGTGTGTATGTGTCCCCGATACAAACACACGCATGCACACATGGCCACCCCCGAAAACTTACTCGCCAATTTACACATCCGGCGAGGCCATTAATTTCCACAAATGGGAAACCCATTCACCCGGCGTCGCGCTGGGTTCGAAAAATTCCGTGCGCTTCCGTGTGCTCCACAAATGTGTGGCGACCGGAACTATTCCAGGCTACTCTAACCTCGAGCCGGATTCGTCTTGCGCAACCTCGTTTAAATTATATTCCGTACCGTTCCGTGCGGAATATTGCGGAGAATCCTCCAGTACCGAGCGCAAGCGATTCAGCGTTCGAGTACGTAATTTCGTGCGGCTTTTTCCAATATAGGCACAAATAGGCCTCTCAAGTAACATTTCGATTATCCTGCGGGCCCTACTCTGTGATCCACAGCTGGTATGCAACAATAAAATCTGCTCCGCACTGAATATTGATCGTTTCGCCCGTGGAGCGCGTGGTACGAAGGTGATGGCTGGTGGGTGCCTCAAGTGAAATCGATCTCTGCAGAGCCGAAGGCCTAATAAAGTTCTCCCCCCTTGGCTTGGCATCACTTCATTATCCTTTCGCCCGGGCGGCAATCGGGTGGCCAGATTTGCCGGGGGGCACCATCCATCGTGGTCGTGGTGGTGGTCCCTGAGGAGACGAGGGCCGGAACGTGGCAGCGAGTGAGTATTACCGGTGCCCTGCCCCACATTCGCTTATTATTATGTCTATCGATATCCGCACATATTGCACCACGGGCCCCGGCACACCTTGGCACCGGAACTGCCGACGACGTTCCGACGGGTTGCGATTCCGGGCCCGGGATTTATGCGCCGCAAGCAGCAGTGCCACTCCTCAGCCACAACCGATACAATAATATGGGTTGCCTTCCGAGAGGGCCCGAGATGGGCTCGTTTCCGGCTCCGGTACGGCAAAAGTTATCATTTCTTCCACGTGGCCACCGGCGCTCACTCGCCAGGTGCCCCAGCGATTCACCCTTTCCGATGGACGACGTTATCTGGCGGTCCAGGACTTGCGTCTCTCTCGTTGGTTGCACTGGGACTGAGCAGCGCGTAAGTCGTATGTAAATGATTTTTTGCAAAATTCCCCCGAGTCGGTGCTCAATGGCCGTGGATCTCCGTTGCGGTGCCAGGATCTGCGGTTGCTAATGCCGCGAGACACGTCGAACGTCGAACTGCGAATGAACGCAAACCCGAGCAACACACCGTGCAACATTGTAGCACTCGGCTCGCGGTTATGCTGCCGCATGTATTCCCCTGCCTATGTGTGTGCTAATGAATAGTTCCCAACCAATACCAACAATAAGCTAGCTGGCTGACGATTGGCGCGCGGATGGGAAAATTTAACTAAAACCGTCACATCGCCGGGGGAGTTATGTTGCTAATACCGAAAAAAAGGATTACGAAAAAACAATAACTGTGAGCATATAATGCTGTGAAAGTTGTTTTAGCCCGATCATCGAGCATGGTGGCCGATGGAGCGAGGGAGCAGCACAAACACCTCGGCCGAGCGGCTAATGGAAATGTTCGGAGTGAATTCAAAAACCAATATGACCGGATCAGGAACAGTAATTAAAGCTACGACGGCTCCGCTCCGGAATGAGGCGACCGACCGACGTTCCCTTGTGACGATGGTGATAACGATAATGTTTAGGGTGGGCCCATGACCCCCCGGGCACGGGCACAGCCACGGAATGTTTGCTTATTTTCTTTCCCGGCCCGCCCCGAAGGAAAAACACATGTGCGGAAAGGAAAACTGCTGAGCCAACGCCAATCGTGTGTTCGCTACGGTTACGGTGCTATACAACACGGTTACTTTACAACATTAATATTGTTCTGATCCCACCATCGGCACCACCAGCCTGGGACAAACACATCCAATTATGGTACACAGATTTGCACACACCATCACCGGGACGGGGCCAGCTAGGTTTTTAAGTGAAATTCCCTGTCAGTAGCGTCTCCGTACGGTCCCATGACTCGGAAGACTTCGTTGCTAATAGTTTTGCTTTTTCGGTAGTTTGGCCATCATTGGGAAATGAAATATGGCGCTCGATGTTGCACGCCTCGCACTGTGGTCTACCGTACTGTCAAACCATACATTTTTACATTATACTGTATTACATCGTGTAACTTTTTAAAAATATTTTAAACGTAGAATCTTCTCCTGGAATCAGATTTCGATGCCGCATGGTAGTTAAAGGTTCCAACAATAAAGTTACGGCGACTAAATGACGATTGATTGACGATTTATTTAATCCTGTTCCTGTACACTGTTCATTTTTCCGTTTTTTTATGCTTGAAGTTTTGAAGAGCTACTTCGACGTTCCAAATGCAAAATTAAGAATTCACAAGACATTTTTTCTCAACTTTCAAGATGGGAAAACCGTCGAAATATTGTTAACAACCCCGATGGAAATCGTTAAATGATCATAAATATGAATTACTATTACTATTAAAAAAGGACAAGGATGTGCATAAATATTTGGCAAATGGGAACAATCGATAAAATAATCAAGGGTCATAAAAATGAGGGCATGTTCAGCGTATTAGAGCTGGTGGATGTCAGAAATCAACACAAAAACGAATTGATAAACGTATAGTCAATATCTCAACTACAATTTGTTTTCTATCCACGAAACACGTTGAGTAAAACTTCAATCAAAAAGAGTAAGAGTTCTTACTGTGCATGTCATCTGGTGCAGTCTATATGATGCTGGCAAATATGGCCTTGTTTCCAAATAGTTTCCATATCTAGCATCATTTGGTAATAAATGGTATTTCGTACAATCAGCATGCTTTAAAATTTCCCTTATTTTGGAAAAAGGTGCTCTGGACCTTTGTATGCATTGATGGAAAGACTCAACTGCAGTTATGTGAAGTTGAAGTTCCTATAAGTGTGCTCAATCAACATTAGGGGGTACATTACCAATGTATTATGGTCCAGGGATGCATTGTTTCTTTGCAAGTTAAGACGGGGGACGACGGTGTATTGATCAAAAGTTCACCTTTTAAAGGATAATGCACCAACCCGTAATGGCCGAAGCGGTCATGCAGTACCTTGATGATGATGTTATTAAGATTTAGGCCATTCTCATCGTTGACTTGACCAGTCAACAATTGAGAACATATGGACGCTGATGAACCTTGAAGTATCTCAAAAAACTCTACGTACCAATACCTGTGGATTGGAGCGAGGACCGGATGGCAAAACCAATTATGAATTGGACATCGCGTTTTTGTTCAAACCAAACATCACTCTACCGGGTGAATCCTGCATAGCATAAAACCGTAAATATGTTGGCATGAACAGGTCTTATGGGAAGTGAGAAAAAATGACCGTCTATTAAAAGATAGCCTGTGGAACGTGCGCTGATGGAAGCTGATAGAGGCTGGCTTAGATGCAAACGGACCATCTTCAATCGCACCGAAGACCAATCACAGGAGTGGAATCCCGTGTTGCCCAACCAGCCGAGCCTTTCATCCTTCCCAGCTCCAATTCGCGTACGCAAAAAGCTTTCGCTGGCTCAGCCTTTTAGAACCCGAACGAACGCAGAGGACCCGCTTCCGTGGTGCAGCATGCTCCGAAACCACCGGTACTCCGGGACGGCAGACTTGTTGCGGACGCCCAGAAAAGATGCTTGTAAAGCGAAGATGCATCCTCCCGAGCCCGAGGTACTTGTTTTTGCAACCGGGCGGATTGATAGATTCCGTGCCGTGCCATGTCATGAATTGGCCTTTTTCCAATTTTCATCCCCAAACAGTGTGCTGCTGGCTGTCCCGGTTTCGGCCGGGCGTTTGAAGCGAGCGAATTTGATACACTGAAGCGCTCCGTCTCCGGCCTCGTAAGTCTCGCTCGCTTACCAAGTGGCGTTAAATCGAATCGGAAGGTAACCGACACGTACGACGGGCGCTACGATAGTGCGCGCCAGATCTACTTAATCGACGAAGACATCGACCGGGAGGCGATGCTGAGGGTGGCTTTCCGGCTTTGGCAGCTGTTAGTCGACGTTCAATCTTCCGAAACAGGTTTATTAAAATGTTTCGCTACATTCACTCATCCCCTTGAGTGGGCTGTCACCTTTTCAGATCGTCCTGCCATGCGGACCCAGTTCTCGGTCGCCACCAACGACGACGACGACGGCCAGAGTAGACGAAGAATTTTAAGTGCTGTCAGTCAGTGATCGACGAGAGAGAGATTGAAAGGCTGGGCCACCTGATAGGGCGCGGGGCCACCTCGGTGGACCACAGGTTCTCCAGTTCACGTCCGGCGACTTGAACGACCTTCCGACCGACTACTAGCGTTTTCGATTGAATTTTCGCCTTCACTGAGTGCGCCCAGTGCGCCCTGGATCGAGATTGTTCTGTGTGTACTTCACCGCAGAACCGTCCGATGAACTGGAACATCAATCTTTGGACCCGGACGACCTGTGCACGCACACGGAGCATCTCAAATTGATATTTATTAGGAAATGATTGTGATCGTGAATGCCGTGCTCGGACGGCTCAAACTGGACAGGGAAGTGCGTCAGCAGTATGTGATGCAGCTTCAAGTTAATTTCCTCGCCGTCCTCGAGAGCCGGTAAATGGTTGCCGGCTTGCATCGTCAAGGACTTGCGGGCCGAGTGGCGGATCGGAATCTCGAGCTCCAGCGCCCACGGGACTCCCAATCGATCCGATTCGGTGATTCGGTTAGTCCTGAATAGATTAAGATACTATCGGATGGAGCGGCTGCGTCGAGTGAGTCGATTACGGTGAAGCAGGCTGAAGACTAATCTCGTGCAGGTTCGCTTTCAGGATCGCTATTAAGAGAACTATCATTTTCACGGCGTACTTCAATTAGATCCATCGTCCTTGCTTGAAATGGAACCAGCTCCCCTCTGCTCGGACAGATCGTCACCGGTCGTGCATAGAGACGATGGTGTGTTCTCAAAACTCGACAAGTCATTTGCATGCTCAAACGACACCGGAAACCACAATGGTAAATGGCCTTTTTTTTGGTCAATGCAGGCGCTACACCGTACACTTCGGAAGCTCTTCTGTCGCCCCGACGAAAAACCCCTTAATGAATGTTTTTCGTCAATTATGTGCAACCTCAGCAGTCACATGATCCCGGAGCCCAACTCTCCATGTGGCAACTTCTCCATCTGTGCGCACTAAGGGTGCTCCTGTGACACACGCTCCGTGAGCCCGAAAGCGTAATTAAAACCTGACAAATTTCAATAACGCATCTGTTGCAGCATCATTAATGCTAATTAGCTGCCACTCGCCTTCCGGCAAAGAGGCCCCCGGGACCGCAGAGCTCCTCGCTCAAACTATGGCTGATCCTTCGAAGGGCGAAAAAAAAAGTGTGCCAAGGAACTTTTGTGGTCGACTCGTCGCCATCAAACCTGTGGTTTGAGAAGGAGAACCGAAATGCGAACCTCGGAGCCAACGTCGTTGGATGCACCAATCAAAATTCATATCAGTGTGTTTGTGCGGTGGGCAAAACTTTGGCCCCAAACCACACATACACAGACGAATATTAAAACCCGGAATCGTAAGAGTTCAGCGGGATTTGGAGGTTACAGTCGAGTTGCTTGAGTCTGGCTCTGTTGGCCCGTTGTTGAAGTGGACCGGAAGTGGAACGGTTGATTTGAATTTGAAAAGTGGTGCCGTTTCCGAAAGTCAGTCATCATAACCGAGCTGGGAGTTACGGGGTGTTCCAACCGGTTTCGGCTGCTTCCTTACAGGGGGCTACATTAGTGGATTAAAGTTTGAGTGCGGCTTCTGTGGATTCATTGGGCGAGACCCACAGACGAAAACAGACGCTTCCAGTGTGAGGTGCATCATGGGCAGACCAGAAACAAAGGTCCCTGCCTGCCTTAAAGGATTGGTGGAATTTTAGATGGCATGGAAATAGAAGTATTTTTTGGGCCTGCATCCTCGATTGAGGTGGAAAATGAACTCGCTTACGGGTCGTTTTTTGTCCGTCGGCTTGCACCGATGTAATGCTTCCTGTCGAGTGCGACTCCTCGTGTCCGGCAGCGAAGCAAACGGAAAGGCTTTATCTCAAGGCCAGGTGGACCTCCCAGCCGTCGTCGGTTCCATCGATTATCACCTTCCACGCCACGGCGACGTCGTTTGGGCGGTGGTCCGCTCTTCCGGTTTCCTGGACGCCATTGTTAGCCAAACTCACACGCGGCGTAAGTAGTGTACTTTCCATTTCCAATTTTCCGCTGGCTTGCGGATTGATTCTGTTTACCTTCTTCGCCTTTGCCAACTTTTTTTTTTCTTTCTCGCCATTTTCCACAACAATCCGTTTGCTGTGCGCCCGCCCGTGGCCTTGTTTCGGGCCACCACACTTCCGGTGGCCGGTGCCGGTCAGGCGTGATAAAAACCCCTTTCTTTCTGTTGTGCGCCCAGCTTTACAATAATCCCGTCGTGCCCGCGGCACCGTTAGAGGATAAGGTAAATAAAGTAACCACTCAGCGGATGATATTTACTTTCGGCGGCACCGATGCTCTAATGGCGCTTCTTCGGCTCCATTGTGTACATGGCAAGGGAAGGCATTTTAATGTTGCTCTGGGTTCGAAATGTGAAGTTGAGCTGATAATTGCATTTTCGCCGGCCCAAAAGCCGGGGTTCCGGCACCGTTGCGGTAAATGCGAGAAAATCCCAAAAATGTGAGTCTTTTCCGACCTCGCCCAGCTGGCAGCGGCCAAGATTTGCGTTGGCTTCTCGGTCGTTTGGTCGTCTGCCTCGGGTCGCCCCCAGATTGCTGCAATCAATTGTTGGAACCATAAAAATTCGTTAGCTCTCCAAATTCGATGTTCCAATTTATCGAACCGCAAAAATCGCTCCGCTTCCGATCGGACCCCCGAGGGGGGGTGATGGAAGAGAATACGGGATCGAAAGTCCTCTCTCGTTGTACGGTTGACTGCCGCCAGCCAAAGGAGTCCGCCGCGAGAGCCTCTTGAAAATCCGCTTCGCAAATCACGGCACATCAGCGGGGCCACTCCTTCCCGACGAGCCAGGGCCAGGCCCAGGGCTTCCACGTTCTGCTCGCTTCCGGTGCACAAATCATGTTACACATACACACGAAGGGTAGTAAGTATGTTTACAGTGCCAGTGCCGAGCCATTGTTTGTTGCTGCTTCGCGCGTTCGACGTAAATAACGTTCCACGCGATGGTCGGGAATGTTGCGGAATTCGGCCACAGGACAACACGTCACCGCCGGAAGGTAGGAAAAACTGTCTCAGAAGGGCAAAGGGCAGAGCAGACCCCGGGAGGAGACGAAATAAATTGATGTGTCTAAACCCGAGACTAAGATGGAAGACGGTCAGGATGTCCGGAGAATCCATCGGAGCGCGCACTGTACTGGTCGTGTCATCGAGGCGCAAGGTGCAACATTGCACCTCACCATTTCCAGTTTATTATGCTGGCGATGCTCAACCTATGCTGCCCGGAGGAGGACGCGTTCCGCCCGTTTGCTTTGACGGAGCAGAACTGAGTGCATGGTGCGCTCCTTGGTTTTTGGCCATATTTCAACGATAAGTCCCTTTTCTGTGGTCTAGTTCACATGTATGCGGTGTGTTGTTTCGTGACAACCCAATAAAAAAAAACAGCACCGAAGAAAAGGATATCGGCAAAGATTGATTTCTGTCGTTTGAGCCGGAATGTTCGTTGGGGAAAAATATGTACCAGATAATGCTGTTCCTAGGAATCGGGTGGAATGCTGATACAACTCGCCCCAAACGAATCCTAATGGTTTTTTCGCTTTCGCTTCATGGCTAATGGAATTGTTGTAGCCTTTGTCAACGACTCGCCTACATTTTGTTTCTTTCTCTCCACAAACATCCCATCCTAATAATGTTTGCCCATTATGGGGTGGTGAAATTGTAAAATCATTACAAATCATTGTGCATTCAGCAGACACAATGCGCCCCGGGGCAGCGGCAGCAGCAGCATCATCATTAGTCCTCCGGTGACACGGATGCGGTGCCGAAGAATGCATTAATCGCGCTTTCGTCGGTGACACGCCGTGACATCGCCGCCCGGCACAAATCCACGACGCGACACCGGCGAGCTGCTGGAAAATTGCGCGGAAAAGTGGTCCCGGCAAAAGTGATGAATTGCCCTAGAGGTTGCCATCCCCGAAGGGATGACTCACTTCCTTACGGCCACACTGGCGTATCGTGTGGCGTACATTGAAAAGGTACATTAGAACGCTGCCGAGAGCTTCGCCCAACGTGACCACCGTAATACGGTTTGAATATCCCAAACCCACCAATAGAGAGAGAGAGAGAGAGGAGTCAAGGGGCGACAGCAAGAGGTAGGAATGAAAAATTACTCCCCGACACCGGACAGAGCCAACGTTATGTAAACATTATAATCTCTCCCACACGCCCCGAGCCCAACGACACCGAGCTAGGAACCGACGGTGGTCGAGGCGAACTTGTTGAAAAACGATTACTCGACGGTCTTTGCATGCCACGGTTGGTCCTGACTGTGGTCCTCCGGCAGGCGGACGTCAACGGTCCGGGTTTGGCCCTAATACTGTCCGTTGGTCCAGGCAACTAGGATCCAGCGAGGTCCGAGAGTAAGCCTCAAAACCGAACCCTTATGCACACAGCACCCACCGGAAAACCGTAGGCCGTGTGTGGACCGTAAGAGTCCTGCCAGCGCCGAGCAGGAGGCTGCTGCACCCATCGCGCAACACTGGCCGACGTCAGGCGATCCGACGTGTCGATGGTGGTCTCACGCCGCCACGTCACGCTTCCGAAAAACCGGCCTGGTATGTGGCCGGCGAATATGTTTTAAAAGTAACGCAAATATGCTCGGTGGTCTCTTCGTTGTGGGTAAGTGGCTTTTGGCGTCCGGACAGACGCCATGTCGCTCGCCACAGGCACTGGAAACTACGCTTGCAGTGTCCGGACCACACTGGTAGTGCTGGCGCCAACTATCGCCCAAACCGGATCGAAGTCCTGGGCCTGGGCGGACTTCGGCTAGGACGAGAGAGATGAAAGCGAATTTGATCAACACACCCCACGGTGGCCTGGTGTTATTGGAAACAATCTGCTGACCGAGTGCCGATACCGGAGTGGGATGGGCAGAGTCGTTGTTTAGCCGTCGACTTGTCATCATCATTGTTGCGAAATTGACCTACACGATACCGCTGGACCGGTCCCTCGTTGGGCCCATCACTCGGGTGACGGGATAAAAAGGGCATAAATGGGGTTTAAGGATAATTAGCTGGCTCAGCGTGGCGGTGGCCGGAACGGAACGCTCCCTTGGTTTTTGTCGTCCCGTATCCATCTTTCGGTTGGAGTTCCACGTCCGTCACTGTTTCCACGGTGCTAACCTCGCACAATGAAGTTGCCGCCTACGACCTGGGTATGCAAATAGTGGAGAGTTTTAATTAGAATTACACTCCTCGTCCGCGATACACTCGGAACGTTCCGGTATCTCGGTACTCTAGCTAGACGGGACAGGACTGTTCCGGTGTATCGAAACAATCACATTCCAATAGTGGTGTGGCTGATCAGCGCTGCGACTGGAGGACTCCTGACTGCCACCTTATCCTTTTGACTTCACGGCTTCGCTGGCTGCTGCGGTGCCGGTCGGTGTCTGTCCGTCGCAGTTCTGACGTCGCCGAGAAAGGTACAACCACCGGGAGAAGGCTCATCAGCCAATTTCGAGGGATTGACTCGAGTAGGGCTCTTCAGTGAGCACCCAGAGAATGAAACGCCAATGATTGATGGCTGTTGCTGCAAACCACTCTTCAGCGTGCGCGGGCCCCAGTAACCGTTCCAGGGATTCGGAGAAGTTTGATTAAGGTGAAATCGGTAAGCGGCCACCCCACTTGCGGAATTTCTTTATAAACAAATTCCTACACTCTTCTCCGCGCGGGCTTGATGGTTATCATGTTAAACAATAAGTTTTGGGGGATGTTGCACAAAGTTGCGAAGTAGCTGGAGTGGATCGGTAACGGCCGGGAATATGTGTATGATAAATTACCTTACATTTCTCGCAAAATTGATTTATTTCAACACTGGAACTCGTTATTCACTTAGCGCATGGCTGAGGATGTCGCTGCATCCGTCCAACCTGTTAGAGGGCCCAGGTTGGTTCACTTAGATTGAAATGGTGGCTCCAGTTGGTTTTTGCCTTTGCTTGATGACGCCTGTCATAGTTGAATTGGCAGTGAAACGTAGAACTTAGTTTAGTTTGATCTGACAAGCTTGTAAACATTATTTTACATGTTCATAAACACTCATCGAGTGACTGAAAGAGTTAGTAAAAGCCGTAGGCATCTCATTGAGCAGTGTAAGCAATATTTTGTTTGAAACAATGTCTTCCAAAAATCCTTTATCTTCAGGGCAATGCACCATGTCACGTAAGCATTTTGACAATAGCAAAAATCCATTAATTAATCCTTCAATTGTTGCTGCACCGTATTTACTAGATTTGGCCCCTAGCGACTTCCATCGGTTTTCAGACCTACAACAAATTTCAACGCGGAAAGCGTTTTTCATCAAACATGAAGTCACAATAGATGTGGAAACATTTTTTGCAACCCTTCCAGATTATCACTTCAGTTAGAGAATTCATAAATTAGAATCTGACCAAGAACAAAGAATGAGCAATAAGTGGCTGCCGATTCTAGCAACAATTTGTGATTGTTTTGATACTACCCAAATAAACTACCGATAAAAACTACCCAAAAACAAAAGAAACACCACACCGTTGCTGTGTTTTCCACTATGTTTTACACCTGAGTTAATGTTTCATTCTATTTGTTTCATTTTAGGTAAGTTCCCGCCGATCACCAGCAACGTTGTCCCCACGCACAACGCCCTGGGGATAAGCCCTGTAGCCCGACGGATGTTCGGCACCCCCTAAAACCTGTTGAAAAGCTTGTAGTACACCATGTCGGTGGGTATAGAACGCTGAACTGAACGGCGACGACAAAAAATTGACTACCAAACAGTGACCAAACCCCTGGTCATGGTGTTTTTCCCCGCAACAAATTGCTAACGGGCGTGGCGGTGCCCAGTGACAATAGCGGACACCGTTTTTGCACCATTGTTCCGCAACAAAAGTAATAAATGTGTTGTGTAAGCTCTGTCCGCTAGCTTTGGGGAGGATGTAAAATGTCCCAGAACCAACAAAAGCAGTACGATACGGCATTGTTCCTCCCATCGGCTAAGGGTGTGAGCCGGTGTTTCTAACAAGGAGGGTGTAAACGGGCCGCCCTCTAGCGTCCTGGCCATTACTAGTTCGGTAATCTGGTCCGTCGACTACGGTACCCAGAATACCCAGAAATCTAGAACTGGGAAAAGCGTGAGCGAAGAATCCCCGAGAACCTTCAAGAATTGTGATTATTAATTAATGGTCTTGCCAATCGGGGAACCCTCGCCGGGTGTGTTATACTGTTAAATACAGTTGTTGAACGCATGAGCACCACCCGATGGCCAACAAACCTGTTCGAGTTTCGACCTGTCCCAGAAGGACTCACCTACCGAACCTGTCATTTAAAACCAGCCGGGGGGCCGCTGCCCTTTTTGGCGGCCACTTTCTTATGCAAAACGAGCTAATCACTCAACGACCCGAGCCCGAACCCGAACCCGTATCTTGATCTGCACGCAGCACGCCCGGAGCCTTCCTCAGGTCGCCGACCATTTGGCTGCAAATCAGCCACGGCACACGGTGGCCACTTGTGTGAGTACATAAATAACACTTGAATTTTAATTGCACTTAATCACCTCCGTGTGAGGGTGTATGTGCTGGGGCCCATTGTCTGGCACAGGGACGCCGCCGTGGTGTGAACACCGTCGCCATCGTCCTCGCCGGTGACGTGACGACAGAAGTCCCAGCCACACCTCGTAGCCATTCCCAGGAGCAAAAAGGATTTAACCGTAACCGAGCACGGTCCTTGCCGATCCAACGTGGCCCTACGACGGGGGCAGCCAGTTTCCCAAAATTGACCTCAACCTCCCGGGGTGCCCACGTCCATTTGGGCGGATCTCGGGAGCCCTGCACTCGGTGCCGATTGTTGTCGCCAGGCCACCGGTGTCGGCGAACGAAGCGAAATAAATCCATCAACAATCGTGTTAATAATTAAAACCAATTATAAACTTTGTTCATTATACCGGGAGCGCTGTCCGGGGCTCCGGCTGACTCCGAAGAACGGGCCTCGGAAGCCCAATGGCCAGAACCGGGCATAAGAACCTGGGGCGCCGCCTGTATGTCCTTCAGCCAAGTCCTCGCCCGCTGACCGAGGTGTTGACAGAAATCGTTTTGAAAGTTATACTTCCCGGGGGCTCTCTGGTCACCAGTTTTCTCTGGAGGTCCAGCTGGTTGCAGTGACAGCTGGCCACTGTTGTTGAAGGTCGCTCCTGCGCCCAGCAGCTAGGTTTAAAGTGGCGCACCGAATCCACCACCAATTATGCTACGATCGATAACGCGTCGGTAATCGGTTTCACTGTGTTTACCCAACCCAGTGACGCTCCCCCCGGTTACGTGCCCCTCGGGTGCTTCCCGAACATCCGGTTTTCGGCACTAGGGTGAGCCTGATATCGACACGGCCCAAACGGTCGTGATATGGACCTGATTGGCGGGCTGCGAAAAAGAATGGCGAAGCTACTTTCAGGCGGAGAAATTCCTTGGGAAATTCCACGACTAACGATCGCGAACGAGGGCCCGGCCCACCGACCCAGTGCCACCCAGTGACGGTGCCGGTTTTTCTTGTTTCTTCTCGCCTCCTACTTGGGGTTCCTTGGCAGCCACAAAGTTTCTCGGCTACTCCTTCCTTCCGGATACGGAGCTTCGGCGAGGCGCGCCCCGGTCGCAAGGTCTTAGTTACGCCTAATTGCGGCCAAATCGAGTGTGCTAATGTTTCGGGCGTCGGATTTGGGGCACTCGGCACGGCTCCCCAAGGGTGGGACTGGGTCGTTAGTGAATCCGTGGGCCGTGGGTGATGGTGGTGGTGCCAGAAATGTCGACCACGGCCGCAACAAGTCGTAATCAACTCGCGAGTGCTTTGCGGAAGGATTTGAGGCGCACACACTTTCCGCCGGCAGTTTCCTGGCGCGCTCGGTGTCGACCGCGATCGGGCTGCCTGGGGCTCATCCTTAAAGTACGACGCACGACCTCGGTGTGTGCCGGGGAGAGATTGATTTTCGCCCGTCCTTCGCGAAAAGCGCGCGAACTTCGAGCTATTGTATCATCCGCCCGGATTGAATTCCGCGTGGTTTCCGTTTTTCTTTGCGTCGCCGTCGTCTTTCTTAGGATTTGATTTTTCCGAGCGACTATTAATAATCTTCATCTTCGCCGTCGCCGGCGAGAGGGCTCGTCGCGGGCGCACTGATGGCAGTGGAGCGATAGGAAAAATAATTTCCCTCTCATTATCATCGTTCGGACGGGCTGGGCCCTTGCACCAGTGCCTGACAAAAACTCATCAGTTAATTGTATCTCTCTCACTCTCGTTCTTGCGCCCTCTGCCGGCCACATGAAAATCTTGGTCCAACCGGAGGAGAATCCTCGATTTTCACGATTCTCACAAAGTCGACGAGTGCCATTCGGACTGTGGACCGCAGGCCCGGCCCGAATCGTTTAATTCGACATCATTATCAGTCATCCAGGCGGGCAGGGGAGCGAGTCCTTCTTGCGGGAGTTGCGCTCCTGTTGCGCTCGTGTTTCGAGTGATTTGGTTCGACTCGACTCGGAAAAAGCAAGGAAAACAGAAAAAAAGCGTCATTCGTTCAATGTGCCACCTCACGCTGCCACACTGGTGGTCGTAATGGCTGTTTGCTAGCTTTAAAAGCTTCCCGTCCCGTCGGCCCGCCTAACCGTCCACCCGCCCGCCGGGATCGCTGAGATGAAAAATAAGCTCAATGACATCGTCATTATCACGGGCACAGCAGACACGCGCGGCCCTGGGCACAAGGGCAAGGACTTTATAAATGATCCTTCGCCCTCATGCGGAGGAACTAGCGAGATGGAAGCCTGAAACGGTGTGTGTGAAAGAGACAGCGAGCAGTAACAACAACAAAAAACGAATGGCAACATCATCAGTCAATGCTGGTCGGAAGCACCCGACCCCCCAATTTCGGTCGAAGAAGTCGAGCCACTTTTCGCGTGGCATCCCGAGACTCGGGACACTTCACTTCCGCAGCCGATTCAATTATTTTAATGCCTGTTTAATTTCCCCCACCAGCCTCCAGCCGCCCCTCGGGTTGTCCTGGGCCTGGCGGGTGGAAAAAGATTACGGGCCCAGCAGCCAGCTCTCCCACGAACCCCAAAACGAGTGGTGGAAGCGAAAAGAAAAAGATACTTCGCCGGGAGGGGCTCGGCGGGTGAAAAGTAATGAGGGTTTTCCATAAAGCGGCCAGCCACCCACCGGCGTCGGCACCCGAAAAACCTCACGCAATTTGCGCGCCATGTAATTTCTCGCGCCCAACTTCTTGGCGCGCCTTCGAAGTTGTCGCTGGTGGCTGCAGTCGGCGAGATATGCCTCCGTCGGATCGGGCTTCTCGTTGTTGCGACGCCGTACTCGTGGCGAACAAATCCGGAGCGCCACTGTTTGTTTACGCCACGTGTCCGGGGAACAGCGAAACGAGTGAAATGACACGCATATGTCATTAGTCGGCGCGAGCGGGGCGCAGTTTTTCCACTCCGGGAGGATGATGGAGGCGCCCGGTGCTTAAGGTGCTTTTCCGCGGCTTTAATAATCATCGTCAGCCGCTCGTTAGATTTACAGTAAATATATATGTACGTGGAAGGTGAGTGTGGGACGTCAGGTGGCCGGGGGACCCTGCACTCGAAGCGTTCTTTAAGCCACCGCACGGTTGGTCTTTCGCAATTAGAGCCGAGACGAGACGAAGCGGCCGCTTCTTTTTTGGGGTCCTTTTGATGAAGAACACGGTTTTTTCCTCTAATAAGGGAGCAGATGATACAATGCTTAGAGGACCGGGTTGGAGACCTTTCCATTCGACAGTTATTGATGCCGTAGCTCGCGGGCAAAACAAGGTGGGCACAGGTCCTTCATTTGCTATTCGGTTTTGAGCCACGCCAAAGGATGCTCGCCAGTTCACCCTCCTTAGCTCTGTTGCTGTCTGTAACGTTGTGTAATTCATGAACCCTAAGGCTAAAATAATTTATTAGCGTACCGGCAACCGGTCTTTTTTTGCCCCTTTTATTTTTGGCTCAAAGCTTACCCACGGTTTACGCAAAAACCTGGAAACCCCACGATTCATGATGGAAATAGATTTTCATAAACACCACCCGCATGGACGGCCACGGATTTTTCCGGACGGTGGCACAGGACCATGACAAACCAGTTTCGCCAGAGGAGCAAAAAAAATGGCGACAGCTTTGTGTAATCTGATTCCCGATTATGTCAGCAGTTGGCTACAACGCGGGCCGCAGCCGCATCACGGACACGGAACCAGCGGACCGTGTTCGACCGTTCTGCGCTGGCTGATGTGTGGTGCACTGCGTGCTGCATACCTTGCCGGCGCAGCCCGCAACTTGTCTGTCTGTTCCCCTTCCGGCCGCCGTGTCTCGTTTTGGGGTTCAGCATTGTTGGCGCGAATGTTTTGGAATTTTATTTACGCGAAAAGGACCACAGTTGAAACCACGGAATATTGCACACTTACTGACATTTGATGAACCGGCGCGGGCTAAATAAGGTGCAGCTCGCACACGGAAGGTGTAGCTGCAACTATGCATCGGTCAAGTTGATGTCGCAGTATGCGTCCACATCCTTCGCCGTAGGGCCCATTGAATTGAAACATTGTAGCCAAACACCGGAACCTGGGCTGCTGTCGGTTGCCCAGCAAGACGAAAGCACCGCGACGCTGCCTCGGCCGTGGCGCTCTGAAATGTTAAGCTCGTTCAAAACAACGGTTAATGAGGGCCAAGCACCAGGCAGCGTGGTGTGGTTGGGTCTAGCGACAACGTCCGGGACGTCGTCGGACGAGGGTTCGTTCAAGTGTTTCATTCACTGTTGCTGCACCACTCTTGAGGTGCCCCTGGAAATGCGATACTTGAGAGCCGTGCATGGTGGGCAGAGAACGGATGTGTGCGATGTTAGCACAGAATTCAGCCAGACCCATCCAGCCAGCCAGCCAGCCAGCCAGTAGGGGGCCACCTGACCAACTCCCGGACCAGCCGGCCTGGTCGCGCGCACAAGACAGTGTTAATTTCTCGCTGTCGAGTGCAAAATTATCGTCCCACTTTCGTCCTGCCAGTTAAAGCACATGTGTGTTTGTGTGTGCCTTAGTTCTTTGTTTTACCGGCGTTTGAAACCGTCAGAGAGACACTCGAAGCGAAGAAGGAAGTGGACCATGTCTTAAAGTCGCACAATTTGGGCTGAATATTTTTACCGAGAAACTGCCGTCATCGACGTTGATCCGGGTTATTATTGTTAGTTAAGTGGCTACCTTAAAAATGCCACAGACCACTGCAGAGCTAAGACTTTTTGTAGACTTATGATGATGTCAAATTATTTCGCGAAACCAAAACGTGTTGCTGTGGCTAAGTGTAATTCAACATCAGAATTGAAAAAAAAGGTTATTTGTATAGAGTATGACCAAAAACATTTTTCAACGTAGACCATAAGCTAAATAAAACGATAGCGAAATATTCAATGGCTAAAAAAATTAAAAAAGGCTAAATACTCGACGCTTCAACATTTTTTTGATAGGTTGATTCATGGCATTTATTTATGAAAAACAAACACCACGGCTCGCTTAGCAGTAACCCATTCGGTCGACCCAATTTTTAAGTACATTTTCGACTGTCTGGGATCCTTGGTTGCTGCTTTATTCGCGTAACAGTTATGTTTCACCGATCCACAAAGATAATAGTCTAATGGTGCCAAATCGCAGCTTCGTGGAGGTCAATCTGATCAACACCTGCTGATTAATCGATTTGTCCTGTAGACACCAAATGTCGTCCAAGCTCACCGAATCAATTTTACCGAAGAACCAATCAGAATTTGGCCGTTGATTGAAGAAAAATGGGCCGTTGATGCCGCCAGCCCAAGCAGTCACTCGTTGTGGGTGCATTGGCTTCTCTTGCACGACGCGTGGATATTCCGAGCACGACAATTCCGAAATTCCGAACATAACGATCGAGGTGGAATTGAGCTTAAGTGGAATGTGCTTTCCAAATTTGTTGCAGTTTTAGTTGAAGACTCACCACTTTGGAAATAAGTTTTTAGTATATTCCAATTTTCTGCCAGCGTATAGCGGCCCATTTCGTAAATGTTTACGTTTTTACTAAATGTTTATAATTTTCAGAATGAAGTTTGACGTTTTTAAAGTCAAGTTATTGGTAGTTTAAATTCCAAACATTAGATGCCCCACTCTGTATTTTATAGACTTTATGGATTTTATGGAACAAGCACTTATGGTCTGTTTGTAATATGTCAATCAACTGTCTCGATCGGTTACACAACTCACTGGCAGACCGTTTGTCAAAAACACCGCTGTTATTATTGAACGGCCAAGGTTCATATAGGTTGAACCAACTCTTCAATTGTTACAATTGCACTATACATACATCCTCCCTAGTCATCGTTCTTACCTTTGGTTGGACTTTGGATGGCTTTCTACAACTCCCATCCTTACTCAGATAAAGGTGCTGAACACTCGGGAATGTATCGTTGGGCCCAAGTATTGCCCACTCTCACATCCCGACGCCATAAACTCCTTTTTAACTTATGTACTTCTATTTTAATACTACGTACTCGTCGTTAAAAATACTCCATGAACCAACGGCAACCAGCGTGAAATCAAACAACTGTCGTAACGTTCGAAGCAACGTTTCGCCAAACCATAACCGACCAAAAAGCGGGAATTCTTAAGCTCACGGGCTGAGCTTAAGAAGCATCTCGTTTCGCTCTTGCCCCCAGCCCGATGGCTCCCGGAATGTTGCGTGCTCCGAAGCAAGCACCCGTCCTGGGCGTAAAGTGCACGTGATAGTTACAACCCCAACCGGGTTCCGACCGAGCCAAAGGGATCAAAGGTGATTTCATTAAGTTTTGTTTTACCTTTCCCCCGGGCGAGTAAACGTAGCACTCTCGCTACTCGGTATTCAATAAGCGTGTACGTGCGCGTATGCTTATGCTGCCAGAGCACAGCCAACGGCCCACGGGACCCGGGGAGAGGGTCCGGCACACTCTTTAAAATCAATAATCCGCAGTCTCGAGTGCTCCACAAATGTCGAATTTCAATCGATTTCCCTTTCACACACCGGTCCATTGTGTGTCCATCCGTCATACGCCCCACACACCCACACACAGACGTGACGCCGACGACTGAACTCTAAACGTTGTAATTTTCCATACATCCTTTTGCACAATGTCCCGCCGCCGCCGCCAGCAGCCTTACATTCTTTGGTGCATTTTATGCCATTTCACGGTTGAACTCGCTTCACCATCCGACGGATCCTTAAAACCATGAATCATACACCTACCCCCGATGCTGGGGGGTGGTGGTGCCCTTCGTCTCGGTGGCCAAACATGGCGAGCACGGCGAGCAGATGAATTCAAACAATACCCGTAGAGCGTATCGGCGGGCGCCTTCTGTCAAAATGTGTCATGCCGCGCGCGCGCTCGTCCTGCGTCCTTCTTCCGTTTTTCGCATGACTTTGTATGTTTTTGTGTGTGTCCACCACCCACCACCGCACGGCCCATGTCGGCTGCCTGACGGGCCACTCAGCATGCTCGGCGAATTTGTTCTCTATTTAGATGCCCCGTGGCGGTACACGACGTCGGGTTTCCAGTTGCCCGCCGCCGAACGCGCGTCACAAAAAGGGGTTGAATGAGTCCTGGCGGTCCTCTGGTGGCTTGTCATTGTGTGTGTGGGTGTGTGTTGGGTGTCTCTTTGTGATGGTGTAGGTGACGGTGTGGCTGCTTTTCAAACCGTCCGGGCAGAGGATTGGTTGGCGGATCGGCCGCAGGGTGGACCGTATTTGCTTTTATGTTATTGCCATCATCATGCGAACCGCGCGCCGCCACACGAGGCGCTCTCTCTGCCTCTCCCTCTGTCTCCATGTGCGTGCGTGTGTTCACCTGGACGAGCAGGGACCCTCGGGGTTGGCGGCAGGTGTTGATGAGAAAAGCCCGCTCGCTGTGGGTCTAAAATTTGTAATCTCCCATGTTGCGCGCCCGCGGTACGGTCGGGCGCATCAGCATAAATCGGGCCCGGATTGGGTTGGGAAGCGAACGGCGAAAGTACTCCAGCAGCGAGGGTGCCAGGGAGCGAGAGTCGGCACTGGGGCGGGAGTGCCTTTTGCGCTTAACATTCCTACTTTAAACATCAACATGTTGGGCCGGGCCACTGTTTTCAAATATGCTGCTCGATCGTGATTACAACATTTATCATTGGCCTTTTTCTTGTTGCAAACCCCACCACCGCAAAGCTGACTGGGCGTGATAAAGAGCGGCCCCCATGATTGCCCCCGGAGTGGTGTTGCGGTGGGTGTTTATAGTGCGCGGGAAGCAAACAGAAGTGGTGCCCCTATGCGCCAGGGACGCGTTTCGAAAGCATCGCGCAAGTGGGTTAGTAACTAGTAAAAGGTGACCAGTGCTCGAGTGAAAGAGTTTATAAAAGTTGTTAATTTTATTGTTCATTTTTTGTACAAACGTTCACGGTGACCGGTGAAGGTCAGCACCGCGGTAGGGCACTTTGGGCACCGCAGACATGCAGAGCATATAAAAACGGCCCAGCATGTGTTCCGGTGGCGCACGATTATCGTCGCTTCGCACGCAAACATTTCCATAACAAAAACAGACGGAGGAAGCAACAATACGGAGCCGGGGTTCGGAACATTGAAAGCATAACTGACGGGGCGATGAGCATTGACACCTGGGCGATGCCCGTTGACACCTCGTTACTCGTTAAACCGAAGCGACATCAACGGAACAATGGACCGAATGGGCCTGTCATGTAAGCCACTCAGGAATTGCATGCCGAAAGGGCGGTTTTTATGATGCGTACGATATTTGTCCCAAGCAGTGACCTGAGTGCAAGATGAGCATATTGAAAAAGAAACCTCTTCCAAATTGGCTTCGTCTTATGAACGCTGTGTTTAAAAACAAAAGACGCGCGCAAAGTTCAAAGAAACCAAAAAATCCTCAGCTCAGATCCCTGAACGATTACGGACCGTTCCGTGTCCAAAGTGTGTCTACTTACGCGGGCCAACCTTCTTTGGCGTCTTCCAGGGTGGGATAAGCTTTAAGTGTTCTCTGAGTGTGTACCGTATTTAGGGAGCGCCCCCGGTCGGTTATGTAAATGGATAATGCTGGTCGCCATATCAACCTGGGAATTATAGGGGACGCTCGGTAGACTTCTGCAGAAAAGTTGCGTTGTTGAATTGACAAGTTCGAGAAGTGCCCATGTGCCGTCACCGTTGCCAACCGATGCTCCTTGCTCCTGAGCAGCCTGTCTAAAGAACCCGTAATCCTGCGGCGGTGGGAACGTTCGGGACCGACGCTCAAGTTGTGTGAAAGTAGGTCCATTTTTGAGGGCCGATTAGGATTTTCCGGGAATCACGGGGAACTTTCCGGGAATTGGTTAATGCGTTCCAAACGCTCTACCGGAATTCCGGCCCGCTGATGTCGATTGCCTTGGACTGTGAACGCCTTTAAAAGAACGTGCCCAAGTCAGGCTACTTAAAATCAATTAACATGCCAATTCATCTAGCTGTAGGCTCCGGTCCCGGAGAAATCCCGTGATCGATGTAACTGCGAGCACGGATCGGGCACCACAAATTATTATTGATGTGTTTCGCAACCCTTAACGACGTCGTCTTCATAATTCTAACACTTCCGCACTAAAACACCACCAAAACCCTCTGGTGTAAGGTTCGGGGCCGTTGTTAGCCTTTCGGCTTACGGGGAAGACTCTACGGGGCTGACGTGGAAACGGGGCCAACATTTGCCTGCTTTTGGGCCCGTGTCAGCAAAACGGCCACCGATGAAGGCCCGTGGGCCGTCTTTGACGGCTTACGCCCCTGAGCGTTTACAAGCAGCACTAAGCAGCTAAGCAGCCACAGCAGACACTTTAATCCTTTGCCCACCCGTTACACGATTAATTCCTTCGACGCCCGTCCACCACCCGGCGGTGGTGGGTCTTGGTAAATATTGGACCAACGATAAGGATGCTTCGGTCGGTCGCGCCTTCTCGAGATAGACAAATAGGTGACGGCACTCTGGCTGCCCCGTCAACGCCCGTCTCGGTCCAAGAATGGAATTGGCAGGCGGCAAGCGCGGTTTGCGTGAAGCTGACAGCCCGTGGAGTCGTCGAGGGATGCACTGACAGCCTTCACGATGGGGTAAAGTTCAAAGCCAGTCGGGCGTGACCTCCCGGAATGATGTGTGACAAATGGCGGAGTTGCGGAGCAGACCTCAGACCTGGACGGAGACTGCACATATTTACAGTCAACTTCCTCTGGCTGGCGACTTTCGGATGGTATGGAACACACAATTCGGTGAACCGAAAACAGAAAAGGATTGTCATTGCCGGCAACGACGTGTACGGCCATCTGTCAGCAAATGGTCCGGCGACACCTTAAGTACCGATGTAATGTTTTGCCCGGGCTTCGAACGATACGTATTCCAGCGGAGTTCTTGGCGGATTCTTGGGTTCTCTCTCGTTTGCTTTTTGTTTCCTTACACAGCGTCTTCGGCAGGGCAGCACCATCTTCCGATATGTGGGCAATAAAGAACTCCCGGAAGTGTGATGGCTTCTTATGACGGGCGGCCCTTTCGGGCTGCCTGACTTGTGGGAAAACAGCTGTCACCCGCGCGACAGAGATGCTTCGGCTTCGGCCCTCCCCCGGGGGGGTGGACGTCCGTGACGGATTAAGTTCGTTTACGTTTCACTTCGCCGGCGTTAGTGGGATGGCGAGACAATCCAAAGCTCCCCAAAAAAACGGGCCCTGCTTCAGCTTCTTGATGGCGGTATGGCGCTGATGGTTACACCTACCGCATTAAAGGTGCCACAGTCTTTGCCCTCGGTGACACCAAGTCCGCAAGTCCGCATTAAAGCCACGTTTGAGATGAGATTTCTGGGCGGTGAGAAAAATCTCTCTACAAAAACGGAGAAGAAGATGCAACGAGCAGATGGTCGTTTGGATCTAACATGAAATACTAGAGAGTGGTCGATTCTGAGTTCAAGCAACACAGGAAACGATTTGAGAAACTGAAATTTATGGAAATTTATTTCGAAATTATTATTTGTATTAAATTTCTCATTTTTGCTTTTAATTCACAAGTTTTACTTATGTTCTGCAGCCGCTATGCCTTGGTTGTGGTCGAGCAGGTGAAGAATAGAAGAGGAACAAAAACACCCTAATGTAGATTCTGTCGACCACTGTTTTATTTGATCGACTTTTACACTAGGTAATATACTATAGTTAACTTTATCCTTTTACTACGTAGAATTAGTACCAGCTCATTTGCGTTATAGAATATTGGCAATTGCCCATATCGGATAGTCTTCAGTCATTTTTTAGATCATCCTACGATCAATTATTTTTGGTATGTTTAAGCCTAATTAATGTTGCTCCCAAGCATCGACCGTTTGTGTGTAGTGAGTATTTTCCGAATCATTTCAAACCGTGATATGGTAGAATCGGCAAGTATTTCTACAGCTAGGTAAATCTTTGACCACAAGAGGGATCAAAAGCACAAATTTCATCCCAAATTACTGAGTCGCTTGTACACTAAACGATGTTTCCCATTATAATGCAATATTTAACCAAGTTTCCTTACCAAGATACGGACACTTTGGTGAACCAAAAATTCCTGCGGAAACTGGAACGTTTCACAACTGATCGATTGAAATGCTTCGTTCGAGTTCGTGATGCCCCTAAAGCCACTCTAGAGCAATCGAGGGTTGCTTCAATGCAGCAGCCCCGCAAAAAAGCCACATAGCGACCGATAATAGCCGAGCTGGACGGGCCGGGGCCCGAAATCGGTAATGTAGCCGAAGTTCAAGAGGGCCTCGAGTGGGACCCACTCACGTTGATGGTTTCAATTGCGTAAAATTTCAACGTTTGCAGTCCAATCAACGCCCATGGCGAGCGGGGTTACACATTAATCGCGAGGGGTGTGCCAGCTTTTCGTGACGTATTTTAGTGTTAGATCGTTTTGGTTCGGTACTTGTAGCTTTTTTTTTTGTTTGTACGACCGTAAAACCCGTAAAACGGGGCCCCACAAAGCGGTGGCACTTCCTCGGGGGTTGCGCCAATGAATCATAAACTGGAGCATCCCAAAAACGCAGGTGGCCGCCCGGTGTGGTGCGGCCCACCACAAGGACATTATCGCGTGGTGCCGTTCCATTTTGTTGACCACTTTCCATCTCTCTTTCTCCGTGCAGTCGCTGTGTTGATCACCCGTTTTAATGTGAAAATTTTTTCGATTTCCTTTTCGGTATGCGGGAATTTGGTTGGATCCGTTTTTTTTCGGTTTTCTCCCAGCTTTCGCAGACCAGCCACCGAGCATAAATTGTCTTTTGTTTACATTACGTTCGAAATGAGATTTTTCTACGTCCCCAGCCCCAGCGGGCTTTTCTTTCGATCGCCGACCAGAAAAAGGACGATAATTTTCCATTTCCCACCGAACGGATCCCGCTGGGCCTGGGCGCGGGGTGTGGTCAGTGTGCCACCGTTAGTCCGTTGGTGCGTTGATTGAATTATCTGACAGCGGAAGGGAAAAAAAAATGAGAGCGTGCATGAGCCGCTTTTCCAGTTCTCGTCCGACGTGCGATAATTGTGTCGCGTAATGGTCTCCCAGGTGGTGAGTTATGTCCTTGCTTGTCCGGTTATTGCTCACCGGGGCGCGTTGGGAAAAGGATTTCGGTTTGGGCCGCCCGCGGTTTTGACCACCGTTTTAATTTACATTTTCCCCATTTTCTCTCTCCCGACAGCGAGGAAGCGACGAACTACTGAGCCAAGCAGCTGTTATGGCGCCAGCATCGGACAACAACAACCAGGATCTCGCCACCAAGAAAGCCAAGCTGGACAGCACCAACACAGTGATCGGTATGGGAATCAGTAAGTGTACATACTTTCGCCGTCGTGGTGCCGCACATTTCACTCACTGGCGCCGGTGCCCCGGTTGGGGACTCTGCGCCGTGTTCTATGCACGGTTTTGTTTGAGCTCGCAATAGAAAAGTACAGACCGATTGGCCCCACGGCACCAGGGGAGATAATTAAATAGGACCGTTGCGATGCGTCCGTTGGCCCCCTTCCCAAGGCCCCTGAAGGTTGCTCGTTGAGGTGGAAAATGAGGAAAATTTAACACAAACTTCGGTGCCCTGCCCGTGGCAGCTAAGTGTCCTTTGATGTCCGCCACTCGTTTCTTGATGATAGACAAACAATAGGTGAGAGCGCGAGAGAGAGAGAGAGAGAGAGGTAAAAAATGAAGCGATAAGCCCTGGGGTCGGTCGCTGTCTGCTCGCGGCGTCGACAGCGATGGTTAGCCATTTGCGGCGCCTGCAAGGTATGCAAACCGGAACACCCGGTCAAAGAGACAAACATTAAGATTCTATTTGAAGATGATAATCTTTGTCTTTATCCGCCGTCGTCGTCGTTGTTGCCGCTGGGGGGGGTTCTGCACAGAGGGCGTGGTAATGATCCGTGCGCTGATCGGAGGATTCCCTGGGCCATACGTAACCTTGCCGTTAGTCTCGGGGAAGGTAGCCTGGGAAAGCCCGTTTACCACGCCACCACACCATGTCCTGAGGCACTCGGGCCAAACTACAAACCTCTGCCCGCACGCGCGCACACATACACACGCGCGCTATGTGTGTATCGCCGCCGGCAGACTTTGTGGTCGACAGTTGTCGAAGGGACGACGGAAGACGAAGCATCAGATAATGTCAACCCTCTGGCGTACAGCCGTCTTTAGCAAGCTGTTATCATTTAATTTCCAGTTCCAGGCTCACCGTAGATCGGCCGGTCTGGGGGGGAAAGGGGCCAAGAAAAGTTGGCCGGCCATAGAGCCCACGCCGGCCCACATCCTGCAGGGAAAAAGGGGTTTCCTGTGTTGGCCCGGTCGGGTGCGTCGAAGTGGAAGGCCATCCACAGGCAGGCCGCATTGTTCGGGCCGCTGAACGGGGAAGATAAAACTTTTACCTTTAAAGCCCGGTGCCGTCACCCCGGCGGTTCCCCGCAGGCCCTTCCGGGCCGGGTGGAGTTAGAAGATGGTAAATGATGTTTTATTCATAGACGGCCCCTTCGACAGGAACCAGTTCCAGTTCCGGCGTCAGACTAGTCAGACCCCGGTCCTGTGGCCCACTTACAGCGGCGGTGTTGTAGACAAATAAATCAAAACTTTGCTTCCCACGGTCGCTGCGTTTATGATTGTGCTAATTTCACTTCAGGGCTCATCAATATTTATTCGCCCGGCGTTGAGGTGAGGTCCTCTGGCGAGGTCCCGGCGTCATCCGTCTGTGTTGTTCCACATCGCACCCCATTCAATTAAGAAAAGAGTACCTTCAAATCGGTCCCTTAATCGGGGAAAAACACAGGACATAAGACAAGGACATTCGAGTAGTGGCCCCGTATGGGAACCGGAAGCGAAGCCAACCACCGTGATCGATTCGAGGGGGTGGTTTTTCAAAAGTTAATTTATTTCACAATTGAAATATTCACGAAGCCGACAAATTGGGTTTCCGAGCTCCTGACAAATCCCTCACACGCAAACGCACACAAATCGAAAAAAGTCCCAGCCCGCCGCGGGGACATTTCACACCGAATTACCCCGTACATGTGGGATTAGAGGTGTACTCATGGGACTGGGGCCACCACCCACCACAGGCGAGTTGAAGTAATCATTTTAATAAATTATATTAATTAAACGATAACATGGCCGCACGCGTACCGCTTACCCTGAAGCCGATTGGGGAGCGATTTGCGATTGGGCCCTCTGCCCCGCGTAACGCTTAGTGACAGTTAATTAGCACATCCAGGCGTGCACAACACTGACACGCCTCATCACACTACCGCTGTGGCCGTGGGTTTGTGTGCGCTGACTTCCGCTTCGATTAGTGTCACCACGAGCCGCCTCGCTCCGCCACTGAGCGCTGTTCCGATCGCCCGCCGATCATAAAATTTACCACACCAATTTGTTGCATTTTGAACGGATTTTATAGCGCAAACTTTCGCCACTCGAGGGGCGGCTTCGATCACCATGTACTGCGTGTTGCCTAACTTTCAGGCGCACTGGGAGCCCGCGGGCGATGTATGGGAATTCGCGTGCGTAATAAGTCGCTAGTCGCTGGTCCCCAGAAACCCCATTACCGTGTAGACACTTAACAAGATTGAGCAATGGCGCCGCGAGTGCCGTTAACTTAAAAACGCATTAAAATAATGAGAGATAGAGAAAAAGAAAAGCTCCTTCATTTCCATGAGGGCCCCCTGGGACGAGTTGGGAAAGTTTTCTTCTCCCCGGTTTTTTCCCCAATTTTCTTATGGCCACAACTTTTCACTCATCGCTAATATTTATTATAAATCATCGAACTTTTCCTTCGATTCCCGGAAGACGGGAAGACAGAAAACGACGGTGCACGACGTGCAGGCACACTTCCGGTTCCGGTTCCGGGTTGCTGCCGGCTGCTCGCCTCACACGAAAAACGCGCGCCAACGAATCACATTTATCTCCATTTTGCTCAGCGGCTTTCGTGGACCACACGGCCACTCGGTTACACGTGGACCTATAGACGGAGCTGAGAAACGAGCTGAAATCATTCATTACGTCACGTCTATCCCCGGTACCCGCCCCAAACGGGGCAAGAAATCGCCGTCAAGTTCGATCTGACTGAGTGGCCCCGACCTGTGGCTCGGTGTTTGCTTTCCACTGGATTCGGTCCTGTCTCTGACTTCTGTTCTTCTTGCTCCATGGCGCCTTCTCGTTTTTTGGTCGAGAACCTGTTACGGCTGCTGTGTCCGTCCATCCGAGTCGATCCTCCGAAGTCGGTCCACCGGGCAATGGGAAATCAATATTATTCACTTTCAGTTTTCACCCCAAGACGGATGTCTCGTGCTAGTGATTCCCGGATAGTGGTCCTCTGTGCCGGGTACTTCGGAGAACTTTTCCGAAAAAGTGTTGCTCCCTGCCCATCCCGTTAATTGATTACTGCACGACGGCACCGCTCCGCGTGGAGTTAAGTTGCGGTCCTGGGTGCTAGCCACGTTCTCGAGTTTCTGACCAGGAGCGGTTCGGGAGCGAGAGTTCGTGGCTGAAATTTCACCCCACCATAAGTGGGCTAATCACAAAAGTGTGTGTATTTGTGAGTTTTGGTCTCATGATTTTATGGTCTCTTCGCTTCGATTTTTACGCTCGATCGAGCGTTGAAGTGAGCCTGTCGGCGGAGGTGTCACGGGCCGCTTCAGGGCGCAAATCAATAATAACTTCATCAAACCACAGGCAGGCAGGCAGGCGAGACTGGAGGAGGGCTTCGGGCTAATCATCGGATGCCATCGCTCATTACGCACGAGTATTTGATTTAGGGACGATACGGCCACGATCGGGGTGGAGAGTTCTCCGGTAGGCTTTGGGTGAAACTTGTTTCCCAATCAGCTCGGGTCCATTTCATTACTTCCTCGTTAATTCGTGGACGGCTCATTTCGGGCGCCATGACCTCCTGGTGTATGTGAGTAGGTAAAATATGTTACACGTCATTATTTAGCAGTTACCCAATGCCGGCGCATAATGGGCATCGCTAATGGTAGCGGGCAATCGATAGCGATGACGGCCGGACATCCATCACACCTTCCTGTTTGTTGCTGTCGCATTTGGCGTCAATTGCGTGTGTAATGTTTGCATCATAATGAAATGAGGACCGGGGCATGTGTGAAATCTGGCAATTCAATGCTGCCCGTACTATAGCTGTGGTAAAGGATATTTTTTGTGTAATTTGGTGACATGCAGTGGTGTGTGGCATTAGTCGAAATTGCTGCTGATTAAATGACGTCTCTGCAATCGCTGATTACCCATTTCACATAATCGTTCTGCGTTGATAACACGACCTAGGATGGGTACAGCACCCTAATGTGAGTTCCCATCAACAGGACCCCATCGTGATGTTGAGTACAATGTCACCCCTTTTTATAAGATTTGCTATAAGCTTGGCACCTTCACCTTCGGTAATATCATCAAGCCGGGTAGGGTCCAGCAGGGCGACAGTCGAAACAAATTTGGTTTTCTTTTCTTTTGTGCCTTCTCGAGAAACCCTTTTTACCGCCACCGGGCCCTCGGGGCCTCTGGCGATAAATTGAATAATCTTCAAAACGCGTCCATCACCACCGTCGGCTCGTCGGCTTCTACCGTTTCCGGTTACACACGTGGCGCCCGTGCTTCGATGAATCATTTTTCTTACCGAGCGCCGACCGACCACCCAACGAAGGACATTTTCGGTGCCTCTTTGGGGGGTGATCCTTTCGTCCGACGCCCGCGGCCAAAAGAAATCCCAAATGACTTATGATATCTAATCAAAGGGCCCGTCGTCACCGGGATTCGCTTCACCGTTTGGGTCGGCCCGAAATGTGTGGCCACAGGACATCATTAAAAATAATCTACTACATCCATCTCTATTCAGTCGGGGCTGGCAGGGTGGGGAAGTCATCACTAAAGGCTGGAGGCTCTGGAGGCCACTATCCTCGGTGTACCGATCCCGTGTCTTGTGTTACGACGAAGAAGTTGACGTGCAAAGTATATTAATGTACATGTATATTGACTGCATTCTGTCATCATGAAGCAGGTGAAAGCATAATATCCCATTATGTTCGGTTCGCAGTTTAAGGACACACTTTTTTGGGCCATTCAAATGATGATTTTATGCTACTAACCGGTGTTTCTTCCGGTTACGAATCATAACCGAATCGTAAAACGCGGAAGGATAACGCCATTTCTTTCCCCCCAAAAATCGGTACTCCGCGAAGGATTAGTGCGGACTTCCTGCGTATCCCAAAATAGGACGATTATATTTCCTCCGACCATTTTCCAAGCCCGATCTAAAACTCGGCAAAACCATCAACAATCCGTGCTCCGGACAAACGCTCGCTAATTGTCGTAATTTAAAATCAATTAAATTATTGATCATTTAGTCGCGGCACAAGCTGACTACCAGGATGTTCCCGACAATACACCCCTTGCTTCGGTCCAGCTTCATTACCGTTACCCGGGTGTATCGGATGGCGTTCAATAATTCGAGAAATGTTCGAAACGCTGTAATAAGATCGGAATGCTCTCCGAATCACACTTTATGCTAATGGGAATGATTATGCTTTCGCTGGGCCAATTCCAACCCCGAAGCGAAAGCCGCTCCAACGTCGGAATGCCGACAACCGGGGGGGAATATTTTTATGGAGCGTTGTAAAAAGTATTACCACTCTTTATGGGGTGGACGGTCGTGCTGGAGTGGCCAGCCTATTATGGATCATAATTTTGTCCTAAAGTCCCCCAGTGATGCTGAGGCGCACGACGCGAAATTTGATTGTTTTATGTTTGCTTGCACGCTCGGCATTAATCCGGTTGCTTTCCTTTTTCAGCGAAAACATCGCGCGTGGTGCACATCCGCAACATCCCGAATGAATCGAGCGAGGTGGACATTATGCACCTGGGCCTGCCGTTCGGGCGCGTCACCAACGTTCTGGTGCTGAAGGGCAAGAACCAGGCGTTCATCGAGATGGCGGACGAGACGGCGGCCTCGGCGATGATCAGCGTGTTCCACACCAACCCACCGTTCGTGCGTGGCCGAACGGTCTACGTGCAGTACTCCAACCATCGGGAACTGAAGATCGACCAGAACCACGCAATAGCGGTGAGTGGCTGCGCCTGCGGTGCGGATTTCGCCTTGCGAGTCCATCAGGTTTACTGTGTCCATTTTTCGTCCCCAAACAGAATGTCACGAATGCGCTGCAGGCACAGGATCTGACGCAATCACCGACCGGATCGCCACTACCGCTCTCGATCGACCACACCAACAGCAACTCGCAGAATTCGGCCACCAACAACTCTAACAGCACCACCACGACACAGAGCAGCGGCGGCGGTGGTGGCGGTGGTGGCGGCGGTGCCCCCAACACCGTGCTAAGGGTGATCGTCGAGTCACTGCTCTATCCGGTCTCGCTTGACGTGCTGCATCAGATATTCCAACGGTTCGGCAAAGTGCTGAAGATTGTCACCTTCACTAAGAACAACTCGTTCCAGGTAAGAAGTGTGAACCAGTGCTCTCTACCTAACCGACCTAACCACCGGTTCCCGGGGTCCTTCTCATCGCAGGCTCTCATACAGTACCCGGACGCACAGACGGCGCAGAACGCGAAGCAGTCGCTGGACGGGCAGAACATCTACAACGGCTGCTGCACGCTGCGCATCGACAACAGCAAGCTGACGGCGCTGAACGTGAAGTACAACAACGACAAGTCGCGGGACTACACGAACCCGTCGCTGCCGTCGGGAGAACCAGGTAGTGACGTTATTGCCAGTGCCGGCGGGCTCGTGTCCGCCAGCGACCTGCTGCTCCTTGCGGCCGGTCAACGGCCGCAAATGGGCCGCGATCGACTAGGTAAAGCTCACCTTTGATGGCTCCAGAAACATTCGTGTGTCGATGTTTTCGATGTTGTCAAATAGCGTGCAACTTCTGTGTAATAGTCAAATTAGACAAATCTCCCTACTTTCTAGTGAACGGCCTAGCGACGCCCGGCGTTATACCGCCGTTCGGACTCGGCATCGGAACGCCGGCCCTCGCCAGCGCCTACGGGGGCGCCCTGCCCAGCCTGAACGCGTTTGCGCTCGCGTCGAACGGAGGACTCGGCACGCCGAACCCGGCCAACGTGCGCGGACTGTCGAACGTGCTGCTCGTGTCGAATCTCAACGACGAGGTAACTCAGCCCAGACCAGCCAGATATACTATATGCCGCAACCTACTACCTGCATCCTGTCTCTCTCTCTCTCTCTGTCTCTCTGTCTATCTGACTCACTATACTCACTATCCTCTCTCTCTTTCTCTATCTTTCTAGACTCTCTATGCATAGGTCCCTATCTCTTGAAGCCTATCTGTGTGTTTATCTATCGATTACATGTTGTCTTTGGTCAACTAAAGCTCTCTCGCTCTCTCTCTCTCTCTGTCAAATGTTTACTTCAAAATTGTGCCCACCATTTCCTGTCTGTGGTCCTGCCCTCAGTTCATCAATTCCATCAACTCTCTATCGGTTTTGTTTCTCTCTCTCTAAATGTCTGCTTGATTTGTTCCTTTTCACACTCTGAATTTTATTTGCTTATTCACAACATCAATTCCTGGTACTCTTTCTTGTTTTGGGTTCTGGATGTAGCTATTTTCTTTTTGCTGGTGTTGGGTCTTCTTGTTTGATTGCGCACATTCTTTAGGTTGTAAGCTTTTCTTTGAGATAATCATCAATTGCTTTAAAGGGGGGGCTTTTGTTCATAGTTGTATGATTTTGGGTCGGTTTTTGGGGTATAACGCTCTTTGTTTCGCTATTCATTACTTACAATTTCATTGGAAGCGATTAGTATTTTCTTTGCAACGCCGTTCTTTATTGGTTTCTCCAACAAACAAACGCAAACCATTGTCAGATTTCATCTGTATGCAGATTGCACATTAATTATCATTGCTATGGCACCCATCCACTGTCCACTGTCCGGTCGATGTTGCGTTGCTGCTATTTGTGCTCCGGTCAACCCTGTCTATGCGTTCCTTCTTTTCCTGCGCTCCCCGCTGCTATGCTACGATGTACGCCTGTTGGACCACCTCCTGGAAGCCTTTAGCGTGGGATTCCAGCTTCTCCCTAGCGCTCTAGTGTGCTCAGTTCTGTGCATTCCACTTTTTACTCTTGTTTTCTCATTTTTTTTCTCTCGTTCCACGTTATTAGTTTCATCTTTCCGGCTTTTCGTTTCTCCGACATTTTCTACAAAGGATCCCTTTTCTCTTCCGCCTGTCCGCACCTCAAGTGCCGTATGAAGCGAGAGACCGATGGCACACCTCTTCCATTCGGCATCAATGGCCACGAGCTAGGAATGGGTCAACAATTTCACTTTCCCGTTGCCCGGATAGCCAATCGGATCGGGAAAAGCTGATTTAAGAGCCTTCATCCGAGTCATCCTACGAGCTCAGCTATGAGTGGTTGAGAAACAGTCCGACTGAATGGAATTAATTATCGTTTCGTGCCCGACCTTCCTGCTCTGCTCAGGCAACCAGGCGCCTCCATGTGGACGTAGAAGCCCCCTGTGTTTTCACTAACAATCGGATCGAGATTCAGCCGAAGACAACGGCGGATCAGTTACGAAGCTAGTTTATTTTTCTTCGTTAGCGCTGTAATTACTAGCCCAGCAGAGCGTGCTAACGGAAATCTAATAGGGCTGATAGATCTAGGGCTCTGAATTGGCTATTGATGGTAACAAATGTATCATAACTGGGCTGATGTATTACAAAAAAGAACATTTTATTACAAATGCACTTAATGTGCAACTGTGCCCCGGTTGAGGACCTGGTCGCAAAGGCCGAGCTTCAGACAATCCTACGGATGACGGTTCTTTAATTAATCATCTGGCGGCATCATTTACATTTGAAATTGCTACTCGCCAGCGCCAGTCCGCGGTTGTTGAATGCTTTTGGTATTTGGTGATGTAACTCAAGTCGGAGCCGGTTGCCCTGGTTTGCTGTGCAAAACTTCGACCGTGTGCAGATTTGCACGACCTGGCCCCGGAATAGCAACGGTGCTAAGCCCGTTTGTCCTGCGATGACCGGAAAGAGCCGTTTCCCTTTCCGAGAGCCCACTTCATCATCAGTGGCTTCGAGCAACAGATTGAAGACGTTTGCGTTGATTTTTTCCACGTCCTGAATGGTGGTTCGGGGCTCTTCCGACTGTAGCCGGCACGGCAACAATACTGCAGCATCGAAAACCGCACGCTAGCAAGAGCAATGGCTTTCTTAAGTTTTCTTTTACGATTTGCTTACCCTCTTATTGTCCGGAACGCCCTCAGCTGCGACCAGTGAGGTGCGGTGGCAGTCTATTTGTCTGTCAAGCCAGACCGGCCGTACTGCGCTCGGTAGATGCTTGCAAAAACCTCCCAGAATACTGCCCTTTTTCAGTGTCCCGGTAGAGCTCTACTGGGGGGGCTTGTGGTCGTCCTAACCGTAGCCTGGTCAGTCGCAGCCTCCGCCTTGTGGTCCGTCCGCCTGGGCGGCACTACGTTCGCCCGGCGTCGGAGCTGTATTATTGTGGAATAAATTATCTTCTTTTATGGATTGCGATTTACATAAACGATCCCCTCTGGCGCTCCGGAGCGCAAGGACCAGGGATTTTTTTTTTTTTTTTGCCGTAGACCCTGAGCTCGTCCTTCTCGTGCACCGGTCGCCCGAGAGTAGCCAACACACCGCAACAAACATCTTTAACGCTCTTTCTCCGGTGGCGCCAAGGACCCAACTTTTCCACTAAAACTAAAAGGAGATGAAACTTCTCGCTAAGAAGACTGCCCGGCCCGGCGGAAAGCGGATCTTTTCAGTTACCGCAGGTGTGCGGATGTCGCGCGGCCAGGAAAGTATTGTTCCACGAAGAAGCCACAAGTTGCTGGCGCTGCTCTCGGCCTCGGTCTCTCTGGGGCGATGAAAAAGTTGGCCGCTGATGGGCCGGCAGGAAATGGAACGGAACGGTGCGACGAAATAATATCTTCGCCGGGAACGTTGAGCGCTGGGCCGCCGGGCTTCCAATTGAAACGCCACCCGGAAGCCGGCCTGGACGCCGATGCCACGCGAAAGAATGATGGGAATTCAACCACGAATTGCAATCATTTTTATGGTTTTAAAGATAATAACCGCCCGAAAGCGGGGCCCGAGAAAAACGGCCCCGTTCGGTGTCCTTGTGGTTGGTTGTGACACATTTTTGGGACCAGGCGCTGCTGTCGATTCAAGCTGGAAATTTGGTTAATTTTCTTTTCTTGTTTTGCCACGGAAGCTGGCCGGATCATCATAAACTCGGCTAAGGACTAACAAGTTCAAGCGTACCAGATCGTCGTTGTTTGCGGAATGTCTTTCAAGTTTAATGGCATGGTCCACTTATTACGGACTTTATTTGAGAAGTGGCAAACATGCAACAGTTTGAAGCTTGGATTAGAAGTGTGAGCTTTGGGCATTCCACGGATAATCCACTCGCTAGGCACTAGAAACACAGAACAAAATTACATTCAACCAATAGCTGCGCCGCTTTGTATTAGGTGGCCTGTTCGTTCAGCCAGAAAACCCCAGAGCCTTCGACCGTATTTTCCAACTCAGTCCTCACAGTCCGTAGTTTCTCTTCAACTATTCCCCTAGCTCTTATCTTCCGACTATCAATCTATGTCTCCTGTGTATTACACTTTCTCTTCCATTATTACAACTTCACGCTTTTCCTGGATGTTTCTGTAGATTTTTACAGGATTCGCTACTCACCACCTAACACCGGGTGTCGGTGTGTGTTTTCGATTCCACCACGGTCGGTAACACAAAACACAAATCTGCAGCGGCGTTTGCAGGTCCGAAAGGGGTTTTGGGCCCACTCATATTCTGGTGGTTCTAAAGCACAGGGCAACACAAATTCCACAGCAACAGCCAAATGACCCATTGTGAGCCGCGTGAATGCAACATTCACACCAGCCGACCCCGTGTCGTTCCGGGCGTGCTAATGTCGTTAGTCATTTTGAAGTCGCTGCTTAGCTCTCCTGGTGACGTTGATCTCACCGATCCGTCCCGAAAGTGGCACCCTCGAGCTCGCGTTAATCGCGTGCTGCGCCGGCGATAGAACACGCAACACTCACGCCTCCTGCTGTATCCTCAGTCTCGGGATCCTGGCACGGTCCGCCCGATCGATTCGAGCCCCAGCGAAAGGTGGAAGACGGGAAACCGGAGCACGGACGCGTCGACCCCGTCCGTGCTCACTTCCGGTGACTCATTATCGTTTATTTTTATTACGTTTATCCCTTTCGGTGCGACGGACGGAGCAGCAGGAGCGTCCATTAGCTTTTCCTCTTCATTATTTTCGCTCGTTTTTGCCCGTTTAAAAATTCATTAAAACCACTACAGTTCATCTTGCTTACGGCGGCGTGGTCGTGCCACGTGGCCGCCGTTTTTTGTCCTGGAATGGAATCCTCCGAGCGCTGGACGCACAGAGAATGTTGGCGAAATGAAACTAACGGTCGCCCTCGAGGAGCGCATCGTTCCGTCTTTCGTCGGGCCAAGGCGAACGGTGGGAGAAGAACCGTTGGGCTAGTGCCCCCTTTCGCTTCAGGTGCTGCCGTTCCGGTTGTGTCTCCAAGCTGCTTGGTAGCTGTGTGAAGAATTGAGCAACTCAACTCACCTGTTTGTTGTAATAGCGCTCTACTAAACCGTAATTCCGTTGTACGTTATCCTTTACTGTATTATTATGATTATTATTGCTGGTTCTTTGTGCGGTCCCAAGCGCTGTTACCGCGTGTTGGGATCTTAGTCTAACGGTGGTTTTGGGGAGCTGAGTTTAAGGACCACTTGTAACCCACTTGTATCGGTTTCGGTATCATTTCCATTGTTTCTACATCTAACGCAACTACGTACACCAACTCTATGTGTCTCTACATTTTGTGCACTGCCTCTATCTGTGTGTCTATCTAGTTCTACTATGACTGTGTTTCTCTATCTATTTGCTCCTCACCTCCTAGATACTCTTCTGTCTCTCTCTACTCCTTCTGTCGTTCTATCATCTATCGTCCTCCCTGCAGCAGCTCCCAGCGATCCTACGGATCGGCGTGCACTTTACATTACCACCAGACGATTGTCCTTCGATCCCGCCCATCTAATTGGCTCAATTTGGAGTCCCGATCCGAACCTTGATTTCCCGAACTCAGCCTCCTTTCCTCTCGGTGCACTTGAAGTAAACATTTTCCAAAGAATATTATAGAAAGAAAACCGTTTTCCAAACATTGGCCCTGACCTAGCCGGATCTTTTGCCGGTTCCTTCCTTCCACGTTTCTGTCTCTCTCTCTCTCTCTCTCTCTCTCTCTGTCACAAACACACGCACACACCATACAATACGAGTCGGATGGTGGTGCGAAATGTGCTACTGTTTGATTCATCCTAACCCGATCCCGTCCACTTCTGGGCCGGATGAATCGCTCCCAAATTGGCAGGCCGATGGTGCATCCATCGTACCGTGTGTCCCCGCCAGATCCCCCCGAATCCCCCCGACACACCACCACCACCACGAAAGAAATGTTTCTCATCTGCTAACTGAATTTTTCTCTATTTTTCTTCTCTTCTGTAGATGGTCACGCCTGATGCTCTATTTACCCTCTTTGGTATGTCCGCACACACATTGACAACACACACACACACACGAGACGAACCCCACACATACACACAGACCACCACACAGACACACACACACACACACACGCATACAGCACCACTCGCCATCGCCTCAGACCCAAAAACAGAACATCACAACATTTTATGATTTTGTTTATTTTAGCCGTTTGTCCCATTTAATGCTTTCGTTATCATTTTTTGTGTTCACTTTCACTCTCTTTCTGCCTTTCTCGCTCCCTTTCTCTCTCTCTCGCTCTCTCTCCATGTCTCGCTCCATGTTTCTCTTGTTGTCGCGCTGAGCTGCAAGTTCCAACCGCGTGTTATGCGTAACCGGGTTTTCGTTCGGCGTTTCCGCTCCGGCCCATGTGTCACGTTTCGCGTGGGCCGCGAGGCCGCGATGCATCTCCACCATCTGAGAGAGACGCCAGACGGCCACAGGGAGTGAGACCATTTTTTGGGCGAAAGATTGTTTTCCGCAACGTCCCAAACTGTTTCGAACAAAGTTTTTCGTCCCGGCGTAACACGGCACCGATTAAATGCTTCCTGGCGAGCAGGCGGGCGGGCGGGTAGTTGGGTGGTCGAGGCCCGTTTACTTCATTTCCACTTGCGCCAGTTCCGCCGGCACCGGCACCAGTTTGCATCCATTCATCATTTCTCGGTTTTATTTCAGATTATGTTTGCGTTGGTCCGCGCACCGAGCGCGTCAAAAGAAAGTTCTTCGTGGACCGCGTCCCGGCGGTCCCTAAACAGTGTCAAAATGGTGTCCCCGTCTCACGGCCCCCGCCTCCGTCAACCTGCATCATTTTCCATAATCGTTTGCCCGTCAGCTGGCAAACGTCCTGGCCAAACGCGCTCTTCTCGCCCACCGAGCCGTCGCCGCGCTGTCAGTTGGTTGTCAAATTTAGGGCCGGATCCTTCGCCCACAGCTCGAGGCCGGCTTGATGGCGGAAAAGCATCCGAAGACTCTCCGGGGAATATCCGGATCCGGATCCGAAATGTATCATCTCGCCACCCGCCTGGATCCGCCGCTTCTCGGCGCCCGAACCGAGCAATCCTTGCCAGGGGCCCCCGGGGGCCCTGTACAGAACGGCTCGTTAGTTGTGACACACACCGACACAGTGGCATTTCTTATTGCCAACAGGTTACCCCGGGCACAGGGCTCCGCTGAGTCTGTGGATAAGGTGGAAGGATAAGGTAACTTGTTATTAAAGGCACACTTGTGGTGCTTCCCACCACCGGTAAGAAGACGGCCTTATTTCCGGCTCCTCGGGACGCTCGGGCAATGCAAGATTATGCGCAGATCCTTGTGTCTCAAATCTTCCACTTTTTTGAGTTTCACTCCAAACTCCTATTGACTGGAAACCGTACACCTGAGATGGACTGGCGTCACTCGCGTCATGTTTTATTCGTTTCCGTTTCGTCGTAATCCTTTCCCGGGAAGCCGCTCGGTCGCTCACATCCGCAGGTCGAATCGTTCGCACCATTGTCAGATGGAAATTGAATTTGAAACGGAAAATGGAATATTACTTTCGGTAGTTCTTCGCGGTTGGCCGCGCTCTCGTCGCCTTACCCAAAAGCTCAGCACACACTTATAATGAGAACGACTCAAAGGACAGAGAGAGTGAAAAAAATGTAATCGGGTTGTGTGCGCCTTAGCCCGCCAAAATGGATATCGGTGCCGATGGCGGATGCGCTTCGTCGTTATCGGACGGATGGACGAGGAGCTGAATTTCCTTTTAACAGAAACCGAACAGATCTGTGAATCTGCCGCGTGCTAACCATTCCACATTTCTCGTTTCATAATCGCGCTCCATCTTTATAAAGCCCGCCCTGCGTCCCCTCAGTATAGTTAAAGAAAATATCGAAGCTCCCGGCCGAAGGAGCTGAAGGAAACCTATACCTTAAACGGACGTATCAATCGTGCACCGAAAGTGCAGATCAATCGGCCGACGCCGAGTGGTGAATAAACTTTGGAAACTTCTGCCCGCTGCACCCGGAAATGCACCGGACCCAGGAAAATACTATATTCACAATCTTACCAATTACGGAAACTTTCTCCCGCTGTCCCAATGCGTCTGGTGTGCGTTGTTGGGTCCGACAGTCGCAACTAATGTCGAAAGCTTCCTCTCGTCTGGGACCGGCAGGACTTTACATCAAAACTCACTTTCTGTGAAGAAAGTTGTGCCCTAAAACTTTGGGTCGTTTGCGAAGGCACACACAGGCGATAGATAGCAAGTTTTGCAATATCAGGTCCCACAAGGTGGCCACCGCTAGATTGGTCGTGGTCGGTGTTCATATTTTTGCTGCGATCGGAGACCTTCTCGATAGGTTAACTTATTTGCCCCACCGGGGCCCGGCAGGCATCCCCGGTTCCCGGACGGAAGTGATTCGATCATCGCAATGGTGCACTTGCGCTTGAGTTTGATTATGGAAACTTTTGCCCACCGATACCCTTGTGCTCACCAATCAGCCTGTTCCATAAGAGCTGGTTCCGTTTCTACCGGTGGAACGGTGGGTTTCTTCTGCCCTTCTGCAAGACCGCAACATTAGCGTATTGAAGAGATTATAAACCCGCAAAACCAAACAGAAAAAAAAGAGCTGAAGCCAACATTTTCAAACCGATACGGCACTGGCTCCGGGTGTGCGCCAATATTGTGATGCTGATGCTGTTTTCTTAAGACCACGCTGCGGAACGAGCAAAAGGACGAACATCTGACAACGCACAGCACCCCGAAAAAAAATCCACCGTCAGCAGTGACTGCAGTGTCATCACTTTGAGCGGCCAACAAATTCCTATGGCGCGCTGGCGATAGGGAAAATGTAAATAAAACCCAGCCCAGCGCAGCGCGGCGTACGGGGTTCCGAAAAACTCGACGACTGAAGGCTTTTTAACCTCGCAAAGGCAATTCAGTTTTATTTTTTCTGCTGCCAGTTCCGCTAAGAAATGGCCACAGTATCGCATCCATCAGAACGCGCGCACACGGATCAACATTATAATGATGCGGTGGCAACAACGACGACGACGATGATGATGTTTTCGAGTGCCCCCCAAAAGGGACCGCTTGTAGCGCAATGATTCGATGCGCCACGTTAACCAAGAAGGAACCGGAAATTGTGGCGGAAAAACTACTTCCTGCCTCTGGGTCCCAGCAACGATTAACGATGTTGCCATTATAATGTAGGCGGCTGTTTCTCTATTTTTTCGCTGGGATTCCCCGTTCCAACTGCCGTCAGGTTATGTTGGAGCGTAATAAATTACGCCACGCCGCCAGCGTATGTGTGCCGCTGACGGTTGCGGAACCGAAGAAAGCTACGGCAGCGACGGCAAGTCCTTAAACTTCCCGACGGTGGTTGATTTACTGACTGGCATTACATTTGAATGATTTCCTTTTCAAATTTATGTTGAAGCAGTAAGTCCCGGCGGCGGGTGGCGGGTCCTCAAAAATCAATGGCTGAATAGCTCGATTAGCAGCCGTACAAGTATGTGGAACCGCAGTCTGGAGGAGTAATCCGCCCGACGGTGGCATCTGTTGCACTGGCCTCGGTGAGCGTGCTTATCGGGTGCCGCTTTAGGAAAGGAATCGGGTAAACAGAAGAGCGCTCGTGTCTTGAGTCTTCGGTCTCGTCGACGGTAATCGACAGCAGACATAATCCGTGCATTGTCTTATCAACGCTCGGGATGTTGCCACACTGCGAACGTAGCGGTTTGGCGTTTGTTGTCACTAGTAAATGGCGGGTGCTTTGTGATAACTCCCTCACCGTTAGTGGCTCGTCTGCGGTGCTCGTACGACCGTGTGGATCACGAAACAACCACACGTATCCTTCACAAGACAGCCATTCAGTGTGGGGTCTTGAGTAAGGATACAGCGTAGGATGTTGATATAATTATTTTTAAAATCCCTCAATTATTTTTAAAACTGAGGGGAGTCGTACATCGCTTCTCGAAGGACGAACCATCACGTAGAACATTTCAATTACATTGGTTCGCTTGATGGGAACTTACAGCAGGACACGGTTTAGTAAAAAACAAAAATTGTGGGTTACTGAAATATTTCACATGAAATATTTCTGCAGCTTAAGAAGCTGTCAGTTTGCTGTTTCGTATCGCCATTTAGTGCTTCTCGCTTCACACTCGCGCCTTTTTGCCTCAAAAACGCGAGGATTCCTCGAATCGCGTCCAATTTCGTACCCAAACTCCTGCGGCTGAGGCAAATTTCCTCTTAGCTAATTACACCAGCCTGCCCGCCCGCCTGGCCAGCATCTTTCCGTCGTGCTGCAATCTCAGCTCGGGAGGGCGTGGTTTCGGCTGCGGTTCCAACGAGGCGGGCAACCGACAGGAGACAGAAACGATTACGCTCCGTGAGGCGTAATTTCGATTTCAACTCACCGGAACGACCGGGGACACCGAGCCGAGGTCGAGCGTCTTGCGGCCCTGTCCCTTTCCGGGCGCCGCCGCCACCGTGGCGAGCAAACCACCGAAACAAATTAATCCTTCGTCCCGTCCGAGCCGAGCTCCGAGCTCGGCCGGCTGCTGCCCAACTTTCTCCGCGTGTGTCTCGGTGCGGGCGCTCGGTTTGTTTGCGTGCGCCCGTGTGTCCCGACGAAACCGTGCGGCGATCCTTTTCTAATTACCGTGCACGCATTTTGGGCACCAAGCGGGATCCGGGCTGTGTGTGTTGGTGTTGGTGGTGTGTCATAGTACCATCACTTCATAAATCATTCATAGGAACCCATTCAATTCGCGATGGCCTAATCTTTCAACTCCGCGCGCGCACATCCTTCCCCCGGCAGGCTCCCTCGGGCTTAGTTAATCTTAATTTGTTTCGATAGCTATCACGGGCTGGGCGGCGAGAAGTGGCGCTGGCGGCAGCACACAGGGATAGGACAAAAAGGATACAAAGACGGGGCCGATCGGGAGCGTACGAGATACGGTGGGCCCGCCAGGGATTTAAGCTTCGTCCTGCCACGGAACGGAAGGACTCCGCCGAACGGGTTGGTCTGTGTCTGCGCTGCCGGCATCGAATCGGAATCGAATCAATTTATATAAATTTGCACGTTCCACGGCACACACCGAACGGTGGACCGCACCCTGCCGGAGTGCATCCGTGTGCAGCATCACCAGCGCTCCGGGTTTTTTGCTACCGTCCGCGTCCTTGTGTATGCTTCTTATGCGCACTCCCAACATTCGCCCCGATGGGGGCAGAAGATTGCCCGGGACCGGGGCCCCACATCGTGTGTGCTGCGGTCGAATGGAACGGATTATGGCCCGGAGCCGGAAGACGCGAACCGGCCGTGCTCCGGGTTTGCATATTTCGGGTTTTCGCCGGGGCACATACGCTGCGGCGAAGGTGAACTGCATGTAACAAATCCCTTTGTTGCCCTACGGGATGCGCGGGGTCGCGGGCTGCGAATATTCGACTGATGGACGGACTGGTCGTCCCGGGAGCCATTTTTACCCAGCAACGATCGCGACCGCCTTTCGCGGGAAAATGCACGTTGCGAACGGATTTTAAATTGTATGGGCACTCCCGGTGTGGCCATCCACCCGAAAAAAAAAAACGGGTGGTCGGGTGGTCTGGCGGGATCACGGTTACGGTCCACACGTATCCCCTTTTCGGCCGGTGCCGACGTGGGCAGTGCATTATTCGGTGCACTCAACGTGATACGGTGCGCAAAAACGAAGCTGTGAATGGTTTAATTTATCTACCGCTTTTCTGTGAAGCGTTTCTTTCGGGGAAAGAGTTCTCCGGAGTTCCGGGCTCCGGTTTCGGTGGTGTTTGCTTGCCGAGATAATCTGTCTACCGGCTTTTTTTTTGTGGCCCGACCCCGGTGGCTTTGTTTTTGATCGCCAGTGATTGTTTTTGGCATTACCGTTGATTGGAAAGCGATTTGGAAAATTTGCAACACGCTTTTCATCATCTTTCACGGTAAAGTGTTTTTACTTTTCTTTTCAAGTTTTCATCCCTTTCCCGACCTGATCCCAAAGAGTGATACGAGGTTTTTGCCATTCGAACGAAAGTTGTTTCAATCGATGGTTCCGCTTTCAGAAGGGATTGCATTTTTTCTATCAATCAGCATCTGTAGCAGCTTCGGGTAACATTATTTGAATGGAAATATGCATATTTTATTTCAAAGTGAGCTTTCTGTTGTTTAATGATGAAAATTTTTAAGTAATTGGCTCTCGATATGTTGGTAGAAAAACGCGTTTCATCAACAAACATTTGGAGTAATGAAAGGGCCCAATAAACAAAATAATGCTGAGCCTGTTTTTGAACCCTTTTTAGGTTAGGAGATACAAAGTAGTCGCTAGGTGCCAAATCAGATAACTATTCGTAAATTTTGGACAATTTCCCCTTCAATTTGTCTAAGTCTTTGCTTGGTGGCATATTGTTTTCAACGTCTACCATAATACATTCTAAGAATGTTGATTTCTATTGTAATTTTTGCTACTACTTTAGTTTAATTTTTTCAAATATTTTCTCATTTTGTTGTGACAAGTAACACTTGATATCTTAGATTGTCGAAGACTAATTTGTTGTGCTTCTCAAAGCGATTGTTGAAACGATGATCAATTCTGGCGCCTTGAACTTCATTGGAACATATTCTTAGATTCATTTTAGGACCAAGCCGTTCTTGACCAAGCCAGCAGTTTTGAATAGAGTCCGTGTCTCAGATGCTTATAATTTCTATTATTTTTTCTTTATTATTTATCAGTCTCAGATGTTATAATTTTTCCCTGTCAGTGCCGTTCATTATCTCAGCTTAGGTTGTAACTATTACGGCACACGCTTCTCCACTACAACACGAACCCCCGCCAATCTCCGGAGCATAGAGTTGAAGACAAAACTTAAAGAGGTTGACAATGACCAAACACACTTTCGCTCGATTATTTTGCGAAATTTACGTGCATTTTCCAAAACGGAAAAAAATGGAAAAGCCAAACGGAAAGTGGCGAAACCTTGTCTCCGTTCGCCGTTCACTGAACTTTTAATCTTATTAAAATGGTGACCCGCTGCCAAGCTGTGCAACCTTGCAAAAAGCACCCGTCGGATCCGGCGGTTAACGTGATTTCCCCCTCGCCCGTGCCACGTCCCTTAACCCACGGTCAGCTTCGTCGTCGTCGTCGTAACACCTACCCGACGGGCAAGGTGCACGTCGCCGGCAGAAAACCCTCTTTTGTAAATTATTGATTCTCAATCCTTTTATCAACACATTTTTCTTTTGTGGAAAACCAGTGATCCGCTCGCGGGACGGGCGGGCAGTGGGGAGTGTATTGAAAAATCGTCCTCCGGATGGGGGCCAACTTTTCATTTTTTTTTTCTTTCTGTCAACTCCGCTCCCGTCTTGGGTGGCGCCCGAGATACCGAGTCTGGGGTAAAGGATTTTCGGTCCCAACGATCGAACTCACCGAGCTCGAGACGATGTCCATATGCTGTGCTGGGGGTCGCGTCCACCCGGCGGTAAGCTGGAGCAGAAAAGGAGCCCACAGAATGGAACGAACCACACGTGAAGCGGCAACGATAATAATAAATGTAATATGGCAATAGCAATAAAAATATATGTAGGTGCCGGGGCGAGAACTAAAAATGTGGCCACGCGCACACACACGCGCACGCAACCGATCCTTTGGTCGAGACGGGGACGAAGACGAGGACGGGGCAGTTCCTTGCCGCAGGAGTCGGGAATCAGAACGGAACCAGATTTTAACGACGCCTTCCGACGCCGTGGAGGAGTTCTCCTGCGCCAGGTCGGTCGGCTGCGGGCCACAGACAGCTTAACAAATGGCGACGAAATGGAAAAGGTGTCCTCAAGAAGCACAAAAGTGCAAACATCATGTGTACACACGCCACCCACCTTCCATCCTTCGATTGTTGGCTCGCGTGTGTGTGGCTGTGTGTTTAGTGGCACATTTTTGTCGGTGCGCACACGCTAGTGGCCACCGAGCACCGAGCACCATCAGCACGACCGACCCGAACGCGACCGCCGGAAGGAAGCGCTCGAAAAGGAAACGACAGGATGCAGTATTTAGGAGTGCTAACAGGTTACTTCCGCCAGCCCGGACCCGAACGGGTGCGACCTTTGGCGACCTGCTCCAGGGGTCCGTGTTCCCGGCCAGGTGTTTTGACCGATGGTAAATGCTTCCATTTCCGCGCCGTCCTTTCGCCACAACGGCGGGGACATGTTGAATGGAATTTTCTTCACTCGATTGCGTGCCAGGGTGCCCCGTGGTGTCCCGTTCGGCCAGCAGGGCACCACGCTAGACAGTGCGCCTTAGTGTTATGCACGGTTGGCACGGAGAATGTGCAACTTTCTCGTCGGGTGTGTTGTTTACCTTTAAAGTTGCCAGAAAATCCTTTGTGAAAACATTTACCACCTTGCGACACGCACAGTGCGCTGTGCAGAGCAGGACAATAGCTGATAGTAAAATGGATTTTCCCAAGCACGTTCAATTCATTGCATCGCAAATGCATGCGACGCATTAAAAGACCATCACTGAGCGGTTCCCCGCAAGCTTCGGCCAAAAATGCTGGCAACGGTGGCAGATATTTAATTTCTTTGGAAACGTAACCTACAATACGAACATCAGTTCTTTGAAGTCGAATGCTGGGTAACCAAATGATTTGATTTTAACTTTGTTAAATGCATTTTGAGAGAGATTTTGGTGTGTTATGTTGTCACCATTATGATTGATTGGCTAAGAAAGTCAACTTTCAGCTAGCAAAAGCCCCTTGAATGGGTAAAAAATTCAAGCGACTTTTTCTCTGATCGACCGTCCTCAAGGACTGAAGGAAAGCCAACAATTCTCTGCGACAATGCACACAAAGTCTGATCCAACATCAACATTATTAGTTAGACAATTACATTAAAATGTCATCTTTGCAATGAGCGCTTATTTGATACTAGCGAACCAGTGCTGATAGAACACCTTAGTATACTGTTTATGCCTGTGCATGTTGGAGAATGTTGATACTCGATTCGTTCGAAAGGTAAACCATCGATTAACGCACCGACTCTCAGGTGCATTTGAAGAGAAATTATCTGTAGAATTCCGTTGGAATGAATGTCCTCATCGACTGATTGACAAATGAGGTCCTGTGACGACGACGCAACAAAACCGCCAATCGCGCCCGAGTCCTGTTTGGGAAATCGTGTTTTTTGTTTTGGTTCCACTAACTCTCTTGAATCCACGGGTCGAATGGTGATTATGGGATTAAGGAAACCTATAAACCGCGGCGCACATACAGACACGCAGACACGCAGACACCGAAACCACTAGGAAACTAACACACAAACACAGCAACACGGAGCAATGAATGAATGAAGGTCAACGAATCGGCAAACGGATGTGCCCTGCTCGGGCCCAGCTCCCCTTCGGTGGTCATTCTTCATTAGAATTCACAATTTGATGAACAGTAAAACAAAACGCTCTCAAGGACGGGGAAATTGACTAACTTTTCGTTTGTTTTCTTTCTCCAATCCATCCATGCTTCCACTTCGTTCCCTTGCACAGGGGTGTATGGTGATGTACAACGTGTAAAGATTCTCTACAACAAAAAGGATTCAGCCCTGATTCAGATGGCTGAACCCTACCAGGCGTATTTGGGTAAGTAGCTGCTGTACGGCCGAACTGTATGTATTCCTTCTCAACTCACCTGCATTCTCCGGCGCGAAACTTTCACCAGATTCCGGTTCGAATGGCCTGTCGGTCTGCCGAATAAACATACGCGTTCCCAAAGCTGGTGCCGGCTTGCGGTTCGGCACTTCACGGCAACCAACTCCAGAACCAACTCTCGCTCTCTGTCTCTCCCATTGAAGGGCTCTTTATTTTCGTGAGTTTCCCGGTGTTTTTCGTGCAAACAAACAAAAAGTTTGGAGCTTAAAAATGCACAACCGACGACGCTTTAGTTCGGCGGGCTTGGCTTACGCGCAATAAATCTCGTTGTAAATAAATAATCAACAGGAAGATGCCGGGCGCATCCATACTGACTGACCGTACATGTGTGGGGCACCGGAGCCCACATATTCCATGGGGCTGTGGTTTGTTATGGGCTTACACTCAAAGGCAGGACCACCTGGAAAGAGAAAGAAAATACGCAACTACCGTTGGGTTTTCCGATAAAAGTCGGTAACCGAAAAAAATGATGAACCAACCAATGGTTGGTAGCGTCTTTTTTCGCGTTCCGGTTGGCGTTTGCCCGGACCACACCAGGGCGCCGAGGCCGTTTTCCAATTCAAAAATTTCAGAAAAAAAACAAAAAGTACTTCCCAGTTGAGTTCCCGGCCCGGAGTTTCCGCAGCTTCCAACCGACCGGTAGCTTGAACCGACACATCCACCTCCACGGTGTATTTATCGATCCGGTGCGTCGGCTACGTCTGATGAAGCTGCCATTTTGCGTCCATGACTGACGGCACTAGGTGGAAAGTTACACGTGTTTTTTGCACCCCTTACGTGGGCTGCTGTCAGAAGACGCGCCTTTGTGGCCACCGTGCTGTGTTCCACCGTGAATATTAAATAATAATTGGTAGAAATGTTTACAACGTGGCCAGCCCGCCAGTGTTTATCGACAGGAAGTTCCCGGTCGGGCGGGCGAGCCGGAGATACTATTTGTTTTGCAGTGGTCTGTTTTGTTTTGTATGAGTTACTGTTTCCCCTTTTTCGGCACCTTCATTTGGTCTCCCCGTTTTTTTCTTTGTCCGGATGGAGCGCCCGGTCCGGATTCGGACAGAATCCTACCGAAGCGAAGGGTAGGCGACGAATAAATTCATTTGTTGATCACGGCATCCGTCGGCCTTCGAAGCATACCGGTCTGCGTGCCGGGCCGCTGTTTTCCGGGTTTTCCCTGCCGCCTGGGTTCGGGCCTGACTTTCCGTCCGAGGGTTGCCCCACGAAGCCCAACCACAGGACGGTCCCGGTGATGGTGGGCCCGGAGATGGAATCTAAATAAATAAGCCGCCCGAAATTGAATGAGTGAATGAAAAGCTTAACCGAAAACGATTACCTCGACCGGGTTGGCTTCGGACCGACGCGGTTCCGGTGCCTTCCAAGGCGTGAAAGGATTGTGAAGGTTGCTGCTGAGGGTTTGCGTCCGAAATCTAGGGCTGCCCTTCGTGGAAACACCCTCCAGCCGTTCTTACCGTAATTGGTCCTCTCTCTCTAATATCTCTCCTTCTCTCTCTGTCTGCCTGTTGGCCGATCCACTTTCAGCTATGACCCATTTGGACAAGCTCCGTATCTGGAACAAAGCGATCCGCGTGATGCCGAGCAAACATCAGGCGGTGCAGCTACCGAAGGAGGGCCAACCGGATGCCGGCCTGACCCGCGACTACGCACAAAATCCGCTGCATCGGTTCAAGAAGCCGGGCAGCAAAAACTACCAGAACATCTATCCACCGTCAGCTACGCTGCATTTAAGCAACATTCCGTAAGTATTGGCCACGCCGTGCAGGGGTTGGGATTTGGCCCCTATCAGGTCTCCCAAGACCTGCAGACTGTAAACTTCTTCACCTGCCGTTCGAGAAGGCGCTCGTCTGCTGTTTACCATTCGACCGCCGGAAAAGTTCCTTGACTTGGCCGCTGCGCTCTAGTGCAGCCTAGTCCATCGATGAGTGAGGACGAAAGCGAACGCAGCGACCCGCAGCGGGACCAGAAGATCACCCAGGGACTTGATAAGATTTTTAAAGTTGTCTACTTTACGCAAACTTTACCCCATCTCCCCAGTTTGCCCAGACGACCCAGACCGATTTAAAGTCGGAGTGGCCAAGGGACGGCACTTCCCGAAGGGTGGCGGTATTAGGGGGCAAACAATGGACATGGAAACACTTTTATGCATAATCCACTTCAGTAATTTTCAGCGGCGGGGGCCAGCTTTGCCTGGTGTCTCCTCCCAGCTGCCTCAATGAGTATGTTGGCAGAAACGGAATTAAAGCTTCCGCCGGTACTCCGCCGTTCCGGCGTTCCCGGAACGGTCCCGGCAGTTGGATCTCGCAAATTGGACGACAGCGAAGCGACAGTACTTTGCTGTAACTATTAAAGAACTTGGTACCGTGCCGGATTACTCGCTCGCTCTTTCTCTCTCACTCTCTCTCTCTCTCTTGTGCTCTCTTTCCTAGTTAAACAAACTGTGGGAGTCTGCAGACTCGCAGGTCCTCGTAGCAGGACGAGGTGTCGAGCGAAGAGAAAACAAACTTTTAATTATCTTCCTTCATCCATCCGCTGGGCGCTGGGGCTACAAACCACAGGGCCACAGCGGTGTCCACCGGCGTATCAGGTGGTCGCAGCTTAGCCTTACCCATTGCCTCAGAGTTTTCTATGGAGTCCCGCAGTTCAAACGGAGTGGAGCATGACGGCGCGCTGATTGCCGGAGCAAAAAGGATAGATTTTTAATCCTTTTGTTTGGCTTAGCCTTTAGTCCTGAACCCAACCCTAGACCGGGGACCTGGTAGGGCCCCGTCCGGTCGCCGCAGGACATGGTCGATAAATTAACCATCGCCCAGAGGAAGCCGGCCGAGTCCCGGCACGGGGCGACAATCATAACTGGGCTCGCTCCGTTATGCCCCCCCAGAGTCCCCAGAGTGACACATGGTGGAAAGGGCGAGCATGAGGCACCTATCCGGCTCCGGATGGAACTTTGTACTAGGTGGAGGCCAACGGAAAGATAATTGTAACTAAATAAGTGGACTTGAAACTACCCTCTGCTATGGGGGGTCACACAAAAGTCACACACATGGGGACAGAAAGGACATTGCCGACCGGGCAACCAACCAGGGATTGGGATTTTCACTCTCGTGGAATTCCGCCTTACGCCGGCCTATACCCGGTGCCATTCAACTGTCTGGACCCCCTGACTGTATGAAGTGTTTCATTCCTTGCCCATTCACCGCGCGACGCCTTCACATAATTACACCAAATGAAAGCGGTAATTCAAAAGAAAACTCTCCACCCCGCCGTACGGGTCGGGGTAGTTAACTTACCGAACAGGGCGTGAAAGGTCTCTCGTTCCCCATTGAGTGACTTTTTTTTATTGGTTGTGTCCTTTCACGCCCCGTGCGCCATTGGAACTCCGACATCTGGCGGCATCCCGCGGCGTCAAGAACTAGAACTTCGCTGACTCTGTGACACGTTGGCACGCTCGATTTCATTCGCCGCGAGTAATTATGATAATGTAATTAAAGCAAAAAGTGGCTCGCCGTTCGCGGGAAGACCTTCTGCGCGGCGTCGAACGGGTTCCAACACAGTGGCCATTTACCGGGGATAAACGTGGACGAAAAGCAATCGGAGCACTTTCTAGCACCTTTCTGGTTTTATTGATTCTATGTATACACATTCAATTGGCCAACTAATACCCGTTTTTTCTGTCGCGATCTACAGATCTACCGTAACCGAGGACGAGATCAAGGAAGCTTTCACCAAGAACAGCTTCGACGTAAAAGCTTTCAAGTTTTTCCCGTAAGTAGCCCCTCAGATTTGCGCCCCTTTTGGATCCGACCTGCCTAATGCTTGCCTCCCCGTGTTGTTTGTTACAGGAAGGACCACAAGATGGCCCTCATACAGCTCAGCTCCGTGGAGGACGCCGTGTGTGCGCTGATCAAGATGCACAACTACCAGCTGTCCGAGTCGAACCATTTGCGCGTCAGCTTCTCGAAGTCCAACATCTAACTGCGAGCGCCCGCGCATGCGAGCGTAAAACATACCACCACCCCACAGCTGTCCGTTTCCCCCAAATCACCCCCTACACCGGTGGCCGCTCCCGCCACCCCGACGGCAGCGGCCCCGGCATCCCCTACAGTCCCGCCAGTCCCGCCACAATCAACCTCACCGACGCCACCGACGGTGGTGGAGGCGACCACGACCAGCAGCATCATCGCCACTGCAACCACCAGCACCGGCACCGGCACCACCAGCACATCATCGGCATCGCCTTCCTCCTCAGCGCTCGCACCAGCAACGGCCACTTGCTCCTCCACCGCATGATCGGGCAGCGAACCAGCCGACGGCACCGGACAGTGCACGCGGGAGCCAGTCAATGGGAAATAGCCAAACACGGAACAATCGATACCAGAAACAATCATTCAACCACAGCCAACCAACCACGGTAGCTTGGCGTCGCGGCGAGCGCTGCGAATACGAATTTTCATCTCGGCGCGAACAACAGGGAATATCTGCATAATTAGGACCGCACAATACCGCGCCCCGCTCCGGGGCGCAACATCCGGTGTCGCGCACGTAGGGACGCAGTGATTTTGACGAGATTATAGTAAGACGTAGGCAATGTTTGTAGTGAAAACATCTGATGTTGTACTATCATTACACTAATGCGTGGCGGCGGCGAAACCTAAAAACAAAACCGTGAGAAGGAAGAGGAACAACAATTATCATTAGCCGATAAGAGCCAACAGCAGCAGCGGAGAGCGCACAGCGCCCTTCAGCGGACGCGTGTGCGCGTTAGCCCTTGTATGTGTGTGTTTTAGCTGTTTTTGTAACATTTGTGGATAGCAAGATTTTTGTTCACGTTTGGATCTTGAACTGTTACGCCGAGCCGACGAGGGGCGACCGACGAAGGCAGGGCGAAGGCGGGCAACCGAACCGGGCGCCCGCCGGCGGATATGGATAGGTAGTGAAAATTTAAAGAACTTATGAAAACCACGATGTAGACGAAATCAGAGTATCAGCAGACAGCGTCAGCAGCGCCGGGAGGAACCGACAAAAAGACACAAGACACGCTCACGCTCACTACTGCAACAGAGAGGCAGCCCGGCAGTGCAGTGCGTTTAAAGGGAACAAAGTATATCTTTATAATGAGGCAAACCAGAGAAGAGGCAGCAGTTTATTTGAACAATATTATCCCATGCCCGTGCGTGCGGCGGCTGCGAACGAGGACGATCGCGGAAGACCATACAGAGAAACTAACTATATCAGTGGCAAAATATCAAAAATCAACAAATCAACCATTCGAACGTGGAACACGGGGCGCAAAAGCGTTGCCCCACACAATCTGTTCGTTATTCATACACAAACCATGCTCATCTTGCAGCAGACGAGAAAAAAACAAAAACTGGGAAAGGAAACACAAAATATCTTTATCCAGAGCGGGCGGGCGACAGCCAGCCAGCAGGAACAAAACGGGAGCGACCCACCAGCACCCAGCACCGTGGCGAATTGTAACAATGTGAGCGAATTTAGTGTGAAGCAGCCGGAGCCGGAATTGAAAGCATAATAACTCACCTACTGGGCCGCGCAGGAGAAACAAATCAAAGAACGACCGTAAAATATGCACATCGTCTTCATTTAATATAACAAAATATTTAACAACTGAGAGCCAGACAGCTATAGGTATATAAGAGACACATTTAATGTTGAGCCAGAAGACCACGGGAACGGGTTTGGGATGGAGAGTAGGCAAAGGGTTTCGAGCGATCGCGAAGGACGAACGGATCGGATCGGAAGGAAATTTGATGTCTGCCGATGGGCGGGCGATAATTGTACAGCAACTGCTCCTTGTAACTGTCCTACTGTCGGCCTACGGCCTTCACGGAGCAGCAGCAGAGGTCACAGCTTCAATTTCAAGCCACGAGTATTCATTGCTCTATCCCCCAAACACTTACACTTCTTGTTGTTAACCCCTAACACCCGGTTTGAGCGGTTCAGCGAAGCATAGAAATGCCGCCAAACTGCGACCACAAACCGCACACAAACACACACATACACACTGGTAGGTATTATTTGAGTTTAAGGCACAGGGCAATAAAAGGCGTCTAGCTGCGTACGAAATAATTTCCAGTATTGAATAATGATAACTGTTAAGAACAGGGACTAAACGGGCACTGGGCAACCAATTATCCATAGTTTTATCATTACGATCCTTATTGATACTATATTACCGACCGAGAGTCTCCGAGGCCGACCGAGTAGCTGAGTTTGGTTCATCCTTAGGCGGTAAGGGCGCACGTCTCCTGTCTCCTCGAACCTCGATACCGAGCGTAGCCGCGCCCCGGGTTGATGCGTTCACTCTTGACTCTTCCATCCTTTCTCTGAAACCGCCTTTTTCTGTACGGTCTATTCTGAAGTCTGCAGTAACACACGTGGCCCACGGTAGCCTTTACGTGTCCTATTTACGGAATGGCTGCAAAAATGTGTGTGCTTTTGTGGGTTTCACTTTTACACCTTTTGATCACACGAACTTTTCTACCGCTCACTGTTTTTCTCTGTTTTTGTTTTTTCTCTCGTGCGCTCTCTCTCTCTTTCTCTTTCTGTCTCTCTGCTTCTGCTCTGTTTCCTTTTTACGTTCGTTACATTCTGCATTTGTGCCTGTTTTTGTCGTGTTCTATTTGTACTTTCCATGCTGGTTCCTACTTCGTTTTCGGTTCCAGCCAATTCTTTTCCAATCATTTTTTCCTCCCCTTGTTAGGTGCTTTCCTTTAGCCTTCCAAATGTGCAAAGTGCAAGATGATGATATTTTTGTGTTGAAACCGTAGGTTTAGAGGTGTAGGCTTAAGTAACGAATGAGATTTACTGTTTGTTATTATATGAACTACGAAATCATTTGTTTTTTGTTTGTTTGTTGGACTTTCGTTTGTGATTTGTTTGCTTATCGAACAGAGTGATGTGATAGAAATTACTTTTCTTTTCTTTTCCGTTTTATTTTTGTTCGGCTCCGTTCTAGTGGTGGTCCTCCTCCTCACCCGGCCCCACCCGTTTCCGGGTGTTACGATGGGCCCGAGTGGGGAAGACCCAATGGAGCTGAAAGATGGATGAAACCATTCCGGCGGACTATTTTTTCTCACGCGCACACAGAGCGTACAAAACAGCAAATATATACAACAACAAAAAGCATATACTGAACAGGGTGCAATATGTTTAGGGGACGTTACTGTGAAAATTTCTGTTGTAAGAAGTTTTCGGGCAAAGCAAAATTTATTTCTACACTTCTCTACCACGCGCACCGTGTTTTGCGGCGGATGGTGGCAATCTACGGGATCTTTTACGGCTTTTTCTTGTGTTCAAGCATGTAAAGAAAACACAAGCTTAGTTCGGTTGAATGAGTTGGGTTTGAGTAGCGGAGGTGTGTTTTTGTGTATATGTTTACTGCCACCATTGTTTGTTGATGTTTAACGCAGTTGCAATCCGTTTCTTTTTTGTAGGCCGAAACGGTAGGACGGAACATAACGGGCAGGCAAAGTGAGGTCTTTGACTAACTTGTGTCTGTGTTAGTCCGACGGTCGCCGGTGTTTTGACCGGCGGTCCGACGGTTTAGGCCCACTACGGAAAGCAAGTCTCAAACGCAAAGATGCCAAATAGAATACTACACTGCAAACTGGAGCGAACCTGAAACAGACATGGAAAAAGAAAGAAAACATAGAGAGAAAGCGAGAGAGAGCGAAATAAAGTGAAAGAGCACGATGAGAATGAAACACGGGAGGAAAAGAGCGAAAAATTAAGAGTCGAGACAAACATGTAATCGATACAAATGTAGCTACAAATGTCGAACGAAATAGTTTTGTACATCCCACGGGAACTAGCGGTGCGCTATGCAGATAAGCAAACGAAACCGGTCGGCGACTATATCAAGAACCTCCCTTGGGGAACGCGAGGAGAAAGAGAGAGAAAGAGAGAGCGAGAGAGTATTTGGGGGCGCCGGGGAGAAATAGGTAACAATCTTGTAGTAGCCGACTTTCTAGACCCTAGGCCCACTGCAAAAATCGAGTGAACCCGGACCGAATCGGCCGAATCGGAAGCGTATTTACACGATCGGGAAAGCAACCTAAATCACAGGAATAATCACAAAGATAATCAGCCGACAGTGAGAATGTAAAGCATAACGATTTAAGGTTTAGCAACTCGGGCGTTGTAGTGGAGAGACAAAACTAACATTTAAACGTAATAAGAAAGCGTAACACAGATCCACAGAGACACATACATTACATGGAGAAAACCACAACAACACACAGCAGTATCGCGCAGCTGAAGGATGGGAATCAAATTAGGAGCCGGCAAAAGAGGGGCCGCCGGCGAGATCGGAAGCGTAGTGGCAGACGTGCGGAGACACGAGGGACACGAGGGACAAAGTGCATCAGAGTTAGTAGCATGGAAACCGCGAACCGAATATCCCGCACGGACTCGACGAGCTCGACGACGTGAAGAGATTGAATATTATATGTAAGAGAAATCTCGACAATCAGATGATGTTATATTTTAGCGATAAATCTTTAAAATGAATGGTCTATAAGAGCAAGCTCTATTATACACTATAAACGCAAGGAATGATACAAGCAACAAAAAAAGGAACAAACAAAATCTACGACAAAACGTTGAATCTTCTTCATATGTGTAGCTTAAAATACTATCTTTATCTATAACGTACCACATACCCACATACAACGGCGAACTCTCATATCCGGGGCAAGATCGGCTCAGCGGAGCAGTGCATTGCCGTCCTTTTTTAGGCCGGCGCACCACACTCCACTCTAGCTCGATCGGAGATTTCGTGGCGGACATCGGACCGTGGCCGTGGCCAACACACTACCAAGTGCAATGCGTGCAGCGGCTGCAGAAGGCTTTCGTTTGGTGTATTCCTCAATCTCAACCATTCGGTTCGGTTGGTACTCGGTTGAACCCCCATTGAGCACCGTTGCAAGCGAGCAAACGAAAAAAGGAAAACGGTTTAAAATGGACGCGATGCGTCGATTACTAGCTAGTATCTTATTTCTCTGAACTTAAGGTTTTTTGTCTACACTTTTTCCCACAATTTTCCTAGTTATAAGTTGTCTGGTAGGAATCGCTCAGTTTTTACTACTCTAGCTCTTAAACACGGTGAGACCGACGGACAGCAGACAGACAGCAGACACACAACACACATCAATATGACTAACTAATGGCAGCACCTTTGCTCTGCTCTGCAAACATTATTGAAAAGCGCGTATTAATCTCTTTACAACACAAATGTGGTAGGCTTCACTAGGAAGCAGCTTAAACGGTAATCGAGTCAATGTCCCAACTAGCGTTCTCTTGTAACCCTTTTACTCCTTGGTATTCCTCCTACTTTGGGTTTCTTACACAATGGAGCAAAATATGTATACAGACAAACATATAGATATATATACAGATATATTCACGCAAGAGAGATTTCAATGACGAATAATATCATCACCACACACAACAGCGAAAACGGAACAGGATACACCATCGTGTCACGGCTCTGGGACAGAGAAGAAAGGAACGAGAGGGGAACAGGAACAGGACCAGGAAGAGGGAGGTAATGGAACCGAATGGGAATGGGAGGTCGTTATTGCTGCTAGCCAAAAGATGTCGTTAGAATGTCGTTTCAGTTATATCGGTGAATGGTGCGCGCTGGAGAATTACTAAGTAAGTTAATTATACGTTACGTTTACAACACAACACGTGAGCTTTAGAGAGAAAGAAAGAAAGAGAGAGAGAGAGAGAGAGAGAGAGAGAGAGAGAGAGAGAGAGAGCGAGACAGATCATTGGCCACCTAAATGGATCGGAAAATGGAAACGGATGTAAGATAATTTTGTTACGTATTCTACACTACAAGCTTTTCGATTTGATATAAACAATTATTGAGTAAAACCGAAAAAGAGAGTGACAGAAAGAGAGAAAGAGAGAGGCAGTGGGTTTAATGGTGCAATTGTAACGGTTCGAAGAAAGAACAAGAATGGTGACACAAGGCGGCAACGACGACGACGAAACGTCATTAACATGCGTAAAGTGAATCTTGAACAATTTCCCCGAACTTCCGAACTTGGTTTGCTACTCTATCGAGCATCTGATCTGATCCGAGCTACACCTTTTCTGTCCTTTCCACGCCTGTGTTCTTCTCACTTGCTTCAGTTTAAACTCTCTCTCGAGACTTGATGCTGTGACTCACTCAATCATATCCTTAGCCCGGTAGCGGTAGCGGGCCCCTGGCGGGCTCGCCGGCCGATAGAGAGAACGTGTGGGGTGTGGCCAGTGGGTCATACACCACCGAACCACCGTACCGCGCGAAAATACCGTCAGTGAATTGACAACATCGGATCACAGTAGGCTCTAAAGCTCTGACGAAACGAGGAACGAACAAAACGCAAGTCCGCTCCAAACGCAGACTAGAATCAAGTATCCGCACTCCGCACTATGAAAAAGTGTCTTATCGAACGTATCTATTTTACTTTTATGTTTTTTTTAATCCATTTAAGTTGATTTAATAATCTCTAGCTATAATCATACTCTATGATGAATACAACTATCAATAAAAGTCTTATTGCTAAAACCTACCTACCTTACTGCTATCGATTATCTCTTCCAACGCTACTCTTCACTACTGTTTACTACTGCCACATATAGTACACTACTACTGTCTACTGTCTATCGACACATCTTCTTCGTCTATCGTGAACATTGTTACCCTTTTCTCAACTATCTCCTATGCTGACTACCAGTTTCCGGCACCTCTTAAATATGCGCAAACTACTCCGTGACTACTCTGATCTGTCCGATTTCCTATTCTTGATTTGCACCGCCGACCGTGACTGTCATTCGCGTTGAACCGTCCGGACTAGCACGGATTCGTACAGATTAAACAGAATGACAAACAGTTAGCGCAATTTAGAAGTTCAATCGTTAATCCAATCTCTTTCACCAATAAATGGGATTGGCTCATTGTAAGTATTGCCCGCACCGGAGGATGCCAGAGGTCGCTTGGTTGATTCAGACCGCTGCCCTCTCCTTATACTATCACTACCTAAAACATGCTAGTGTTCAATCCGGGTCCGGCGGCGGGTACCGCAAACTTGTGCAAAGGAATACAATCAAAACATATTTCAAACTAACCGATAAGCTAATAATAAACATTAAACTATTTATCTATCGAATATCGACATTCGCTGCGAATTGCGCTCCTGTTTGCGGCGCAAGAATACGAATACTCTGCCACGCTGGTTCGTGTTTCCGTTTTCTACACTTTCCACTCTGTCTGCTCACTGTTTTCTCAATTGCTGTCACTTCACTTTGTTGATTTTCACTTTTCCACTTATTTGCCTTCTTCATGAAACGTTGTTTTTATTTTCAATTTCACAGCTTATTTTCTTGTTCTTCCTACAGTGATAAAGAACTGGAGATGGAGTGTAAGCTGTAGCACTTCGTGCGGGCTTCGGCAGGCTGAACGTGAGAAAACATAAAACAGAACAGAAACCGAAAATCGTTGGTGCCGTAGAAAAGAGGTGCCCATCAACTTTGCTTCTCAAACTTTACTCTTCTCTGCTATTGCCCTTTAACTGTTTGCTGTGGCTAATCTATACATTTCTTCCATTCTACTACCTTCTGCTAGACTTCCGGTCTGGCCTCACTTTCCTCCACTAGCCTCTTCTTCAATCGCCAAAATGCGAGTGTTCGGAAGCCCGTTAGGAAGTACATGACAAAACAATTACCAAAAAAATGCGCAAGTCAATTGGAAAGAATGGAATTTATATTAGCCGCCGAACCGTAATTTTCCACAACAGGGACGAAGAAGCGATAGGATCCAGTTCGTTCGCATTGAGTAATTATAGTTATAAATGGCCAAGAGAGTTAGCTGTGTTGCAACCATATACATAAAACCAGGCTTTCCCTAGGAAGGTTCGACTGTGTGTACCGCGTACCGTGTTACAGGCGTTACGTTTGTTAGATTCCGATAGCGACTAGTGCGGAAGGGACGGATCACCATGGCGCATGGGTAGTGTTTGTAAAATGTATAGCTAACGCCATTACCTTGTCCCAAAGACAAAGCTGGAAGAGATACGAAAATTGTTTGAGACTTCGATCCGCCATTGTTCAATCGTGCAAAAATGTAAAGTGTTTACGTGAATTACATGTACCGTAACACGAACTAAACATCTTTCTCAGCTGAAACTGGATTTCTTTCTCTTTAGTGCCGTTTTTTTTTTTCAAACCACACACAGACACACCGGTTTAGGTCAGCTGTGACCAACAAACGCCAAACAATAGACGCCGAGAAGCTTTAACCGAAAAATAAACCCCACAGAACGCTACCGTTCGCCAAGATGGACAGGGATTGGAATTGGAGTAGTACGGCACGAAGCAACCCGAATTAAGTTAATCACAATTCAACTAATTTATTCAAAAAACAAAAACATAAAACACTTTAACGGTTGCTTAAAGCAAGAGAACTGGTTTTGGGTCGTTCAAATGAACGATCGAGTTGAACATAAATTTGAAAACAAGCAACAGTGCACAATCGATGCACCATCGCCAGAAGAACGGATGGAAACGGAAATGTGTTAAAAATTCAACATAACAACCAAAATTGTAGCAAACAGTATGACCGATAGAAAATAAAAGAAACACAATTTTAAAATCATAAACCTGTGTACAGCGCTCTCTTTTGTTCGTCCTCTTGTTCATTGATGTGTCCAGCTCTTTAGCTCGTTTAGCTTTAGGCTTCGTTTACTTTTTAAATTTACAGCACGATGATCGAAAGAAATTGAAAAAAAAACAATGTTCCAATCAGATTATGATCAGCGAGATTGAAGGCAAGAGTTACTTTAAAGAACAAACCAAAAACATACCTAATTTAGCACAAAAATGAAACAGTAAAGCATTGTCTCAGACTCGCCAGCTGTTGGGAAAGCAAATGGGCACTAAAGCAGCAGAGTGAAAAATCGTGAATGATAAAAAAATGAAACGTAATGCTGACTCTATTATGCTCAGAAAAAAATCCATGAAGTAGCTATCAATTGTTCAAGTGTTAAAAAGAATTGCAAGTTTTAAGACACATAACAGGGCGCAGAATGCCAGTTTCAACCCTATCCACACTAGAAGGAATTCTTACAAATACATTTAACGCACCCAAAAGCTATACGAGAAATCGCAGGGAACAAAAAGGAATACTGCAACAATATCAAGCCAAATAGAAAAGGTATATATGCATATAAATAGTGCTAAATTGATATCGGTATGGTTTGTTTTATAATAAAAGAAAACATTCAAATAGTATCGAAATGTGTAATTTCGTTTATACGTTATCGTTAGAATTTTCTTTTTTTTTCCACTGAAATTGGAAAGAAATTGGCCATCGAAAGAAATGGGGGATGAAAGTAAGATATGGTCCAAAAATTCGTCAAACCATCGACGTCCTGGCCAAACGGTTTTCTGGAGCCCCAACAACACTAGGGAAACAGGAGTGACTAGTAGATAGCACCAGTGACTTAGAACTTGTACACGAATCATGCACCGGAAAATTGCACCAATGTTGCGTGCAATAGTGCATGCAAGTTACTGGTGCTATCTAGCAATCGCTCCTGTTGCCCTAGTCAAATCTCGGATTTTTCGGGATTCAGATTTTTCCAGGTTGGCTATAAAGAAATCCATTGTTTTTGAGAGAATTTCAAGATTTTATTTAAGATGTTTCCGATGGCCCGATTAGCGTCAAATATGCACCGTTTTGACGGAAAATTTGTTGCCTTTTTAAAGGTGGCCTTTTGATGCCTCTCTTGTAGAAGTCTTGGTTGCTATTGGCGAAAAACTCTAGCAATCTGTTTTCACAATCTTCTCTTGATTTTTTAAGTGTAAAGCGTCAGCTTTAAAAACAAACATGAACTTGAAACAATACGATCGATACTTCACGAGATATTGATCACTGATTAATGAAATTGACTATTAATTAGATTGAAGACTGGCTGAGGGGTGGCTCAAAACAAACGTTGGAAGCTACGAAGAACAAGCGTTCCCCTCAAGGCGACATCACTCAATGTAAACTGAGTGAAAAGAATGAATAAAACATGAAAGTTCAGCGTTCTTTCGTGCAAATAAAAAACGCCGAGGCAAAAGCAGATGGTTTTCAATATTTATCATGTATATATTTATATATATTCATAACATATCTTTTATATATTCATTAATATTTTTACCTTTTTACTTATTCCCTTTCTCGCTTCTTCGTTCAGATTCATTCCCGTATATTCGTGTGCTCCTGTGTTCTTGTCCAGTGGCAATCGGTTTGGATCTGCCGGTCTTCTACAGATCCTTTGAGAACTTGCTCCGTTACTTTGTGATGCGAATTGTCGCGTGCTGTATTTTCGCGTTTTGTGTGTTTTTGTTTGTTTTAGTTTTGTTCACTTACGTTCACGTTCGCTTGCTTTGCTGATTTTTATTTTGCTCAATTTTTGTTTGTTTTTTTTTGCCTACGTACATCGGGTTTCTTTTTTCCGTTTTAGTTTTCCTTTACACTCGGAGCCTTACACCGAGGATCGTACTGATTCAAGCGTATTTCGTGCTCGCTGCCGTAATTTCCATGACTTCCAATTCGTGGGGGGGGTCCCCGTATGGAGATGATAAATAGAATGTTTGTTCGGTTTAATATTTGTGTGTGGGTGTTGCTTCATTGTTCCATTTGCGTTCGGTTTATTTGTTCTCCCGGTTTGGTTTTTATCATGTTTGTCGTATTGTTTGTGAATTTGCGACGCAAACACCTTCTCTTCTATAAGCCTTGTTTAATGTTAATAATCTTCGTAATCTCCTGTGGCAGTGGTTGAGACATTAGAGTATTATCTCCTCCTACGAGTAAACGACCACCGGCGATCGGTTTGTGTGTGGGTTTGCTGGCATTATCGTCCGCAACGGCACCAGTGTTTACATTGTATTTATTTTATTTGTTTTGTATAGTGGCGGTTTTACTTAATGTCGCAAGTTTCTACGCCGAAACTTCTGTTTGGGGTGCGTCTGCTACCGGAGTTCGGCGAGCATTCGTACCGTATTCGTAGGACTTGATGCAGCGGGCTAGATGAGCATTTGAGCGTTTCGTATCGAAGTGTTTGATGGAGTGTATAACATGTATGTTCACTGGTAGGATGAGATGTACGGCCGTCTACCAGCTTATTTGTATTATTTTGTTGCTTACTGTTTGTGGTGTTTTTTACATTTTCGTTCGCCTATCGTTTTCGTTTATTCTGCTTCTTCTTTTGTTTTGTTCTTTTTCTTTTGGTATCAATTTAATTCGTTAAATGGTAGCTAGATTTTCAGTGAGTTTGCCTCAAGGTTGCAAGTGTATCGCATTTTCAATAGTCTGTTTATTTCTGTTTCTGGCTTGTTACTAAAACTGGAGATTGTAAATTCAACTTGAGTTTCGAGTACTGCTGCCACCGGTCTGTCGGTCGATCATGGTTCTGACTGATTGGGCTTGAATGGGGTTTCTGTTATCATTTTTTTTCGGTTTTGTTTTTTTACTGTTCACGTTGTTCTATGGAATGTAAGTATTTCGCATGCTACAAATATTTATAAGATGTCGAAGAGTTATTATATCTCCCCCACTTGTTTTAGCCTCCTTTTAGATCAGATCGTGTATGAGAGTGGGTTTTGTCATGGCAACGCACACCTCTAAACCAATCGGTAGATTCTCAAACTCATGATGGTTCATTGCTACATCCACTAAAGTTGGTTTGAATGCACCAAGTCAACGCATTTTGTAGGATTGCTATTAAAACGTTCGTCAGTACGAATAGTACGAAAAATCGATAACTACTTTGCCGGTGGAACGATTGACAAGTGCCGTTTAGTAACAAAATTCTAGGGAATTCATCCTCCAACCCGACCTGATTAAAAACCAATGGCAAAACCTTTCCACCCGGGGTCACCCCAGACCCCCCGGTGACACAGAGTGATAATTTAGTTTTTTTGTCGTCCAAAATACACCACGCGCACGTGCCTCGTGCGTGCCTCAACGGGAGGGGTTGTGCCTACGCTCGCCTAAGTTTATCAAAAGCTAAGTTGGTAGATGTTGCCTTCACGGGCCTGTGCCTCCCACACACAACCGGCTGCGTAATTCCTATGAACGAACGTTTGCTGTTAGGTTTCTCGCTCGCTCTCCCTTCGCGCTATCTTTGCTGAATTTTATTATGTTTTGGTTATGTTTTTAAGTGTTCCACCTGCTGCTCTGCCCTCGACCCGAATCGAGTGCCCCGTGTCAGCCCGGGAGCTCGAAATCAATTTCCTACACAACAACGAAAACCCAACTGACGAATGCATCCTGATTCCTTCCCTGTGTTATTATGTTTAGTTTCATGTTTTCTTTTCTCTTCCATGTTTTATTTTAAGCTTTTTTGTCTCTAATTCCGCTACTAACTCTTACCAACCGAGAAATGCGACTAATTTTTTTGTTTGTTGTTGTTTATTTCCTTTCTAATTGTATTAATTTCTGCTCTGCTAGCATCCAATTGGTTCTAACGGTGGGGCGCGCGGTGTGGTCCGTCACCCCGCGTGCACCCCGACCGCGCGTATATATTTACACACTAAAACGTGTTTCGAGTAGAGGTGTAGTCCCGTAATCCCCAGGGGACCTGCCGGAACATTTTCTACATGAAACGCGCGAAACCGAGGGGAAGAAAACTGAAGAAAAGGAACCACATTTTCCGGAGCCGGGGCCTCCCTCCGTTGCCCCTTCCCTTCTTCGCTGGCGTTCCGGTGTGTGACCTCTTAAAAGCGGGGAAACAATAGACGTTTTCGTATGGCCTCTCTAAACCATTAACCAGCTCCCCGTTCGTTCGTTTGATCCTTCTTCGAATGGTGCTAGGCTCTAGCTTCTTCCTGACTGAAAAGCGCCCCAAAGGCTGTGCTGCTGCTATTGCTTCCGTGTTCCCACGGAGATCCCAATGCTTTGCCTCGAAGCAGAGCTCAAGGGTTGCGAGCCAGAAACGGGGGACACGCAAACGTCCTGATCCTGATATAGGATGAGTCACTACGATTATCGCCGCGATTCCAACCGTGGGTGGCTTCGATCGCCTTCGCAATGACAGATGAATATGTCGAATGTACAGCGCGTTTGAGTATGTGCCGTCCTCCATCGAAGGAGGCACGGGTGCGTGCAAGTTGTGCTTGGGCTTGGGGCGGTGCTGCTGCTGCTGCTACTGCTGTCGCTAAGTACACGTGTACCTGAAAGTGTCTATGTGTATGTGTGCAGTATAAAAAGACGTGTGCGAGGGCATCTCAAAAAGCGGCAAAAAATCAACCCAAAACCCCGATCCGATAGACCGGCCTTTCCCCCCAACCCCCCCACTCTAGATTTCTACGTGTCGTGTGTCTGTGTCTGTGTCTTATTATTCGTTGCAAAACAGCTCTAAAAAGCTTATTCAAATCGCCTTCGCCGGGAAAGCGCAAAAATCGGGTTCGTTCGCTACTAAGATTGGTACGATCATCATTCGTTCGTTTGTTTTTTTTTTTTTCGTTTTGGTTTAACTGTCGCCCGTCGCACTGTAAGGAGTTTGGCGGCGGTGGCGACGGCGGCGGTGCCTTAATAGATTGATCCATCCGGGTACTTTGGTGTAGTAGGTGCTGGTGGTGCTGGTGTGCAAAAGCGTGGCTCGAGGTGGCTAAAGATGGCGCCGAGCGACTGGCGAAGATGATGTAGAGATGTAGGTAGCTGGAAACGAACATAAAAAAACCCCAGAACGGATAAACTATCCAAGCCGTCCAACGTTGCCCCGTCGGCGCGAAGGGGCAGCGAGTGGGGGGACTCGTGGACAAAAGCCTACACCCTCTCCCTACATTCTCTTCCGGGGCCACTCCGTCTTAGCACAGCTCCCTGGGGCGGTTCGGTCCCGCCCGAAGCTGACCGGCACAGGATCAGAATCCTTCATCCTTCAAGCTGTGCCTTTCCCATCCCGATTTACTGACGGCCCCGTCTCACAGGTCGAAACCCTGCCCACCCGTCTGTCTGTCCTGACCGCACACCGCACGCACTGCATATCGTGTTTGTAAATTTATATCAAAAAATAGGTTAGTTTTCCAGATTTCGATCAGCTTTCGACCCCCGACATTCCCCCCGAAAATTCCCTCCTCCTCCCTTCCCTCACAAAAACCAATCCCCCTCCCTGGTGCTCCGAGATCTCCGTGGCTCCTGGCGGTGGTGGTCGACGCGAATTCGAGAAAGGATGGCGTGCCAATCTTCTTGGCCTCGCTAGCTTTACGCGTGCTAAGTAGATGTGTTTGTGACGAGTATGGGAAGTGTAACAGTGTGTCTGTGTGTGTGCACACACTCGGACACACGGAAACACGTCGTAATGATATGCTTGGAATTTAAAGCTCCCTTGGCGAGGTCGGCCTAACCGAACCGAAACAAAATCGGGGGCCGCCGGCCGATGTGCCAAAAAGTGGGGATTGCGCAAGTTCAGCGGGCGAGCGGCAAGTTCAACGCGTTCTCTGAAAGGTGGTTTGCAAGACGATGGATGGATGATTCCGGGTTTTCCGATTGATTTCCCCTTTTGTCGTAGAAGCCGGTCTCTTACGCTAAATTTGTCAATTGTTTTTCGCTCTCCCCGCCTCAATCTCTGCACATTGGATCGCTTCACTTAAGTAGTACGCGTTGGTGGGACTGCATTGCGTGAAAGTGCCCGGTACAAATAAGTCTTTTCGTCATCCGTCCGCAACGCAACTGAACGGAGTGTAAGTGTGTCTGTAAATGCGGTTGAACGGTGGAAACAATAGTGGTCCATAAGAAACGAACGAAAGTCTTGCAGGAGCGAAATCCACTTCCACTCCTGCGTGGTAAATGATTGTTCCGTTTGTTTTTTTTTGTAATATAACACGACGACTGCAATTGGCATCTCGGCGCTCGGGCAGTGTCTAACACAATTAATTTATTTTGTTCCGCGTCGTCCCAAAAAACACGCCCGTTCGTACAAAAGTTTGTGGTAAAACTGGTAAACAATGGCGACTAGAGTAACGTAAGTACCACGCGCAAAAGACTTGACAACTGGCTGTCGATCAGGACATTGACATTAGGTAAATAATGGTGGCCGCAGCGAAGGGCGTTCTGCAGCGAGTGATATCTGCAAGGACTCGATATCTGGTCGCTTCGGTTGCCCTTACCGCTGCACCCGAAAATAGTGGCCGCACTTGCTTATCCCGTTAGCTGCTGTATAAATATATGCAGGAATTGGTTAGTATCTATCTGTTGGTTCTCCGTGGGGTCCGCAGACGCCCTGCTTATGGCTACGATCCTCGAATCACACGTATCAATGCAGGAGTTGTTTGAAATAAAAAAAACGAAAGACCAAAACGGTTGGTTCAGACGGAGGGACCCACAATTTGATTGACCAGAAAAACCTTCTTCTTACACCGTGTCAATAGAAACTCAGGCAATGTTACATTCGCGTAAGGAGCTGGCTTCCGTTGGGTTGGCTTCCTCTAAGTGGTGTGGTAGAGACAGTGCAGTTAACAGACAAATGATTACCAGTGTTACCTACATCCATCGCGCGTGTGTACATTAAGTCGTATGTGCTAGCCTCTCGGAGAATACGTGATTGTGGTTGTGTGGGTTTACTGAAGGACTTTCATAATACGTTCGCTTCGTTCGATTTTTTCTATATATTTGCTTTACCTAGCATTCCCATCACTTCACGACGTTTGCCATTATGTTGCGTGTAAAAGTGTAAGAATGTGATTTGTAGATCAACGATATGAAACGGTATGATATTCGGTGTGCATTCTTATGTGGCCGCGGGAACCGGGGTACTGACCTGCGTGGAATGTAACTAGACAAAGCATAAACACATTGCATGGCATCACCTGCATCATAGAGCACCTGACCTGACCTCTTCCTGACGGCGACGGCAGCGGCAACAGCAGTCGACGGCGGCAGCAGCAAACGACGAAGGGCAGTGGCAGCACAGTTTCACCGAGTCCTTTTTCCCCCCCGGTAGTCGAGCCACACACCCAGCTAGATGAGTCAGCGCAACATTCGAAGAGAGACCCCTAGAACCAGCGTTCGATAATGGTCGGAGGTCGATTATATGACAGATCAGTGGCGTTACGTGGTGGTTACGCTTTCCTTTAATTCGTTCGTACGTTAAATGCTCGGGACCATGCTAATATTGTGCGAGTATGTTAGTTGATTCTCACAGAGAAAAAGGTAGTTGCGAACGAAAACACTAGACTGAGTGTATGTATGGGTGTATGAGTGTGACTTTGTTTCTTCGCTCGGTTTGCAATCTTATCGGCGCAGTAAGCGATAATATTTTGGTTTCATTTAAAAACTATCGAATAATCTACCCGCACGGTAACGGTAGTAACGGTAGTAGCGTATTAATTGGTTATGCTGCACTAAACTATGCTCCAAATGACGAAAGTTTGACGAAGAGTTTAAAGTGTTAGATGACGGTAATAGAGAGGGCGAGAGACAGACAGACAGAGAGGGAGAGAGAAAGAGAAAGAGAGAGAGAGAGAGTGATAGAAAGGCGGAGAGATAATTCGGCTCATTTTTCCACCCCTTTCGCTCACGCGACACGCGTGGCCCGAATCAAATTGACATAAGTACTCGAAAAAAGGATGACCCTATCCTCTTGGCCGGGCCGGACATCGGGATCGTTTGTCGTTCCCACAATTCCGAGCGACCGAGACGCGCTCTCACTTCCAAACAATACAATTATCCTATAGGTGTATCCTGCCCAGGGCCTCGTGTTCCGGCGTGACCTCCCCCCGTCGGCTTAAAGCTTCCCAATCGAAAGTTTGACGTACGCCGGTACTTTCTTCCTTAACTAAGACACATGATGACAAGGTAGGTCGACTCCGCAGGATAGTGGGGAAGGTTATTTTATATCTCTTTCCAAACAGACACAGAAACGGCAGAACAAACGCTTCGCGATAACGACAAAATCAAAGGAAACACCCCATCGACTAAGGGGTTTGCAACGAATGCGAAGGAAACAGCGATCGTGTGCGACGTGCGAGACTCTCTAGCCATGCCTCTACCTCTAGGATTACAACTACTACGAACTATAACAGGAACAAAACTGCAACACTTCGCCGGCGTCGACTCTCTCTCGGTTCGGCCCCGCTGGAGTCTTGACACTGCCTGGCGGATAGCTCGGGAACTTGGGGGAACCACGCTAATAGACTAACGGACTGTATTCAGATAAACTTTTCTAGTAGGCTGTGCCGGACGACGAATGGGTTAGGCTAACACCAAGCACCAAGTCCCAGGATGCGCGTTACTCTCTCTCTCTCTCTCCCTCTCTACCTCGCTATCTCTAGTGGATACGACGTAATGTGTGATGCCTGTTTACTTCGTTTGTTTAAGCATCTGCTCCCGTGTAGGGAGAGCATAGATAGTACGTTCGTTCGCCGATTTTGCATAATTTTCTACGATCCCTGTTAGTAAGTTTCCTGGGTGTGCTAATTAGTGTGACACAAAATTGACATAGAATGCGTTAAAACGAACGTACGGATTATAATAGCCCGGGTACGCTTCGCTGGCCTCGGGGCCGGAATAGTTTAGTTATAGGGCGCGAAAACCCATCGTACGTCCCTAGAGCTTGAGAGTATACTGTAGCAAGTCGGTGACGGCGCTAGAGAGGGCGCCACCATCAATGCGATCTCTGGATGACGGATAGGAATTCGTTGCCTTCGTTTCGCGTTCAATACAAGCTACAGGGCACGTCGAGAGGCTCGAGTCCAATGGCGACCGACACCCCCTATGTACACACACCCGCACGCACACACTACCTAAGTAAATCCTTGCGATCCCACCGAGCGATCCCTGACCGTTCAGTATCATCAAACTTGAAGCACTTGAAGCTCACGCAACACGAAAAACAATTCAAATGCGTACGATCTAAGGCGTTTTGGGTTCAATTCGCTTAACAATGCGCGCTGCTATACACACATACCACCACACCAGCCATCTTAACATTCTACTACACACAAACACACGCTCATACAGTATCGTTGCCCCCCCCTCGCTCTCTCTCTCTCTCGCACACATACATTAATCATTCTTCCCTTCGACTTACGAGCCCACTCGCCTCGGATCCGTAAGCTCCTGCGTGACGAACGGAAAAAATTAAGCTCTCGGCCGCGACGATCCTTTGTTAAAACAATAACTTCGCAGCAAGCCTTGCGGGGCCCTCCTTAAATGTCACTTTCCTCCTGTACCCGAGCGGTTCGGAATCTTCCCTTTTCGACAGTGTCCAAACGTCACTTGCGCGGGTTTAATCTACTTCTTCGAACGGCGTGCCGACATTTACCGGTCGTTGAAGTTTAGTAGGCTGTGTAGCGATTAGATTACTGTATGGAGCTTCTTTGAACGACCGACGTTATGTTGCAAGCATTATTGTTCTCATCCTACACCGATAATTAAAGCGTATCTCGTACTGCACGAATGTGTTCTCCGTTCTACTAATCCTATCTGTCCGCCATTTTTTTTTTTTTTGCTAAAGATTAGACGCAACATCAATATCAACAACAAGGGGGAAAAACACAGTACTGCTACTCGTGGAAACGCGGATCGCTTTTGATTGTTCTACATCGCCCGGTTCCGCCCGGTTAGAGGACCACAGAGGATTGGTGTTATTTTGGGTAAGTTGAAATGGGTTTTGCTACTCCAGCCGTCCCCTTACATGATCGGATGAAACAAACCACAAGCAACATGGCGGGCATGGAGGCGGGCAACAAACGATCGAACACAACACAAATGACCGGGCCCGGGGATGTGGTTCCGTGGTTAATACTGTTGACGGTTACACCAGTCAGAAAGGGCGTGGGTTCGTATCCCACCGCTGTCACCAAGCCCCCGTCAGGGGCGCGGGATTAGAAGAAGAAAGTTGACCAATGACGTGGTCACGTCATAGGGTTCCTTACTTCAGGTCGAACGAGTCGTCATTCGTCTTGGAATCGCCATTACGACCGTTACTACCGTCACCGGGGTTGTAGCTGGGCAGGAAGGGATTGGTGGATGCGTACTGCACCCGGTAGGTGGCGCTCGTGTCCATCGCACTACCCGTGCCCCCGCCGCTACCACCGATGGAAGCGAATGGGCTGGTGCCGGTGCTGCCGGTGCTAAAGTACGACGACGAGAGCCCACCGGTTCCGGACCCGATCGAGGCGCCACTCGTGGCCATCCCACTGTACGAGGCGGACGAGAAACCGGACGACTCGTAGTCGTACCCGCTGCCCTCGAGGTCACCGGCGGACGAGCCGGTGGTGCCCCCGCCGTCACTCGTGGTGCTCGTGGAGCCGACGCCATCGGCTCCGGCTCCGCTCAGACTGCCACCGGTGCTACCACCGGTGGTGAGGGCCCGCAGCCGCTCGCTGATACCGTACGAGCTCGTGGTGCCCGACAGCAGCCCCGACAAGCCGCCACTACCGCCACCCGAGCCGCCACTGGCCGCATTTCCGGAACCGCCGTACGAGTAGATCGACGAGTTCTTCGGCAGCGTACCGTAGATGCTCATGCTGGTGACGGCGGCGGCCGTCGTCGTGCCGACCAACCCACCCGCCGTCCCACTAGCGCCCGTGCCCCCCACACCCGAGTAGCCCAGGGAGGAGCTCATCGCGCGGATGCCACTGCTGTTGCTGCTGCTGCCGCCGCTGCTGCTGCTGCCGCTGATGCTGCTGCTGATGCTGCCGATGCCACTGCTGCCGGAGTAGCCGGTAGCCGATGTACCACCCCCACCACCCCCACCACCACCGGCCGACAGTTCGCTCAACTTGTCACGGCCAAGCGACAGCGGCAAGGTGCTGCCCGTGTTGCTGACGATCGTGCGCGACAGCGAGGAAGTCAGCTTGCGGAGCAACGACGAGGTGCTACCGTCGTCCTGCGAGTCCCCGCTCAGCTGGCTGCCGGTCAGCTTGAGGCTGGCCGAGGGGAACTGGTAGCTGCCGAGGGTTTGGCTGCGCAGTGACGACATGAACGAACCGGTGGCCGAACCGGTGCTCGTAGCGCCCGCCCCGGAAGTCGTGGATGCCGCCGGCAGACTGTCGGCCCGGTCAAACTGCTCCTGGCGGCGCAACGGTGACGGCGAGCCCGACTGGCGATCGCTTGCTCCGAGGCTGGGGGCGGGCGATTTGTCACGCTGCGTGCCAACGCCGGACGCCGGGCTCGACGAGCGGTACGAGGACTCGGATGCGGACGACGGTGACGGCGACACGACCAGGTTGTTCTTCTCGTCCAAGCTGAACGTGGTGATGTTGAGCGTGCTGGTGACGGGGGCCGATGGCCGCAAACCGGACGTAGCCGCTCCCGATCCGGACGCTACCGACGAGGCGATGGATGACGTCGACGAGAGGTAGTCAGCGCCGCCGGCCACTGACGAGGACAGGAACAGACCCGCCGCCGCCGACGTCGCACTGTATCCCGGCTGTGTGTCCCGGCTGGCAGTCGCCGGCGGAGGACAGCCGTTAGTGCGGGCCGTGGCACCGCTCAGCAGGATGCGGCTCGGCGTGTCTGCGGACTTCAGCGAGTAGCTGCTGGTGGACTCCCGGAACTTAACCGACGCAGGGGACGCTCCACGCTTGATGGTGTCAGTACCTGCAACGGAACGGTGGCGATGCGTTAGTGTACTGCCGAGGAAGCCGGTGAATCACAGCTTACCCGACCCGGAGCCGGACGCGGAAGAAGTGGAACTAGAGCTTGGGGAGGGTGTGGCGTGATGTGGCGATTGGACGCGCTCCACCAAGCCCGCTGAGACCTCCGATTGATGGGGCTGCAGAGTGTGGCGGAGGGAGGAGATGTGGGGTGAGAGAAAGCAGAGTTCGATTAGACGTCGCGCGGTTCCCGACGTGGCTATACGTCCACGAACACATCTTGTCTCGGATGTGGACGGCGTCGAAGGATTTGGCCATCGACGACGGCCATCGAGTGGCATGACTATGGGTGTGTGTGTTTGGGGCGGGTGTGTCCTGTATGTGGAGGCGTTATCTGTAGCGTGTGAACAAGTGTTTGTTTGGTGTGGACATCTCTTCCTCTCTCTCTCTCGGAAGCGGGGAAGATCGTTGGGCAATTTTGGTTTCGTTTTTGCGTTTTGCTTCCTCGCTAAAAGGTCGGTAGGTCGTCGTAGTGGGGATCGAACGTGGGCCGTAACGTAACGTAACGTGTCGGAGGTCGTTAGTACACTGCGTTACCTGTGGGCCCGCTTGTTGCAAGGCTCGATGCGATTGAGCTAACTGAGCCACTACTGATTGATACTGAAGAGTGCTGGGAGTGGCTGAGAGCAGATGCGGACCGAGCGCCGAGGATGTGGTTGATGGATTGCTGGCTGCTGAACGGGGCTGTGTAGACGCTAGTGCCGACGGCTGCTGCTGCTGCTGCTGCTGCTGGGTGCTGTTGCTGGTGCTGGAGCTGATGGGCCCCGCCGACGAGCCCGCCGCCAGGAGGAGGCTGCTGCTGGTGCTGTGGTGGATGTTGGAGCTGCTGCTGCTGCGCTGGTGGCTGCTGCTGGAGATGGTGCTGGCCGCCGGCGCCGGCAGCAGCAGAGCCGGCGATTTGCCCACTGGCAACGCACTGGCTTTGCTTCCACGCGGCTCGACTGGCTCGCCGCGCCGACCTGTCTACATAGGACTCTGAATTAACCACGAGATATTGCGTTCGGTTTAAGAAAAAGGTTGGCCTCATCAGTGTGGTTGTTTGCTGCTGCTGCTGCTGCTGCGAGCGACGGTCGCTCGGTACCGTCCGGGGTTTGAGCACAGAGGGAAGTTGTGGCACAAGCTCGACAGAGGTAGTAGTAGTAGTAGTGGGTAGCAGGGCAAGTTTGTGACACACCAAACCACATAGTTAGGGGCGATCGATCAGCGATCGCCGTCATGCGCGATGCGATACTCTAAAGTTCACCAGGCACAGGATCCCGGCACACGACACGAGACGCACAAAACAACACTTAGCTATAGGGGGTGGCGGGGGCGGGACAGCTAACGGTGGGACAGAGGGGGGGACACACATTGCAAGCAACGAGGGGAAACTTAATGTGGAACACCAAGAACACGGACACGAACATTCAACGTTTGGCTCAACAGCAGACGCACATCCTGCCGGGGGCGCACATCTCGCAGCAGCTTCCCATTCAGCACCTCCACCTGCTCCACCGGCTTCTGGCTCCTCCGGGCCGGTCTCGCTCTCGCCATCCATCTCTCTCACTCACGCTCACGCTCAACGCTCCGACATCGATCGGTCTTGATCCTTCGTGACCGACTTCCGCGTGATCCCAATGTTTGGCCAGATTATCTTCCCACGCCGCCCACTCGTGTGGGTGTGTGTGTTGGTGTGTGTGTGTGATTGAAAGTGTAGTTGGGGCAGCGCTTGTTTGTGTTGTGAGACGGGTCGACGGGCCAGGTCATCTCTTGGCGGCTCCCAATCAACACAGTCGTGTCAACATTGGGAAAGGAGAGCGAAAAACGGATGAAGAATTCAAACGTAACGACGACTAGATTGAAAATCAAATCAAGTTGAGGAGAAGAAACGAGAGATGTGCACTATGGAGTGGAGCTAGTTGCAGCCAAACTCAAAACGAAAGAAAAAAACGCGCAAGATGCAAAGTGATGGATGGCGAACGGGGCTGTACCAAAGGTCTAAAGGTCGAAAACCGGATTGTGTAAACAGATGGCTCTAGCTGTCAAATTGGGCCTCCTCAGTATCCTTTTTTGCTCAACGTGGGGTTATCTGCTACCTGCTCAAGAAAATTGCTGCAGAATCGCGCCAAACCCTTGCGCGATTTTGACTTAATAAACAAAGAGTGTCGGAGGACTCCAAAAATGACCGACGACACTGAGCTGCAAGATTTTTTGGACCAGCAAAATCACTTTTGGATCAGCTAAATGTGGCCCAATACGGCATCTCCCTACACTTGCAGGGCCTCCAGAAAAGATCCAGAAGATTGGAAAACGAACTGAACGAAAGACGGAGGGCACTCCGAAACCCCAATTGGTGATTGGGGATGGAAAATGGGTTCATTTAGAGAATCCCAAAACAGAAAAGTCCGGGTTAGTCCGGGAAACCATTAACTATGACTGCAAAACAAGATCGATGTTTGTCCAGATACGACCAGAAAGGTATGGTATACCACAAGCTCGTAAAACCTGCTGTGACCGTTAATTGGGCTGGGAGCCAAACTTGGCCAAAGCAAAACCCTGTGCCGGTAAAAATGTTATTCCAACTTTTTTCAAACCATTCTATCTAACCTTTGGGCGAGCTCAATCTCGAGTTTTAATTCATCCTGGCGTCGAGCGGATTGACGGTGGCTACCCTTTGCTGCGTCCATTTCTGACAGAAAACGGAAAGCAAGTCTCTTCGCGTCTCATCTCCACGATGTTCCGTATCCGGATACGTGGTCGGAACTCTGGAAGGACTCTGCCGGGATGTGAATGGTCCGGACCGGATCACTAGCTAGATGCGCATCGATGTGTGTGTTGTGAGTGTGTGTTTATGTGTGTGTGTGTGTGTGGCTGTGAGAGGGAAGAGAGTGTGTGTCGGTGGCAGTCGATGAGTGCGAGCGTGAGTGAAGTGAGGTGAGTGAGGGCGAAACGGGCGATGATTCCACGCGCTCTCTCTCTCTCTCTCTCTCTCCCTTTCTGCCGGCTCTTCCGCTCGCGGCCTTTTCACGCTTGATGGGGATGATCGGGACGAGCAGTCCAGGGTGGGCCCGGTGTCCCCGCCGTTCGTTCGTGAACGGTCGGAACGGAAAGTGATTTCGAGACGAGAACTAAAAGCGAATAATCGAACAAAATGCGATCGAGAAGCGATCCCGGGGCCTGGGGATGATTGGAACAGAAAATGGCACGTGGCACGAACACAGCAAGCAAGCGGCCAGCAGAAGAAAGCAGTGCGACTACCGGAACCACCGGAAGGAACCACCCGATCCTGGTTGCCTGTTGACCGGTGACCACGAGTATGACGCGGCTGAGAGGTGCGTGCGTTGCGGAGCGACTGTACAAAACGCGGACCACTCTACCATACGGGAATTCCAAGAAGTTCCAAGAACTGTTGTTGGTCTCACCAACAGAACAGTTGCTGGAATCGGTTACGGTAGAGTAGAGTGATCCTATAGAAAAGCAAAACAAGCACACACAGGGGGGGCGGGACAACACAAAATACGAAACACGAGCAGAGGCAGTACAGGACGGGGTCACAGTGCTACTACGAGGAAGACAACGGAGGCAGTAGCCAGCTAGTGGAATGTGGAACCCGCGATTGGAGAAGGCTTACAAACAACGAAAACACCTGGACCTGGAGCATGCCTGGACTGAGGTCCCGCTGGTCGACAGGCGGCGGGTGACAGGTGGATACATCCGGACCACACCAACAGATCAGTACAACGGCTAACAGCAATAGCGTTCAGCGCCGGTGTGTGAGGGTGAGTGCGTGTACGAAGGAAGGTAGCGGTCGTTGGCGAGCGGTTGAAGTGCAAGAATTACGTTACCTGAAGTAGTGGGACCGCCGCCGGGAGCGAGCGGACCGCCGCCCGGCCCGGTGCCGCCCTGGGGCTGGGGCCAGATCTGCAGCAAGTACTTGAGCACCGCGATCGGTTGTGCGTGGTCGATCTCCTCGTTCGCCCCGACGCTGGCCGAGTGCAGCATCAGCGGTGGCCCGAGCGCCGTGGCCAGTGCCTGGGCCGACATTTTGTTGCGCTCGGCCGCGGACACCACCAGCGACAGGTGGTCGAGCAGGAAAACGAGAGTGGCCTGGGCGAAGTGAAGGGTAAGTGTCAGTCCAAACGCCAAACGCCCAAATCCCGCCCCGGACTTACCCTGTTTGCGCGCGGCAAGCAGTCCAAAATACTGAGCATAAGTTTGGCATTGCCCTCGGGATCGTCCGGCAGGCACACACCTGTGGCGGGGAGAGACCCCGAGAGAGAGAGAGAGAGAGACCGTATTAATGGGAAGGTCTTGCGCTGGGCGACAGCACTACCTAGGGCGTCCACCGTCATCTGGAAGAGACACTTGGTGAACAGTGGCTCCGGCAGCTCCCTGAGGTAGTCCTTCAGCACGCCGGTGATGACGTTGATGTCCGGGACGTGCTCGGGCGTCAGCTCGACCGCGCGGCTGTTCCGCTCGAAGGCTTCCCTGTTGGTGAGCGAGAGAGAGAGAGCGAGAGCGAGTAAGCAGGTGAGTTAGTGAGTGAGGACGACCGGGTGGCCTTGAGGAGGGACCCACCGCAGGAGCCGCTTCTTGGTGGCCGAACCGCAGAGCCGGTACAGGCCGATGATGTCCAGACCGCGGCGTTCGACTTCCTCGACGCAGCGGCGCAGAATGATAGGAACTGGGGCGCATCCGGGCGCCCCCTTCGATTCGCGCGTCACCACCGTCTCGAGGTCCGCCCCGAACAGGGCCGGCACGTTGCCGCGCAGGCTCGGCAGCCCCCGGCGGCGGAACAGCTGGAATGGGTCCGTGTGCCGCAGCCGCAGATAGATGGTTCCCCTCGGTTCAACCTGGCCAGTTCAAGAATGCAGAAGATTTTTCAAAATACGGCGATGGAAAATTTACTTTAGTCAATCAAAAACATTCTGTAAAACGTGTAAATGATAGTGTTGCCGCATTTGGGGGATCATTGATACAACAGAATTATTTTGACCATACATATTTAGAGCAAGCAAAATTTCGCCTACACGAAAACAATTTTAGCAGATAATATTGACAAGTATCGTGGTTTTGTCATGTGGCCCTTTCTACAGTCCTTAGCTACTGTTTTGGTGTAGATTACATTAATAAATTTAGCTAATTCGCTTAAATTGAACTTCTTTTATTGGATGGGCTGCACTATCCTGTTCCAAGGTGAAATCTTCACCAATAAGACTTGTTCCTGTTGTGAATGTTTTTTTTTTGTTTTTTGTCTAGTTTTGGGCATCTTTCGAGTCACCATGAAAGGTCATCACTTTGTAGACTTCATATAAATAATGGAACATAATGTCGTTGTAATTTGTTTCCTAATGATGATTTAGGACCCATATAGCAGAAAATGTCAACTCCTCATAATGATAGTTGAGTCCTACCAAAAAATCATCACAGCAGAGAAGCTTTTCTCACAATAAGCGAGGTTTCAAGGCCGACAATAAGATATTCTTTTTTCAATCTGCCTTGGTTTGGTGCGGAATTTTGTTGAAAACAATGTCAAATTTGCCTGCATACTATAAACTAGATCCAATGATATGCACGAAAGGGAGTTCTTTACATTCTGCTGTTAGTAAAGAAAATGGTTTGTGGAGAAGATATTCATTACATATTTATCAATTCGATTTGGTAGATTTCTCGCACCTACGAGCATTAATATAATGAATACGAGCTTTGTTTTCAAAACCCTTGATTATTTATGTTAGGTTCTCACTAATTCTCGATTTCATTAAAGCATGGCCCACTTAGAATCGGAAACAATTGCATGATTTTTAGCAGCGCCTCTGGTGGTCGGATTTCAAAAGTGTTGATAGTCATACCTTTAGCAAACATTCTACTTTCAGTGCTGAAAGTTTCATCTTAGTACGTGGAGTTTATGGAAAGTTATGCTTAATTGAACTCGAAAGAGGAAAAATAATTCTACACACTCACGTCGAAAACACCACGTAGTCTACTTTAAAAATCTCAAAAACACAAAAATTTGCAAAATCAACTATATATGTTGTGCTTTACCGTTTCTGGGAACCCAATACCGTAGATTGAAAGATTCAGAGTAGACGTCGTAGTGGAACATACAATCGGCAAGCTGAACTGGAAGGTTTTAAGATCAATCGAGGCAAATTCTGGACTTTAGGTTCGGGATATTGCAAAAAAATATGGTACCAGCAAAAGTACTGCCCGGGAAATCTGTCAACGAAGAGGCTACTGTTTTTTCCTTGCATGTAAGCATCCAAAAAGGACACTTAAACAAAATCTAGTCATTAAAACACGCGCTTCTAGTTGCACGAGAAGGTTATGTGACGAGGTACAAAGGATGCTTGCTTATGGACGACGAAACATACGTGAAATTTGATTTTGGACGGCTTCCTGGACCAAAATTTTATCTCGCCACGGCACGGGGAGATGTCCTCTCCAAGTTCAAATTTGTATTCGTCAATAAATTTGCACGGAAATTAATGATCTGGCAAGGAATTTGTACCTGTGGACAGAAATCAAGGTTTTCATCACAAACACGACGATGAACTCAACTCTATACAAGGAAGAGTGCCTCAAAAAGCGAGTACTATCATTGATTAGGTCACACAAAGGTCTGGTAAAGTTTTGGCCTGATTTGGAAAGCTGCCACTACAGCAGGGATGTAGTTCTGTGATACTTTTCCAATAAGGTGGATTTCACCACAAAGAATGCAGAATTGTGCAAAAAATGATGGCGCGCATTCCAAAGAAAGTTCGCGATTTCATCCGACGACCGACATAATAAATTTCTGAAATTTTTCTCTTAAAGTACAATAAAATACCTTCAATTTGACACCTTGATATGTTTCCTAACTCAAACCAACCCCGAGATAGAGCTAATGCAATTGTTCCAGATTCTAACTGGGCCATGCTTTGAAACTAAAAACTAAAAAACGAAAAACTAAAAACTTCAAGCTTCTAACTACAACTAAATTTGTTTTCGCGGTGCTGAAGTTCGCCTATTGCGGTACAAGCCCCCTAAGTTAATTCAAAATGTCATAATTTTGATCTTAGAACCAATCTAACATTCTAACGTTTGAAAAGAGCGATTCAAAACGAAGCTACACTCATTTTTTCCCATATTACTCAAATGTTCAGTGGCGTAACATCATATTTACTTTCCCAAGGTCCCCTCTGCTTACCTTGAGCGCCAGCTGGTGGATCGGTGATTGTCGGAGCAGCGTCGTGAGGGACAGCGCGCCACGGTAGCAGAGCTTGTGGCGGTGCTGCGGGTCCCAGGAGTAGACCAGCACGTCCAGCTGCTTGTTGCAGACGAGGTCCAGCTCGAACGACTCGTCCCAGTCGAACTGCAGATCCCCGGACCGGACGACGGTGCGCGCCTTATGGATGCGATCGCACTCCAGGACGCAGTAGAGATCGCGGATCAACGGCTGCTGTTGCTGCTGTTGCTGCATCGGAGCGCTGTCGGCCATGGCTCGGAGACCTCGTCCTGCCAGTAGGTGGATCCACAGCATGCCGGACACTCCGACCGCGTCCACGACCGGTTTGTCCAGCTTGTACTTGGTGTACTCGGCCGGATTGATGTCGATCTGACGGTGTGGTCTCGGCAACGTCGTGCTCGGCGTCGGCGCCGGACTCTGGTGGCCGGTGAGAGCCGCCGCCACGGACATCGCTCCGGGCAACCCTCCGCCACCCTGCGTTAGCTCCAGAAGCTGGCGCATCCTTCGGACGCTCGGCGATCGGATCGACGATGGGCCACCGATGTGCTGCGAGGACAGGGAGCGCACGGGGAGTGATGACATCCGTGGGCCACCGGCCGCCATCGAGTGGCGATCGAGCGTTCCGCCCTGCCCCGGCGCCCCGCCCGCCACCATCGTCAGGCCGGTGCGGCTGCTGTAGATGTGCTCGGTGTTGCGCAGCACGTCGTGGATGTTCTCGGCGCTGCACGAGAACCGGTGGGCCCGCTGCTGGTTGAGGAGGTCGCGGGACGCCCGCATCTGCTCGCAGATGGCGGAGCTGCTGGGGGCGCGCCGCAGCCACGCCCGGTACTCGTCCGACGTGAAGATCGACGGGCTGGCGGTGATCCGATGCCGCAGATCCCGCAGATCGCGCCGGATCGGCAGCGAGTACTCGGGCGCCGACACGTTCCCGTCCGCCTCGTCCGCCAGCCGGTCCACGATGCGCCCGCGCAACCCCAGCCGCCCGCCCGCCCCGGGCCGCTCGCGGGGCAACGAGTTGAACTTGGCGAACTCCGGCCCACCGCCGAGCGCCTGCGTACTGCCGCCGCCACCACGTCCCATCGGATGCGATTGCGACGGGTGCTGCGACGGGTGCTGCGACGGTGGATGTCCTAGCTGGCCCGGGTGCGCGTAGTAGTAGTAGCTGGGCCGCGGCCCGATCGTAGCCTCCGTATCACTCGAGTAATCGAGCGCTGGCCGCGAACGGCGCTGAAGCGATCCTGTCGCGCCGAGCGGACTCGGTCCGTACTTGGGCCCGCGGGATGATGGCGGCCCACCATCGTAACGCCCGTAACGCCCGAGGGTTCCACCGGCAATCGGTGCGGCCCCGACCAAATCGGACTTGAGACTGGAGCGGGCCAGCAGCGGATGTCGGCCAAGGGACGCGTAATCCGCGTACTCAACGCGCGGCAGGTGTTGGTCGGAGCCGCTCCGTGGGAACCGCTGATGCGATTGGCTCATCGCGACACCCGCCGACCCACCCGCCGACATCCGGCGACTGCCACCGCCGCCTCCGGGTCCAAGCGTGGCCGACGGATAGAAAGCGTGAACCTTCTCCGCCAGGCTCTCGAGCGTTCCGGCGTTCTGGTAGTACGAGTGCGACGTCTGGAAGCCGTGCATCCCCTTCGGCTGCTCCGTGATGACCGAGGCCGACGGGGGTGGCGGTGGGGGCTTGTAGCCCCAGCTCGGGGTCTCCACCGGGCCACCACCGGGTGGACCACGCCCGCCGTAGTACAGGTCCAGCTGCTCGCTCTGCGGGCTGTAATTGTTTAGGCCCAGCCCGAGCCGCGAGCGTGACTCCGTCATCTCGCGCCCATCGCCGGTGCGACGCTCGCGGGACGACCGCGACGAGCGGGGCGCCCGGTCCGAGTCGTCCAGGTCCTCGTCGCGCAGATCGCGCTTGATCACGACCACCGGCGGTGGCTTCTGCTCCGGCCGCGACATCTGCGGTGGGCCGGGTGAGTTCGCGCCACGGTTACCACGCCGCTGCCGGATCGCCAGGACGAGCCGGCGAGGGATCGACATGATGATGACCACGTCGTCCAGTGACATCCGCGTCACGTCCACCAGGTTGACGGCCAGAATCTCGTCTCCCACCTGCGGGGCAACCGACGAACAGAGCATTAGAACGATAGTCATACAGCTATGCTCTGCCGAGCAGCGTCCTGGCACAGTCCAGTCCACGGGGAAGAAAATGAAACACAATGACCCGAGCCCACAGACAAGATAAGAAAATCGCGGGCTCCTTTACTCCGAGGGTCCACCGACTTGAGGGGCGAGTGGGCCACCCTTTTTGTGGGATGATTGCAAAGAACGGGGTCTTCGGTAACAGGTTTCCACAAAAGGACTTCAGACCAGACAAGGGCCAGCATGTCAGCGGCAGCAGCAGCAGCAGCAAAACCCTGGTAGACTGGAAAAGAACACACGTTCTGTATCCAACATCCTTTCCGATGCCTTCCTTTGTTGCGTCCGCAGGGCCCGAAGTTGTCTCGGGTTTCAACGGAAAGCTCCGCGGTGAGCTCCGCTCGCGCTGGTGAACAGTGGGTAGCCACGTCAGAACATTACCCACTTCAAGGATGGTGGCTGGTTTGCCGTAAAACTCATCGGAAGCGTTGTCTGTTTCGTAAACTCCCCATTTGCCCAGAACAATCGTGGCGAACCGCATCATTTATAGTCGTGCGACACATTAACCGTTGGTGAAGAAACTGGTCTGGACACAGTAATGGCCTAAGTTTCCTGTGTCCTAACAAAGTCAATTCGCTGCTATGACAGCTCGTAGTCGAGTGCGCGCGGATCGGATGCGGTTATATGTAGTTCGTTTTAATTTCGCATTGTCAACAGATGAAACAAGTGTTCTATTTGATGCCTTTCGAAGCTGTATAATCAGCGACAATTGCATCGGTAATCAAAACATTGAGGATCCGCGATAATGACAGCCATACTCAATGGAGTTCGTAAATGCGAAAGGACCAAGTGCAAAAAAAAGGCGAACTGCCTTGTCGAATTCGATCAGATGTGGATGTGGCACACACTCCGGGAACACATTTCGCTGGTTTATTTTATTAGTCATCCCACTGTCGGTTCCGAACCCCTTTTGTCGAGGCGAAGATGTCTCGGATTTTTTGGACCCAAAAAAAGCGGACATCGGCAGGCACACCACCAGGTACGTTACATAACGGGGCAACGACCAGGGAGATGGCCGGCCGGGAGGCAATACTTTTAAAAGATTCGATGGAGGCGCCTGGTGACTGATGGAGGCGCCTGGTGGCTGGATGGAGGCGCCTGGTGGCGTTCGTTCGCCCCGAACGAACGAGAATCGAAAGTGGCACACAGAGCCGGCCGGCCAACGGTGAGAATGAGGTTTAATAATAACCTACGGGGCCTCGAGAACCGTAGCGAGTTTTCGGGACGCCCGATAAAAGCATTTTGTTGGCAACCTGGCATGGAACTGAGGGACGCCCGAGCATGGGACGGCCGGAGTGCTTTCGGTTCCATCGATATCGGCAACGTTCCCGGCAAAAAGCCTGGCCCGGAGACGACGCTTTTCGAAACACTTTCCCGAGGGCGCGAGAGCGATGGTGTTCGCGACATTTTAATTCCTTCCGTTCACGGAAGCACCGCTGAAACACTGGCTTTTCCAAGGGGCATCCTTCGGTTGGCTCGGAGTATGACGCTAAACGACGCGGTTGTTTGTCACAACCGCAGCCTGATTCCTTGTTAAGCTCGGCTTCGGGGAAACTTTTAATTAGACCACACGTACACCGATGTCCCGATGGCCGATGGTCTATGTTTAATGATTATGGGTTTTGTATGGCGAAACATACATTAACAGAAGAGAACAGAGTGAAGTATTCCTTTTGAGTGAATGCGGGACTCCTTATTATTCTTTTTTAAGTCCGAATAACGAATAACTAGAGAAGTAACAATCTTCATGTAACGAGAGTACTAAACATGCTTTTGCGTTAAGCAGAAATAAATAAAAAATACAGACTAGTAGTCAGTCCGGAAAATGTTATACTAAACCGAGCCAACGAGCTTACGAACGTTCCCTGTCCCTAGCTGGACGTAACTTACTCTTACAATAATGTAAAGAAATTTCTCCGAAATTCATCCACCCCGCTTGCGTGTGTTGGTGTCGAGCGACAGTTCCAAAAGTTTCCTTTTTTTTTTATTTCGTGCGACATCTCCGAGCGAAAGTTGTTCCTTACCGTGCGGACATCCCACCCACGAGCGGTGCCTTGTTTTCTTACAAAGTTTTGACCGCCTACTTGCGACAGGAACGTCGATGCGCCGTCGCCCGTCACAATGCCACTTCACAATAAAAACCAATTTGACGCCTGGCAACATTCGTACACACTCGCTCGATTGGAGTTTAATTGAAATTTCCCTTCCCAGGCCCGTTCGTTACTTACCCTCAGACAGCCACTGTTGTAAACGGCCGACTCTAAAGCTATCCTAGATATGAACACACCGTCCGAGCGGTCGGCACCGTTTCCCTCGCGGATGTACAGCCCCAGCGTCTGGCCCGGCCGCTTCACGATCTCGACCAGCTGTCGAATCAACGGGATCAACGCAGAAAGGACATTACATTACAGCTCCCTCCGGGTGCTCCCGGTGGCTGGTCGCCCTACGTACCTGGACCGTGTGTCTGGCGTCGCTCTTGTTGAGAAACTTCTGGCCCGCTTCGATCGCCTGCCGGCTGCCCATACATCGCGGCTCCAGGATGCGAACTATCATTTCTCCGCGCCTCTCCACCACCTGCCGAGTCAAGAAACGGAGAAAAAGGCAAGATAAACAAACACGCACACGCTGTCCCCGTCCCAAACACCGAAACTCAATTAGTGTCGTCTTAAACTTTCTCTTCTCGGTCCCAGCAGACCACCAGCGTGACCTTGGCAGGACTCGGGGCCTGTTTATCGTCAATCGAAGGTGTGCTGCTGCCCAGGCACACTCTCGCCTGCTTCCAACCGGTGGATGGTTCTGCTTTCGGTCTGGAACGGTTTGGAACCCTTGCCCGGGAACTGGAGCATGCATTTTGGCTTTGATCTTCAAACGGTCCGAAAACCGCCACAGGCCGGAAGCCGCCGGTGGCTGTTGCGGTCGCACCGCTGTGGCTGCTGCTTAGTTTCGAACCACGGAACCAGGAGAAAGATTCTGCGCAACAGCCACTGGACCCGGGCAGAAGAACAACGGCCCCGCACGGATGCCATCCGCACGACTGGAGCGAGTGAGCGAATGAAAGCTCAAAAAAAAAACCCGGCCACTCGAAAAGCACTTGTCCGCAGGACGCCCACTGACGCCGGGCGAGTCTTGAAATGTAGCGATGTTGTTGAAATTACATCTAAAACCATTCACTGGTTCGCCTGGTGGTCTTCGCTACCAGTTAGAGCCCGCAAATAGCTGGCTTGTCAGCATCAGCGTTATCAAATTTATGTTTGCAGTTCGTGGAATTTACTTCGTTTTACGTGGAATACTTTTTGCCATAGCTTTCGCCTTCACTTATCGTTTCACGGTCAGTTGTTGAAATGAAGCAGTGGTTATCAAACTGAAGCAGGGATCAGATAGTAATTACTCAACTCCGTGAATAATACACTCAGCCAACTATCTATAGGCGCACCCAAGTTTTACGCACTTCACCATGTTTGTAACGTGTTTTTTGAATAATGACAATTTCAGTGTGATTTTTTTGGTAAAAAATCAAGTAACATCAATCAAGTGCTTGCTTGTGATATAGTGTGTGCAGTATGTGTCAAAATTAGTATATGTCAATTTCGTGACTGTCAATTTTGTATACACGCACTTTGAATTTTGCTTCCGAGAGTAGTGTTCGTGACGAGTTTTCCAAGTGAAATTCTTAAATATACCAAAAGGAAGTGTTTTAAGTGAAACAGAAAAGGGATTGATAGAGGCATATAAGCAGGAGGGTGTAGCTATTCGAGAAATGGCGCCAAGAATGAAGAGATCCGATAATGTGATTCGTAATTACTTAAAGGATCCTAAACGGTATGGAACTGCGAAGCGTAATCCGAGAAAATCCAAGATGTCGATGAGAACCAAGCGGAACATTGTTAAATTGGCGTCAAATTCGACAATATCGCTATCAAAAATCCAATCTACACTGGATCTGCCAGTTAGCAGGGAAGCTATTCGCCAGGTTTTGCTAAAAAGCCCGAATATAACTCGAGTAAAAATGTCCAAGGCACCAAATCTAAGCCTACTACAACAAAAGAAACGTGTAGAATTTGCGAAACATGGTACGTCGGTGGGAAATGGTATCTTTGGGTTTTCTTCTGCTTTTTGAAGAGCATATTTTCTATCAAAAAAATCAATTCCTTTTTCGGTTTTTTTATTGTAGGTGATCTTTTCTGATGAAAAAAAGTTGAATTTGGATGGGCCGGACAGTTTAACAGGCTATTGGCGCGATTTACGCAAAGATCCGCAGTACTTCTCCACCCGTAACTTTGGAGGAGGATCTCTTATGGTGTGGCTTGGGTTTTGCTCTGCGGGCAAGCTCAAGCTGGCTTTTACATCTTGTAAAATGAACTCTAATGATTACATCCAGCTTCTAGAAGACTGTCTGATCCCGTTTAAAGCTGCCCACCGCCGAAAAGAATTGGTTTTTCAGCAAGATAATGCTAGCATTCACAACAGTTCGACAACTAGAACATGGTTTGCTACCAATAAAATCGATTCGCTTGGGTGGCCAGCGCGAATTCCGGATCTAAATCCAGTTGAAAATGTCGGGGGAATATTGGTTAAACAAATTTATGCGGATAGGAAGCAATACAGCTCTGTTAATGAGCTTAAGGCATCCATTTTGGAAGCTTGGGAACAAATTAACCCAATAATTTTGAAAAACCTGGTTCACAGTTTGACAAGCAGAATTTTCCAAGTCATTCCGCGATTAGGAAAGCCAACTGACTATTAACCCTCACAATAAATACAGAGACTTGAAAAAGACACACGTATTGATCATTTTATTAGGTGCGCCTATATTAACTTGACAGTGCTGATCGTATTTGGTCGAAAAAAAGCTAAAAATCAAACAAACTCAATCCAACTAAATGGGTTTATTGATAATTTTTCTTACTTCAAAAAGTCCCAAAACCAGAAGTAGAATCGAAAAGACGGTTTGGAAGATACGGCAAAAACGTGGGTGCGCCTATAGATAGTTGACTGAGTGTACATTTCTTCTTCGGAGAATACAGAAGGTTGGTACTTTTAGGATTAAAACTATTTAGGGTAATAACATGCTCACATGCTCACGCTGGTTTAGCATTAAGTTATCTAAGGTTGCTCCAGAGGTCTGACTAGAAAAGTGCATTGTGAATGAACGGAGATAATGATGTTCCTATTTCCTGCAGATCAACACAAGTGTTTTGCTGGTTTTATCTTTTCCAACTTCCGAATGTCTTTTCGCTTAAAATGTAACAATGTGCGTTCAAATTGTGACAACATCTTCTGCCTCAATTTTGTATGAGGAGAATGCAGCAAGCAGAGAATAGAAGAGGTACAAGGACACCAAATTTTGGTTTGTAAAAAGACCTCTGAATTTGGAGTTTGAAATTTCCTCCAACAGAGAATTAAAAGGACACAAAAGATTCATAATGTAATTGAACTATCTGCGAACGCCTGGCATTTAGCATCACTTTAGCACATCAAACTACAATCCGCGACTGAGTTTGTGTCAGTGCTGAAAAATCTAATATTAAAACAGCCTAAAAACATGGACAGGGTATAGTAATCGATCTTAATCGAACAGAACAAAACCGTGAGCGTTTCTTTTTATTTACTCTACAGATGCTTTGTCGAGGAAGGCGATTTATTTCCCAGTTCACGCGGCTGTATTCAGCCCTCTTTGCGTTAAGGAGTCTCGTAATAAATCCACTTTTCATCACCAGTGGCGATTCGGTACAAGAACACCTTTCTTTTTTTGTCTCTGCAAGCAGAAATTCGCAAATGGTTATCCTTTTTTCGATTCATGTGGAACCACAAATGAGACATTTTTCTAATCATTTTTTCCTTGGCACTCGGGCGTTTGAAAGCTGTCGAGTAGTCAACTCCTAACATTTCTGCAAGCTCTTCTCAGAACCAAAGACATACATCCTGATCGAGCAATGCTGCCAATTCTTCATCATCAAACCGTGTTTTGGCTGTCCAGATCGCTCTTGGTCATGGTCCACAGAAAACATGTATTACAAAACTGCATAAATTATTTCAAATTCTAATAGTAATATGTGAATGTAATTTACATTTGACGCGTTCAAAGTGTGTCTCGTTCGTTAATCGCTTACGTGTACGCATTGATGAACCAAAACGGTTTGGTAAAGCTTGTCTTACACAGCGTCTTAGCGCCTTAGGGTATTAAGGGAAGTAATGGTGTCCCGTTTCGCGAAGGCCCCGGAAGACCCCGTCCCGCACCTACCTCCAGTGCAGCGGCCGTGCTGGGATCGTGGTCGTTTTCCACCGCCTCAATCTGCCGGAAGATCTCCGAGCTGATGCCGGACACCTTCCGGAAGTCGCCCTGCAGCAGGACCGGCTCCTTAACGCCCTGCCGCTGCTGGTGCTGCTGCTGCTGCTGCTGGTGGTGGCCCTGCATATTCTGCTGCTGATGTTGCTGTTGTTGCTGAAGAGCCTGCGCCTGGTGAGGAGGCATCGGACCCGGCGGTGCCCGCCCGGGGCTAGCGGTGAGGTCAGGCACAGATCTTCCATTTTCCTGCGAAAAGAAAAATAAGCGAACCAAACGTTTAGCCAGCACGTCCGGAAATCAGATTATCATTTCGGTGAAACATATACGAGACCGTCGCGGAACGTTGCCGAATGGCACGGGCGGACCCGAAAGCCTGACGTCGTCCCGTAAGTACCACAAAGCAGGCAACCCCCCAAAAAAATTGGGTTTCGAACATCTCCTGGCGCTGGATCTCACGGCAAGAGCGGAGAATATGAAACGGCATATTGGAAATTCATGCCCAGCGCGGGCGGACGTGGTGAAGCTTCCGAACGCTTCCACGACGGCGAACAATCGATGATTAATAATTCAGCAGCCGTCACGCAGACAGGGCCCCACTTTAACCTCCACGATCGGCTCCTCAATCGCGCCTCGGACTCGGCGCTCGGAAAGGCTTTTCCGAGGTCCTTTCCGCTCCGGTCCACTTCGCGTTCCGGTTTCTCGGCGAGAAACCGTTAAAAGTGAACCACCCTCACGCGGCTTTCGGCTGGCTTTCAATACATTGCATACATTTTCCTGCTGAACGTACCCTCTCACTCTCGATCTTCCCGACCCGGTTGCCCGGTTCCCGGTCCGATGCCCACGAACCACGTTCGACGTTGAATAGCAAATCGGCGCTGCTCGGTGGCATCGATTTCCGTTCCTTTTTTTCTCGCTGTTTGGTTAGGAAAATCAACACTAATTTCCTTCCCACCCCTTGCCACCAGAACCAGCCACCCACTCGAGCACCCTGTTTGATAAGCCCCATCGTGCGGTTTTTCGAAAAGTTGAAAACAAATAAATGAGTAGACCAGTTGGGCGACGCAAGGTCGCACCCGGTCCACCGGGGGGGGGGGGGGGCATTGACCCAACAATTAAAAATAATTTGCCATCGGCTACCGGTGTCCTCGATCCTTATCGTGCCAGCCTGCCATCCTGCAATCTCTCCGCTGTCCACGCCAGAACGCCGATTGCTCTCGAGTGGGCCCACTCTGAGTGCTACGAGCGCAATCTGAACGACCCTTCGGGAGCCAACCAACCCGGTCTCGGAGGAGCTGCCCGCAGCCCCACAACCGACGACCACCGATCTTGTGCAACATGGCCGCGGCAGCATCTGCTAACGATCCTAAACAAACAGCCATTTCGGACGACTGCCCCGAACGCTCCCGGTGGGGCTCAAATGGCAACGATTTGGTGTCGGACAGCCGGCGAAGTGTTCCCACCGCAAACCCCGAGCACGCGAGTCCTGTGGTCAGTCGGGCAATCCTCACGGGCACTGGCCGGCCGCGAATCCTGTGACGAGTGCGGACTATCGTCCGGATTTGAATTGCTAATTCGCCTAAACGCCCTCTAATTGGGATACTTTTCCGGATTCAATTACTATCTAATCTACCGGCCGCGGAAAGCGCGTTCCGGTTCCGGCCGAGCGAGCGAGACAGCGGCCGATGGCGGTGGGTGTCGGTGCAGCGCCGACGATGAGGTGTTGGAGCGTAATTTTCACCAACATTTCGGACTCCGGACACAGTGCCTGCCCGCATCAGGAGCGTCAGCGACGAAGGACGAATTCCGACCCCCCCCCCCCAACCGGAGGTGTGGTGTCTAGCACCTCGCTCGGAATGGCGCGAAAGGACTGTGACACAATTTGTTGAATTCAATCCGACCCATCACCGCATCGCCCCCATTATCCTCATCATCATCATCATCATCATCGTAGTCGTCTTTGTGAAGCAAACTGTCCGCCTTATTGACCGATTTGACCACAAAATGACGGCCGACTGAGCACATGTATGAATATTTTAACAACGTGCGCCGTCGATGATGGTACGATTGGCCATTGTCAACGGCAATTCGTTTCTTGTTCCATTCTTTCAGATTTGTATTTTCATTTTTGGCCGTGTGTTGGTCTTTTGCTTAACACTTCTCTTTTTCTAATTGCCGAAAAAGGGACACGCGACCCATTAAAGAGCCGTTCTTTTAATGCTTTTCGGAACAATCACACTTTAAAGACAAACGTTGTGATGATTTACTTGCCGAAAGGGTTCCCGCCGAAAGGTCTATTTATTTAAAAAAGGAATAAAACAACTTATACGACGAAGAACGAAAAAGCACTCGACAAATACTTTGTGGAACACCACATTATTTTCGTTTCAAAATAATATTGCTGTGTCTTGTGTTATTGTTTTCTTTATGATCTTTCATGAATCCAATGAGCCTTTCTTAGTTAAAAGATGATGTTGCATATAATGGAACCAGTCACGGAGACCCAAGGCTCTCCCGATGTCCTTTCTGGTAGATAACGCCAGATAACAGTAATAATGTTTCAACATTACTGGCCATATTCTGTGCCGGTGACCCACTAAAGCCCTCGGTAGGACACTCGAACGACCGCTCACCAATTAATGTGACAAAAATAGGACTAAAAAATCTCATTGCTTAAGTGCAGCTACGTTACGTTGGTCTGCTGCTCCAGCACAATGCTTACGTTACTTTACGTCCGCCCGTTCGAGTTGTGGAAAATATTGTCATTGGCCGGGAGGGCTATTAGATTAAAATGGACTCCCGGCTGGCGAACGCAATTGAACGTTCTTCGAGGTAGATGGCACGGGCTGACGATAAAATAGCGTGGCTCGGCTCGTCAAGTATCCACCGCCAAGGACACCGGCACCGGACCGTTGCTGACTGACGGAGCGAAATCGGCGACATCGAACACAATCTGCATATGGAATGCACGATGACGCACTCCGCGGACTTTCCGGCGTCGGGACACCGGTTCCGGAGAACCAATGAAAAACCCGATTCTGTCGGCAACACTGTCATGCTGGCTCGGTTCGGTGCAGGAGGTTCCGGTTTTTGTTTCCACTCGATTGGCCGCTTTTGTAGCGAAAGTTGTGTGAAGTACATTGTATTTAATTGCTGTTTATTTTAAATGTAAAGGCGTATACGGCCATTCTCGTGAGCATGAGCTCCAGTGATGCGGTTTTGGGAAAATCCATTCAAATTACTAAAATGTTAATGGGTTAGTGTTTTATGTCACGTACAAGGTTCACTTCAAAGTGCTCTTTGGTGGTTAAGTCTACCATAACAGGGAAACTTCCCAGTAATTTCCATGAGACTTTTCCATAAACATATTATCATGAGAGACTATGTGAGAGACATCCGCCGAGACACCATGCAGCTGCAACACGGCATCTCGATGCAACTCCGGTCCGTGCCCCGAAAATCTCCACCAAAAACCCTATTCGAAAGAGCAAGGAGCCTCCGGTTCTCGGTTCCTCATTAAACGCCACTTTCGAGCCGAGAAACCCACTTGAGGCGTTCCAATTTCTTCTTCGTTTTTTTTTTTGTTTGCTTTAATTTTTGTTAGACTACTGGGACTCCTTACGGACCCCCGAGAACAACGTCAATTTGTTTTATTGGATTTCCGAGCAACACTAGCGCGGGGCTGCCATTATTGAAATTTCTCAACTCATTAAAAATGTACTTTCTGGTCCCATTTACGGTGCGGGTTCTTCTCCCTTTTGCTCCTTGGTCAACGGCTGGACGGCTGGCCCGACGGCTGGGTGGTGTGTGGGTGTGTGTCCCACATCCATGACCATCGTAATAACGGAGTGGCGGCCGAAAAGGGCTTGAGACCGGGCTGCACCGAGGGTTGCAATGAAAATTTCACGTTAGTCATTGGCCCACCGAGGACCTCTCCCAACGCTGTGACGGTGTGACGTTACGCTGCCAGCCACCCGTCCGTCCGTCCGGCAGGTAGGCGGGCTGGTAGGTGGCAGGCACAGGCTCCCGAAACCGTAGTAGTCTGTGACGTGCCGTGACGTGGCGTCGACGGTACCGCGGCGTGGCCATTGTAGTGGTGTGAATGAAAGTTTCCACTGTTGAATTGGACAACTCTCCACGGTCTCCCCGACTGAGGCACTCGCGGTGCACATCCACGCATAGCACATCCTTTTCGCCACACGAACACACACGCAAGCGCGTAAGCCACCCACGACCGAGTGACACGGTGGAGCTTCGGCGAAATCGCGCGCATTGGCCACTCCGAAAGGTGAAAAAGGATAACCCCCCTCCCGCCCCGCCCGGGGGGGGTCCTTCGTGCGCCACTCACTCGGTCACTCACTCGCAGCTGCGAAACACTGCGAACGCTGTGGAAGGACATTTTCTTCTCGCAAACGCTTCTCGGAACACGCGCACCTACACAGCCACACGCCGGGCCACCGGGCGGGTGGGTGGCGTGTGTGGGGGGGGTGCAGCAAGAGAGTGAGAGTGCGTGCCGTGTATTACACACTGGCACAGTTTTTCTACCCCGCCACCACACCACGGCCAGGAAAATAAATTAATAATGCAGGACTCCACTCCGTCGGAACCAGCGGCCTTACCACGGCCACTCTACGACGGGGAAGGATGGCGAATCGGCCACACCAGCCCCCCCGCCCCTCCACGGTTGCTGCTCACCTTGCTGCTCCGCGTGAAGAAGCACCCGGTCGTGGCACTATCACACATTTGAGTAACGCTACGGCCTCGAGGGCTCGCGTCGAGGCTCCTATGGCTACACCTACACGCCTCACTACGCTTCACCCACTGCACATCTGATATGTTGTCGCTGGTTTCGAATTGGACCCATTGGACAGGTGGCTGGATTGTACACGGCGGTCACGGTTTGGTCTCGGTCCGCATCGCTCCTGCAACGTGGCTTCTGACCGCGGGTCACCTTCAGGACACTGTGGGACCGTCCTCCGACGCCTAAAGCTTATCACCAGGGCCTCGTGGCCCTACTCCGCGGACTCCGGGATACTCCTGGTCTAGAGTGCGCTGCGGACCCACACGGAACCGGAGCCAGGGTGCCAGAGTGTACGCTCCGTTCCGGAGCAGACCTAGGACTAGAACCCGCACCGACAGACCTGGCACGTCAAATATGGCGCTCACGTTCTAGGGTGGCCCACCGAGGAGCTTCACTTTTCTGTGCGGGCAAACCAATCAGCCCACGGACCGAAGGAACAAGCAGAGCAAACGGAGGCTCTCGACGAGAACCCGCGACGAGAGCGGGTTCATCGCCAGCCAGATCCTGTCGCGTGTCGAGAGTGTCGTCGTCGTCGTCGGTCCTGGGACGGTGTGTCGCGTGTGTGCGCCAGCCGAAGACACAGGCTGGTCCACTACTACGCCAACATCCACCGGAGGCCAGAGCTCCCGAGGACTCCCGTGAGCGCACGCTCTCCCACTCGATGATTCGCTCTCATCGCTTCCATTCATTCGCACACCCATCCAAGGACATCCGTTCAACCCGTGTGTCCTCCACGCGACGCGCACCGCCCGTTTCGTCGATCAGAGTCGACATACACTAGTCAGAACGGAGTAGTACGCGGGAGTAAACTTTCACCCACCAACCCACAGTAACCAACACAGCGGCGCCCCACGCAGTAACGCAGTAACCGACGGGGAGAGAGCGCTCCTGTACATGCAACTTCCCCCTACTGTGTGTGGGTGCCCGCTCTCTCTCTCTCTCTCTCTCTCTCTGTGTCTCGTGGTGTGCGTGAAGCCGGACCAAGCCGAGGATCAACTGTGACATTCGCATGCAAAACTTGAACGAAAGGAAGTGGCCCTGCCATTCAAGTGGTTCAGTCATTTGTTCCGGCCAGTGCAGTGAGTCCTTTCGGAGTCGCCAACACGACCGCTACAAAGTTCGATGGCCAACCTCTCCAAAGTTGGCGCCCACTCAGCCCGGGGACCAACGGGCTGGACACAATAGGGGGCATTGGACAGGACGTGCATCGTCAGATCGATGTCGGCCGGGGAAAGAAGGCGGTAGGAGCGCACCCAGCGTCATCCCATTTCCATCCCACACTTCGGCCACCGGCGGCCGTCGGTAACCTTCTACCCGCCAACGTTCACTGGCGAATCGGCGAAAAGTAAGTGGAAAGCGATGTTTACGACCGTTTATGCTTGAAATCGAACCGGGACCGGGCTCAATGTTCTTCGGGCCCACTTCGGCGGATCAAGGGGTGTCCACCCACCCACAGCGCGTGGGCAGGTGGTGTGTGGGAAAATTAAATTATTTTTAATGCACGCCATTTACCCGAGGGTTCCATCTGACGTGGGTTTGCTTTCGGAGCGAACCGACAGGCTTCGCCGGGTGAAAATAACTTCACGACCTGTGCGGGGTTAAATTTAGAGCGGCAGGTAACGCGAAGACAGCGATGCTTAATTACTAAGATGTGTAACTAATAGGGCGAGGACTAGGAGCCAGTCATATTTTAGTAACTCCTAAGGCGGATCAATACTGCACTAAAAGTGCTCTGTGACTTTTTTGCTTATAACGTGTGGTAAAAATATCAAAAAATGACGCTACAGTACACCCAACACTGGGCAACCATTGACACGATTTGATTGAATTGTTTCTGATTTAACCCATCCAAAATAAACAATTCATGTGAACATTAATTACCACGATACAAGGACCACATGGTGATCGATCAATTCGACGACGACTTCTTGGCAGCCACCAGGTGTTTGTTTGTTACTCATCAAACTCTACGTCGCGTCAAACTTGCCAAGTATAGACACACTCAGGAAACGTTTTACTTATGGAAAGAATAATATCAAGAATCTGCACGAACTAAAAGAGCAAGTTAAATCGTCTCAAGACCAGTTAAAAATATCAAAGCTACTAACGAACGATCTAGAAACGAGGATGATGTGAATTGCTGAGCGTTCCAGGTGTTTCTTGATCGGAAATTCTCCATAAAGGGGGTCCTAGATGCTGTAAGCCAACAGAACTTTAGTATTCGTTTTTCGACAGATAATTTTAGTATCACGCATCAAATACTGGGGTGTTCCATAAGTTCGGAGCCTCGAGTTCGTAGCTACGATCCGAACAGTGGGCGCTGCTACGAGTCAAGCTTTTTTTTGTGGTTGAACACTCTTTATATGAACGTATTATTTATAAAATCATATTTTAATCGATCACCTTAATCTTTTTTTACAAGCCATTTAGTATCGATGTGACACTTTATTTTTTACAACGAAAGTGTATAAAGACTTTTTGTCTTCAATTAGAACATTAAAAGAGGTGTTTCTGAATTTAAACGTGGTCGTTGTGAACTCATTGAACACCTCAGTAAATAAATCGAAAAATATCGTTCGCAAAACAAATATTCTATCGTAGTACTAGATCAGTGTGATGCTCATCATTTCAACAATCCCGTGGCGCCACAATCGAGTTTTAGAATAATGAACCCACCTCAACAAGGCTAGGAATTTATGATCCGCCTCCAGCTTTTCAACGCCCACAGCCAAAGTGCGTTATAGGAAAACATAAAGAATGTTTAAGCAGCGCCCGAGTCGGTGTTCGAGTCTGGCAACCGTGTTTTATGGACAGTCAAGCATCCGTGGAAGATTCAACCGATTCGGCTTCGTTTGCTAATAGATTGGCACTTCGTCTATAATGATCCTGCATTTGAGAATTTCAGGTTTCGATCCTTATCTTTCTCCTTTTAGCCCATTGACTCTTTCCAGCACTCCGGCTGAAGGCTGAAACTGATTCATCACTCAGCCCCGTGCGCTGGCCTGTTGATGTCTTTCAATCTTTCCAGCGAAGCATAAAATACCGTCACTGCTGTTCATTACTTCTGCGCACTCGCATGACCTTCGCATAATAAATCTTCCCCGCCATCACCCCGGCCGACCAGTCGGCCAGGTCCACTAATTGACCGCCATCAATCAAGGGGTTGGGGCACGGTACGGGCTCGCCGCTGCTGCTGCAGAGGAAATTATGTATTAACCATTAATGATCGTTATGCGTGTCTCGCTGCTACCAACAGCGCCGTGTGTCCGTGCGTTGGACTTCTTCTTTCATCCGCCACGCCACCGAGTATCCTTCCGCGGCGGCAACGGTGTGAACTGATAAGAAGCCAAAAACCGGTGCGAGCCAAGAGTCTCCGGCGGTACACGTTAATTAGTCTCCGATTATCGGCGGTATGAATATTCCATACCGAAAGCCGAGCTCCGAGCCGAGCCTAGTGAGTGAAGCTTTCCATTCATCAGACCCCCACGTATCCGACTCCTATGCACTCGAGATGAATAGGGGACGCTAGGCACATCCGGTGTTGATGCACCGGCCTTACATTGCCCGCCCGGTCCTGGTGGCCCTCAGATGTATGCGAATAAGAATCGTAGGTGCAACGTTTCCTTGGCAAAAGTCCGAGTCCGAGCTCTGCTCTCTCACGCATACACTCAATCGCTCTCGACCTCTTTCGCTATCAATTTCCCCGCGCAAGACACCCGCACCAAGCGCCTTCGCCTTGTGGGCCCGGTCTGAGGTTCGGTTCGGTTTACGATGCCGAAAAATTGGTCACCATCGAGCGCGGCCGTTGCCACCAGCGTAATGATTATTGACCGGAACGGGTCGGTAGTACCTCGGCCTCCCAGCCCACCGGACCAGACAGGACTTCCGGTACGGTGGGGTGGGTTGTACGCCGGATGAATCCATGTTTGCGTACGCTCCGATATGGGACGGGAGAGAGAGAGTGAGTACGAGAGACCGACCAAGAGAGAGTGAGAGACACGAACTAGTGGTTAAAATATCGATTAACGTCCCGAACCATGTCCACGGCCACACCGGTGGCTACCCCTTTTACCCTCCCATACAGCGAAGATAAAGCATTTCTAAAGACATCAACTTAATCAACAACAAAAAGCTGTATAAATGAGGAAAACCATACAGCATTGTGCATTGGCTGGTCAACGAACTGGTCACCCTGTTTCGCCTGTCACAGGACCAAATGGCCACGCTGGAAGAGCTGGAAAAGACTCCTCCAGGAACTGGCCAATGGGGCCACCAGGCACACGTCCGCGAGAGAGTGCCGGAACGCGAGAGCGAGAAGGAGAGCGCAAAAGCGAGAGAGAGAACAGTCCCGTGGGAGAATGGAGCGTGTCCAAGCGAGGCGACCACGTGTGAGGCGGGTGTGCGGAGGAACCGGAGGCGTGTGTCCTGGTTGTACTACGCGCAAACGGAATACTATGAAAGTACGCTGCATCCTACAACTGCAACAAATCCGGAATCTGGCTGGGCGGGTGGATGGGTGGGTGGTGCATCGTCTGATTGTGCGCGGGAGCAGCGCTGCAAAAGCGGAGCGGAGAGAGAGAGAGAGAGAGCGCCACGCCGAAGGACCCACACTCACACCCACACCGGCCCACCAACGAGGGAAAGGACGTTTTCCCGAGAGAGCTGTACGTATGCGATTCTGGTAAAAATTGGTCCAGAAATCCCAGAAGCGGTCACCAACACGGAGTGCCTCGCCGAGTCCCTTTTTCTTATTTATAAAGCCGTTTTTCGCTCGTCACACGCTCGCCGTGCGCTGGTCACTCCGAGTTGCCGGACCAGGCAGCGGGACGTGCGGGGGCGGGAGCGGCGATAATGGGTGTGATTACGCCCTAAGTGACCCTAATAAGCACGACATGTACCGGATTCCGGTACGTTCCCCAGTTCGTGAACGGGAATCTCCTCGGTTGGCCAATATCGGTGGCGGAATGCAATGGTTGCCGCTGTCGAACTGTGCTGCGCGCCATTGTGTTTCGCCAGGCACCATTGTCCTGGCACGACGTTTGGTTCTTCTCGAACTCGAACGCTGAATTGGGACAACCATGACAGCACGTTTTACTCCCGCTCTTGCCCACCCAAATGCTCTTGTGGTGTTGGTGGATGAAGAAATAGAAAGTGTTCGATTGTCCGGAGGATGTCATTCACTGTGGCATGTTATATAAATTATGTGAGACCCGTTTTTGTAAGTGGCCGTACTTACATTCGATGCACCCACGATAAACCACTGAGGGTTGCATAGTTCATTTCGAAAGAAGGTAGAAAACTCAGATAGAAAATTGATTCAGTTCGGGAGACATTATCCTGTCAATATTAGTTTAGAGTCTGTAAGTATTACTAATATATAATAACAATTATATTGTGTTTCGTTTGCGCGTACTTTTTGTAACCAAATCTCATATCTTATTTTACACGATGGACAAATCGTCAACGATTTTCACATTGTTGTACTTGTAAAAAATGTTCAAAAGAACGAGAAAACTGGAAAACAATTTCGACCGACCGGACCATTCGTAACCTTAACCCCTTGATATGAAATTACAGACATTCACGAAAACGCTAAACTTTCCCGTCCAAATAAGTTCACGTCCCTCCGTAAGTCGTCAGTCTGCAAAATTATACAAAATAACGCTTAATTAACAACGTTTTTCCATCGTTTCGTTAACTGCAGTTAGTGAAATCTCGTTAATGTTGGCTAAAATTTAGATACTTCATTCTCTTGCAATGAGCAGAAAGATACGCTGAGCCCATAAAAAGGATTGATGAGCTACTGCGTAGATCAGGTTGCGAAAAAATAAAATACTACTACTAAAAGTAGATAAATAAAGGAAAGAACCAATCGTCTGATGGCCGACTGTACAAAAACTCTCATTTCCTAGAGCACAACCCACACGGGTCGAGTCGGAAATAGATTTTCCCCAAAAATGTTCAACGAACCCCTGAGGCTATCCAGAGACGTTATTGGATAACCTCTTCAAACTAGCGCTATGTGCTCGGTGGAACTGATGGACCTGAGTGGCCATTGAATGTCATATTTGGGGAATTGGTAGTCCGATTTTTTGGGGACTTTTACGCCGAAGTTTAAAAACCGACGACGAACGCGGGGGCGGTCTTCGTTGGAGCAAACTCAATTAAAATCCTGTGTCTGCCGTACAAGTGTGCCCTCACGGAACCCTGACAAATTCAACGTACTGTGCTGCGTTCGAATCCTAGCTGATTGTATACACCACAACCTGTAAAACCTGCTAAAGAAAGCTGTACAACATATTTTAAACGTCCATTTGGAACAACTAGTGCGTTAATTTCTTTTTAATCAAGGCACGCCGACAGAGTGCGATCAATAAAACCGGAACCGGAGCGGTGTCGTTTGTGGTCGACGAACACGTCCCAAAGATTGGCCCACCGTAGGATGGCCGGGGGTAGGGCGACCAACGGAGCCCTCAGTAACCTGCTTCCCCGGTTTATGGCGGTTCCGCGGACGGGTGCCATTATTGAGTCAGCCAGAAGCGGGTGAGAACAGTTTTCGCCCTCGCCAAAAGCCTCGGACATGACTGGAATGTGTTCGGAGAGGTATTTTCCATCAGGTCAGGGTTCGCAAAAAAAAGCGAAGCGAATCCGTGCCTGTTTTACCGTGGGGCCAACCACCGTGACCATTAAATCGAACCCACGTCCACGTGGCGAGGTGTCGAGGAATGTCCTGTTTCCGCGCACTACGCCCAGCCAAGACGGTGGAAGATGGACAAGCGCAGCGAAGACCAGTGTATGAGCGTCTTTAAAATAATGGCCAATTTATGGTAATAAAATGCGGAGATGTTGCTCAACACCTTTTTGGCACTCGCTTACGCTTGTCCTCCAAACCCTTGTGGTTATGTTTCGAGCAGTCCAATTTGTACTTCTGCTATTGGAAATCTTTTGACACATTAACGTGTTCTGCAATGAAGAATGGTATTTATTCTTTCTGCCCAATGTGTTAGTGGACGTCCACGGTTTAATTTAGTGTACGAAGTCACGTGCGAAACGGGTAAGTAACAAGTGACTCAACCCCCGTAGAATGATTTCTCCAATCAAGCCATTTAGCTTCTGGCCTCTGAACAGAAGCGAAACTCGCACAGTGGGTCACAGAAACAATGGAAAGGGAGCGAAGCACAACAGTGGAGCACAACGTTCCGCCTGCACGCCTGACCGGGCGCCTCCACCGGCCATCCGCCATCTTGCCCAACTGTCTCGCTTCGAGAGTCGGCCAAAGAGCTGAAGAGGTCGACGGTGCTCGAGCCCTCCGTAAGAGGTTGGGCCCAACAATAAAACTCCAACGACAACACCGACGCCCTGTATGGGGCCTGGGAAAATCGATAGCCCATAATGTTTCCCAAACATAATTCACGTTGGTAGCGTGCCATGTGGCTGCCGACGACTGCTGCCAGAGAGACCGCGCTGCCCTACTGCTGGCGGCCGGACACTTTTTGCAGACGACCCGACGACCTCCTCGGCAGGGCACTGGCTAGCGGAGGGAGAAATATGGACGTCGTTCAGTCCGTTGTTTATCCTCATAAATTATGTTCTTCCCCAGTGGCGCGCTCGAGAGTTTGGCCCACTGCTTCAAGCGCCGTGGAGCCGCTCCTGAAGTGTCTCTTGCGAAATGCTCTCAACTTTCTTGGGAGAAGACCCAGTGGCCCCGGTGTCTTATCAAGCAGTGTTCAATCTCATGAAGCCTCCCGGTCCATCACTTCACCGGTGGACATCGAACACACAACGCTGCCCAGTTGCAGGTCGGACGTCCCAGTTCCAGTAGTTGTTGGTAGAGACTGTTTATGGCGAATCCTGTACCACGCCTTAATAGGAAGAACCTTATTTCCTGCTAGGTTTAGTTGACCACAAACCAGTCACTAGTCATCCAGAGTTCTGTAACTTCGACTACATCTAACACTTCTCCATCCGTACTTCGTGTTCAACAAAAAGCTTGACTTTCCAAGAGCGAACGGTCAACTCACCTTTCTTCGGCCACAGCAAAGCATTCTTCGCGTACGCGAATGTCCGGTAGCAGTCGTTTTCAGTCGTGCGAACTTCCTCCACTGCATTAGTCTACGTCGGGCGCGAGTAACGACGACTAGCTTCGGGCTGGTGCAGTTGGCAGCACTGTTCCGGCCGTGCTATGATGCGCAGCCGGCTCGGACCCGGGTCCGTCGCAGCGCAAGGAATCCCTGCCCGACGACACCGCCAACCGTTGCCACGAAGCCCCGTCTCCCACCGCCGCCCACCTGGACACCGGCCGACCGTCTGCGCACTCCGGTGCCGCTTCCCGAGCCTAGCTGCTGCTGGCTTAGCTGGGCCTGGTGCAGCCGTACCACCTCTTCGATCGAGTCCTCGTCGTCCTGTTGTTGCTGTCGCTGCTGCTGCTGGTACTGCTGCGCCTGATGCGCCTGGTGCCGCTGCTCACTACCTCGACTGGCACCCCGGTGCCACTCCGCGTACTCGTACGGCACCTGCTGCCACTCCTGCGGCTCGAACGGCTCCTGAAGTCTCTGGTTAGAACGAACGTGACTCATTGACGGCGGATTCGAGGGCGCAAGCACAAATGGTCGTAGGATCCCGCAGGACCTCGGCGTGATCGCCGGCCGTCACTACAAGCGCACCGAACACTTCGAGACGCCGACACTGACAGTTCTGCTGCTGCTGCTGCTGCTCCTCCGATTGGTCGTGGTCCTGCGTCGGATGCTGGAGACTTAGTGGAGACGTTGGCAGCTGCTGGTCCTTCTTCATTCTGAGCGCCGACTTCGCGTACATTGCGTGCCACCGATCGGGTCGGTCGGTCACATCTCACTCCGCTTCGCACACTTCGCTGCAGGCAGCAACCAAAGCACGGCCACAAACCCCTGCCCCAGATCACTCAGTCACACGTTAGCCTCAGTCGGTGCTGGCGGGAACTGTTGGCGGGACACCCAATGGCTGATTATCTAATTTAATTTCCATATTTTCGAGAGGACTTAACCTGCAATCAGCCCTACGAACCCCCACGTGCCCGAACGTGACCTACGCCGTGGGAAGCGACCGAGTACCGAGGTGAAAGGGACCCGGGTGACCGGTGTTTGCGGCAAGGTGGAAATATTATAATTTTGCCATCAAAGCCGGATGAGCCCCGATGCGGTGGTTCAGAGGCAGGGGCCAGGCCCCGGTCGGGGGTTGAGGACACTCTTCAGAAAAGGTTGAAGACAGGACGAAGACGTTTCGCTCCCACACGGACATTGTCTCAAGTCACTCCTCAAGAAAAAAACGACAAGAGACTTGGAAACTTTTCAACAAGTCACTTGACAGTAATCGGAGTAACCTACCGACCGACAGATTCCGGAGCATCGTGTCGCCAAGCAAAGTGTCTCCTTTCGCGTACTTTCCCTCTATACTAGGAATGTACTATAAAAAGAGAACTTAAGGAAACCTTGGCACCACTGTGAAGCATTCGGGAAAAGGAATTCCACAGCAAAATGAAAAACGTTCCTCCCAACGGGGAATGTTGCGCAAGTAGCCATTGCGAGGAAGGTTGAGCCACAGTTGGGGTGTGCTGTTGCTTCGGCCCTATCAAAAGAAAGGACTCTCAAAGGCAGATCGGGATGGCAGGCGCCAGTGCTTGTTGCCGATGGGACTGGATTTTCGCTCCATCCATCGCCCAAACGCTGCAGGGTGGCCTACATCCTACGGCTTCGTTCGCGCATCGAAGGACAGCAACGACAGGCTTTAAGGATGCAGTTCCGTTAGTCGCCCGTCGGGCAATGTCGGGAGACAGAGGCGCGTTCTTATGCACCCTGCCCCAAGTGTCCTGGCAGCAGCTCACTAACACACGCTCGCGGCTCAACTCGAGGACACGTGACTCGGCCGAGAAAAGGAGGACCAAAGCTCCTACAACTCGGACGCGCACCAAGAAGCACTCACGGCTGCGTTGCTCTCTGGCTCTCTCTCTCTCTCTCTCTCGCTCTCTATTGCACAATGTCTCATCGGTCAGGTGGAAATGCTTTCTTATCAGCGTGGTAGTTCGCCTCCGTGCATGCGCGCCACTCCGTGAAGGAGTGCTGAACTGAGAGAGTCCAGCTCGTGAGCGAATGTGGGACTTGAAAGGAATGGCACAGGTTCCGACGGTCTAGTGTTTCGCCACAATCATCCACAGAACAACACGCACGCACACACCGACACACCCGCTATTGACTCCCCCGAGCGTGGCTCCTTTTGCTAGGATAAGGCCCGAGACGCGTCGTATCCGCGGTGATATCCAACACATTGTTAACCGTTACCGTCAACGACCTCAGTCGGCCGTGCTTTAGCTTTTCTCTCTTCCTCTCTCTCTCTCTCTCTCCCGAGTTTTCCTGTCTCTCTTTAGCTCGCTCTCGCTGCTCTCTCTCTCTCTCGCTCTTGCAGACGCCCGCACAGCCGTCGTGCGGGCGATTGTGTCCTGTGGGGCGGCGAGGTGAATGATAGTAGCGCACGCTGTACGTGTGAGTGGGAGGCGTACGCACGTACGCTGGTGGTGGTGAGTGCGTAGCGTGCGCCGCGATTGCTTCGGCTTTTCACTGCGAAGAAACGGAAACATACACGCGAAAAAAGGGGCGATCGATATTTCGCTGCTACACTACTTTGCTGTTGCTGCTGCTTGCTGTCTACTACCGAGGGCCGTTCGGCTGCATCGTTTGCTTCGCTTCGAGGTCCACTTTGACACGACACGCACCGAGGCGGAAACGCACGGGAAAATCATTTGTCGCCCATTTCTTCGCCAAAAGGGAAAACAATAAATCACAACGCAGCTCTCACATCGCTCGGATTGACACTCGAACTCGACTCCAAACCGACATCCCGTGGACACTATCGCCAGGATTGCTGACGCGTTCCAGTGCTGGCAACCACCACCAATTCTTCCGCACTGACTAGGCAACGGAAACTTGGTCACAATTTCTTGCGGGAGAAAGCCACCCGCACACATACACACGCGCACGGCACGATCAAGGCACACCACTGTACATAAGCCATTCGGGGAACCCCAATCCTTCCGGGACACTGGGAGAGCTTCCTGTACGCTGACTACGGAGAGCCGTAGACTGTACATCACATATTGGGGCACCGCGAAGAAGCGGCCTGTCCCGTTCTGCGCGGATCTACCTTCGGGCCCACGTTCCGATCACACTTTTCCGTCCATCCAGGAACAACCCACAACGGTGGCAACCCGTGCGCGGGCGGCCGAACTCTTACCCGGAAGCGAAACCCGCTGATGTCCCGGAAGCGCAGGGTCCGAGTGCCCCAATTCTTCCGGAATGACTGGCTGCGGGGGTTGGGGGCCACTAGGCAGGGCTTGCAGTCAGTCAGGACCAGTGCCAAGCAGTGCCTGCCAAGAAACTGTGGTTATAAAAATGTATAACCCGGAGCGTGAAGGCGCTCCCGATGGCGGTGACCAAATGCGAGTCGTGGGGATCACTGAAAACTGGCTCAGTGTCCGTCGTCGCTCCAGGCCAATACTCTCTCTCTCTCTCTCGCTCCGGTCTGGCTTTATACCACTTCCTCGACAGCTTCTGCAACGGTGAACCCCACAGAGCCTCGCGCCACCCACCCCGGACGATTCGTCTACTTACCACGCTAATCCGCTTCCATCAAACGGTCCGGCCCATACCATGGCCATCACTTTCTAACGATTCATTTGGGGACACTTCCTAACGACGCTTCCACTCTGTCGTGGTTCCAGTTTCTCTCTCGCTCTCTGGTGCGCGTTCGGTCACTCTCTGGAGTTTTCCCTCCTGGAGTACGGAAAGAATACACAACTTCGTTTTGCTCCATTGATTTTCCCAACGTTTTAGGCTCGACTCTCTCGCTGTTTGCCACTTTTCCATTGCCATCCGTTTTCTCTTTTTCCCTTACGCCCTGTCTTTGTCGCACTCTCTCTCTCTTTCTCTCTCTCGCCCTCTCTCTCTTCTTCGACGCTTTCGAGTGGTATTTTGACGATCCTGCCGGAATGCGTGGAATGTGCGGCACTGTTCCCGACAGAAGCCACAAGCGGCAGAATTGGAGGTCCACATTTAATTTCGCTTCTTTTTCCTTCGGACGGCTTTGTTTGAGCTTTTGTCGGTTCGCTTGGCCGGTGGAAATATGAAATACTCGCTTTCCCAGCGCCAAATTGCCTAAGTTTATGTACAAGAATGACAATTCGCTCTTTCAATGCACCTTTGATGTTTGCACCAATTTGAGCAGGACTTTTGGAAGAAATGGTTCACGGAAATTTCGCCAATAAACGCGTGTTCGAACGATAGGATTCGGTGGTCAGTGTCGTTACCATATTCGATAGTGATTGAAAGGCAATGAACATATTTTCATAAAATATACGCGCCAGACTTCATTGGACGACCATTTATGCCGCTGGAGGGATTTGTGCGGTGATGGTTCGAAGCAGAAAAAAAAACATCTTGACAGATAATAAAAGTGGGCCTCCATCACGCAGAAAGCGCCTCCATCAAATCAAACAGCGCGCTGGTGGCCGAAAAATCTAATAAATCCCGCCGGGGCGAGGACAACTACAGGGAGAGGCTCTTGAACGCCAAATCTTTGCAGGATGCGTCTTATCGCACGTCCTCCGCACGCGCCCGACGGATTAACCTACCTCACCGAACACACGGTGGGGAATGGCGAGAGTTTTTTTTTTCGCCTGGTTCGACTATTGGTTTAAGAAGGACAGCCAGCCGGGCATTATTCGAAATATGAAAGAGGCCTTTCGAGCCAAGGAGGTTCCAGATGAAAGGGAGGCGGTACTACAACACAAACAAAAAGATTCTGGAAAGATTCTGGAAAGTTTCCGGTATTTCAGCCCCAGCGAACATTTTTCCGTACTCACGGTGAAATTTCCTTTTACTTTTCCTGTTTTTAACCGTTGTCTCTAGTTTGGATGCTGCTTTGCTCGACACTAATCGCTGGTGCTACTTAAAATGAAATGTACTGTGGTAAGGCAGGTTCCATTCTTACAATGTTGATAACCATATAAATGTTGATTTCATACAAAACATTGTCTTCCCTGACGGCTGTAAGATTTTTTCGTACTTAAGTTTTTTCGTACGACTTGCTTTCGCCATGACCATAAACAAATCCAAGGTCAATCGTTTAATATTTGTGGAATAAATCTAGAAACTCCCTGTATTGCTCATGGGCAGTTATACGTCTCCTGCTCTCGCGTTGGGAACCCGTCAGGTCTTTTCATATATGCACCAAACAACCAAACTAAAAATATTGTGTATCCCAAAGCTTTGGAATACATCACTAGCGATATTTCGCGCAAGTCCGTACAGCACCCGTGGAAGCAGACCGTCAAAAACAATAGTCCGTTGAGCCAGCTTAGCCCCATGATCGACGAAAATGGCGAATGCGAGGAAGGATCGGCCGCTGCATCTGGGTCGGCGAGGAAACGAAGCGGCCCGTGATATCCCTCGCCAGCACTACATCACAGAGCGATTATCTACAGCTACCATCGACGATATCGCCACGAGAACCATCAGACCGTGCTAAACGAGATACGGCTAAAATACCACGTCCCGCACTTACGAGCCACGTATAACATTTTGAGACGCCGCTGCTAGTACTGCAAGGTCCGTCACCCCAGCCATGGGAAACTTACCCGTCCAGCGACTTGCGGCATTCCAACGTCCGTTTTCCTATACCGGGATCGACTACTTCGGACCCATGTTCGTTGCGGTGGGTAGACGCGTTGAGAAACGGTGGGGAGTGATCTTGGTGGGCTAACGATGCGCGGCACAGCCTAACCACCGACTCATACATTCTGGCAATACGGAACTTTGCAGCCCGAAAGGAAATGCGCTTGAGTTCATAAGTGACCGCGGCACCAATTTCGTCGGAGCGTCTCGAGAACTTCGGGAATATCTCGACAACATTGAAACGTCACGCCTCGTCGAAGAATTTGAAGGACCTAAAACGAAATGGACATTGAATCCTCCGTCGGCTCCACACTTTGGAGGCGCCTGGGAACGTTTGCTGCAATCAATAAAACGGTCCTAGCTACCTTCGATCTACCACCGATGAGTCGCCCCGTTCAAGGCTGATCATTAACTCGCGACCGCTAACTGAGATCGACTCCGATTCACCACTCACGCCCAACCACTTCATACTCGGAAGCTCAAATGGCAGTAAACCACCGGTGAACCTAGACGATTTCCCTTCAGCGCTACGACGGTCCTGGAAGTCTTCACAACTTTTCGCGGACGCCTTCTGGAAGAAGGCTCAAAGTCTCTATAACAACACAACAACATGTCGACCGAACATGATCTAACGAATCTAACATGATCAGCTACAACTGTTTATATTTGGGTTTGATCTAAAAAGAACTGTTTCTATTTGGGCGTTGTGAGCTACAATGAGCAACAGACATTTTTTAAATATTTAGCAATAGTGAAATATTTCACAGTCGATGAACGGTGTCGCGAAACAGCAAATCGACGAACGCCTGCTGACGCAAACTGTCAAAATTTTGTCTCCTTGGCAACGAGTAGAAAAACGAATAACAAAATAAAAGAGATTTGAGATTTCATCAAAGTAGTTGCTACGAAACTGTGTGGGGAAGATTTTTCCACTGCTCGTTTCCACGGACCGCGAAGTGACACATACGTTGTGCAAACTGCAAACCCAATGATCTTGTGAAACCAAAATAAACGTACACAATTCGTGCACAGTGAGGTGTAACATCCGTGCTGAAATTTGCCTTCGCCAACATTACGATCCAGCCGGCCGTAAGAATTTGGCTACGAAAAGCAGTATTGCTGGTAGCAAACGGACGAGGTGCACTGAAAACGAATATTGGTGATATTTGCACCAACTAGAAGATTCGGCGCAATAGCAGGGACGGCGTGAGTTGGAAAATGGCAATGCTCTTCGTGTTTACCAAATCGGGATATGCTTAGAAAGCACCACAAAACGATGAAAATGTGGCTTTTGAAGCCAAGCTGTTCACACACCTATTACTTCGCGCTTAAACCATTGAAGATGTAAATCCCGAAACCTGCTTGTCACCGGTTCCCAAGGAACCCACTATATGTGCGAACCATGCACTCGAACGTACGCAGCGAAAATGAATGTTCCTCGGAATTGCAGTTCATCCTTAAGAAAGGATAGAAAGGTAAGTAGCTGGGCATCCCACAGATCAGCTAGAGTCGAAAAACAAACCGCATCTATATTTTTCTTTTGACATTACTAACAACTTGGGAAGGCCCCGTGCATTGTTTACAAGGTGCCGTAGGACGAACCCGATTCCTATATACGCGGCAGAATACAACGGTTACCAAGTACGAGGCACGCGTTGCCACGGGTTGCTGCTTTTGCCACGCTTCATTGGATTGCCTATTTTGGATCTGTTTGTTTGGAGTTTTCGGCATTGATCAAAGAAGCATTTTCTACAAAAGAATGTGATTGAAAATTACATTCTTTATTTTAATACATTTTAGTTTGGCCAGAAAACGAACACATTCTACAGATTTTTGTTCTTTGTTTTAACAATTTATTTTATTCCAACAAATACGGGCCAGTCCGTTGCTCTACGATCGAACGAATAACATCTTTTGAAAATGTTTTCGAATCATAAATAAAAACACATTCGCATAAGGCGTATGATCCAAGTAGTCTCATTCTCCAAATGCGAAGGTCTCAATTTTGTTCCCTACTTAAACCCATACCCCCGAGATCAAAACCCATTCTGCGGTTCCACTTGAGATGTTGCGATGTGTCCTTTCTCCATCATCGCGTAACCTGGGGAAACGGTTGTATAATGAAACATTAGTGTATGTGTGTGTTTGTGTGTCGATGCGTGTGGCCCCATATGGTGTCCGGACAATCCCTCCAGCAACCACAAGTCCGGTGATCCTGAAGGACCCTAACAACAAACGCGGCGATGCTCAGCGAGCCGTGTCCCGCGCACGAGTCTTGTCGTTGCTGCAACGGTGCCACATCGGAGGATATCCTTTGCAGCTGGCGGTTGTGTGCCTTACCGTATCCGAACAGCGTTTTCAAAGGGGGGCTACCGGTTCAGGCGGAACGACAGTAGGGCAGCATGTTTGATCAATACGCCAGGCGTGCCTTTTTTGCTTCTAACTAAGTCCGCGATGTTGCCAGCGCCATGCAGCGGTGTCCTAGCAGCACTGCAGAGTCCTTAGTAGCAGCGTTCGATCGCTAGGCGTCAGTATCCGTTGTGTGCTTGTGCTTGATGCATAAGTTGCTGTTTGTTATATACCGGTGTTTACTGTCCTTTCTCTCCACTAATTGTGATAGCAAACAACGAAGATAGCTGTGCATTGCGCCAAACTGTTGCAGGTGAAGTGATTTGAAAATGACAACAACTTAGGCTCTCGAATGTTTAAATACAAAATGTGAAAATAATCACATTGCAACGAGCCATGAAAACGTTGGTTGTAACAATGTGCGTAATAGGTTTCGAGCTGAACAAATGTATGAACATTTAATGTCAGTCCCGTCCCTATAACATTTTGAAGCTTACGAAAAACGTTCAAATGAGCTATCAAATTCAGTCTTGCTGGGTCAGCAGTATGCCACGATTTCTACATTGTGCCCAAAGCTCTCGCCAGATGGCGTCCAGCTACTCGTTGTCGAAGTGCTGCTCTATTGTTTCCGTTTCGTGTCGAGTGAAGCTAAAACAAGTGGATAAATAATTCAACTATTGTTTTCTTTATTCCAGGTTTTCCACCATAAAAGGCCGGCATCCTTCGGTTGAAATCAACTACAGAATTATGCGAGGAAATGCAGAGTGAAAGAAATACGTTTTAGAGACGTTCGACGTTCGAAACCGTTTGCAGTACCTCAAAGCCTTACACTGTCACCGACCGCTGGTGGACTTCTATTCTTCCTTTCGTCCTTCATTTACGTACTACTTTAAATCCAGTGATAATCGTTCCGCCCAATTGTTAAAAACAATTCATATCAAGAACTTAGTCTACGCGCAACCGAACACAAGCTTTATCTTGTCCCGATAAGGAAAGGTAATACCTAAATACAGGAAAGAGTCAAACAGCAAGCTGGGTGAACCTGCACCACAATACGCTGCAAAATATTTTTATGCTGAGAAACAACTGACACCGATACTAAAGCAGAATGGCTACACGATTAGCGACACAACGAAACTTTATTACCGTAATCCCAGCAACTGGCATTAAAGGGGACGAAGCAAACGCAGCACAAGCATCTGGCGAACCACTGGATGCCACGATCGCACCCAATGGCTCCGTCAATTCCGATACACCAGAAGCATCGGTCAACGTTTCAAGTGCTACGCCCGTGATGGCTTCGTGTACCACCGGAACGACACAGATACCGACGATTGCCGTCGCAGGAAGTCTTAAAAATGGCGCCATAAAACCCGCCCTTTTGCCCACCGCCTTACTGAACAACTCGAACATCATGAGCCTACTGGGCAACACAACGAACGGCCTCTCTTTGCAACAGATGATACAACAGCAGGTAAGCTGGAGCAAAACGAAACATGTTGCATTTGCGAAACACGATTTCATCGGTTGTCTATATTCTTTGTTTTGTAGAAAAAAATTGTGATTCATCCCAACGGAACCGTCATTAATATTCTGCATTCTGTCAGTGACGAGAGTGAAAGTGTAGATTTGAAGGCAGACAATGAAAAGCTCTTGGACAACCCTGCAAACGATAGTACCGAAAGCGGTAGTACTTCGGAAGCTACAGCCGATGACACACCACAAGTTACGGCCCAGGTGGCCGTAGTGCAGGCACAAAACTCAGCCGATGGCACACCGCAGTATATCACTGTTACTGGTAAGTAATTTGCATTCTACTTTTCCATTTAAATTGTACTCGCCCGTGCAGCAAAAACCAAAACGAAACCTCCAAACGTACCAAGGATCAAAGTAAGCAAGTAATATTCAATTTAAATCAGGTTATATAGAAATAAAAAATTATTTAGATGTAAGTACCATGCCATTCGAAGAATTGCTAAATGAAGCTGATCTACGTCAATATTAACAAGCTTCTCTAACTGATTAAGTTAAGACCACGTGTGGCGAAAAGCATCTTTACACCCTGTAGACTCGTCTGTGTGGTGGAAAATTCGTTATTGCGACATTATAATATTAAGTGGTCTAATGTATAAGAGTTTGCCTTTCCGAATTCAAAATGATGGAAAGGTCATGCCGACAGACGAAAACCCTTACAAAATTTAACGTTATCTTCTTTACGCCTTGCTCAATGGCTTGATCCTAATTGGCGATACTTGTAAGGTTCAGTGATTGCGAAAAATGTTTATGATACAACGAATGAAAAAATACAGTCTTGCCGTGCATTTTAGAATTAAAAAAGGCAAATAAACCTTATACTTTGCTCACGGTTCGTTAATCGCCAGCTTTTTCTCAAGAGCAGACCATTTTCACACATGTGGAGGGCACAAATGTGTGCACCATTGGTGTCGCAAATGTGTAGCCTTCTAAGGTCGCCAAAAGTCGTCGATATGGAAAATCATTTTTTCGCCAATTGGCACTCTGCGTGACGACACGTGCGTTACGGAGACTGACACACATTTGCTTGCTTGTACCTCTAGCAGTAAAGGGCATTGATCGTAGCCTCTTCGCCCGGTACGGTTGAGTGACGCTTGAGGAGCAATTTGTCTCCCACGAAATGGTGATTCCGATGTGCTGGAGGCCCAAGTGAAGAGGATTACGGACATTCGCGAATGTTCACATTTTCAGCCACCATGGTGCGTAAATCGTTCACCCAAACGATGCCCAACCAGCAGCTACGTGTTACAGTAGAACTGACAATAAAATTGGCAAATAAACTCGATACATTAGGCGAACATAGAAAAGGGATTGCTTCCTTTGAACCAATTTGCATCGATCGTTACAAATTGTTTTATACGCGTTTTTTTCCTTCGTTGATTCGCTAGAAAAGCATGTATGATTTCAAACGCAAGGTTTTGTGCTACACCGCCTAGTGTTCTGACTGTTTTTTATGTCCGTTTATTGATATTACTGGCTTGATGTATTGATGGTTTGATGGGCTCTCAGGAAAGATGCTTTCCACAGCCCCAAATGAAAGAAGGCTTCTGTTTCCGCGAATCACACCCCAGCGTAAGTGTGCATCACGCCAAATCAGTGTTGATAAACAACTCATCTTTGATCTATTATTATCTCGATTCCCTGGCTCATCACCCGTCATTCAACGCTTACCAACGCTCCGATCATATCGCCGGTATCTTAATTAAACGTATCCTTTTTATAATAGCAAGATATCGTCGCCCATGTGGTGGCACTGTTGCTGCACGGTGGCCCCGCGAACAAAACTGTACGAAACTTGTCAAATACGTCAAAATACGTGTAATCAGACACGCTCACTGCCACCGACCCATCTATCTATCACCGAAGCCCATCGTCACCCTCCGGTTTACGGGTACCGGTGCGCGACCGCCAGTTCCTTGTCGGCAGCGGCATTCGTCCCCGGCGCTAGCACAATTAAATGTATCACTTTTAACGTGATGCTGCCGTCGCCGCACCCGTCTACTCGTCTTCCGCCCCCTTGACCGATGTTGGTTAGCAGGGACACAGTGGCTGATACAAGCATAATCCCACCTTCGGCTCTTCATCACTCATTATCTCGTCAAGTGGAGACCGCCTTCCCCGTCTGACGGCGCAGTGTGTGGGAAGTATAAGGGAAGTGAGGGCAAAGAAAGCAAGCATCATAAATTAACAACCTTTCCCTGCGCTCACTGGTCAACCTTCGCAGCATCGCAGCACGGACGGTGGCCCACGGTGTAAGCAGCGGTGTAGTAATTGGGGTGAAATTGATACGGTTTCACCTTCCCTTTTGCGCCGCTTTTTTGCCTCCTAACCTCGCAAGGCTTCGCCACGCGTTTTCCCAGTGGAAATCACCTTCCCGGCGCCGGTGTCGGTGGCTTACGGATTTTTGAGCAGTAAATATTTTTCCTCCTTTGCGACAAAGAAAACTCATGCTGCCCGAGCCAGAAGCACCGTAAGATGTTCGCCACCACACGCCGTGGGAGCGAGGCACGGTACGCACCCTTAAGCCTGTATGCCCGCGGAACGTTACGCGAGACCGAATTTACAGACCGTCAATTTCCTGCCGTCCTCTTGTGGTGGTGACATGGCGAATGCTTTCACCGTGAGGTAGAACTAATTAAAACTCTTAACTAACAATCTCGCGCTGGCGCATCGCGGGTGGTGTGCCAGCGAGTGTCGCCGGTGGTGGCAGGGTAAAGTTTTATCTCTTGATCTAAATTTATTGGAGTGGCAGCGGCCGACGAGATGATGGAAAACTTTGCGAAATGTGAGTTCCGGTGGCAGTCAACCAGATAGTGGTTTTCCCGTTCCGAAAGCATGGCAAAAACCGTAAAGTTGTCTCGACAAGTTTTGGTAGAATTCTTTCACAAATGTGAAAATGATTGTTTTTGTGTGTTACTTTATTAAACACCACGTTAGAACGTTTGCTTTGTATTATGAGGGCTGTGGTCGAAACATTTGTGTGTTACACATTGTTATTAATTTCTGTACTTAATTTAAATAACGGCCAAAAATATGTTACATGATTTCTAAACCTTATCAAAAAGTTTAATTTGATAACAGAAAAACCATGCTTGTTAGTCGTTCTCCCGGCGCCGGGAAGCAGGCACCCGAAACCAATTTACATTTCAAGATTGTCTACATATGTTTACGTGACTGCCGTTGAAAGCAGCCACCAAAGTGCATAAACACCGGGGTCAAGTGATGGCGCAAGTTTGCCTGATAAAAAAAAATCACTTCGTCTGGAATCCGCTTTCCCAATAAACCACTTCGCTCGACGTACACCGCCGTTTACACGGAAGGTCACGTACCAGGGCCCCTTTCAAGCGGTATCGAGGGCCTCGTCTATCTTTCGATCAGTGTGCATCGTCCTTTCTAAACGGGTAAATCCTTTCGTAACAAAAGCCCAAGTCCCCGGTGCAGGGGGCAAGGACCGACGAGCCCATGTTCCTGTGTGATGCTCATCGGAGGCAGTGTAAAAACTAGGGACCACTGTGCACGATCAAAACTCACCCGATCTTTCGCATGTTGCCGGCAAAGCCCGACGGAGCGGTGTGCGGCACCGCACACCGTTCGCAATGCATCGAGGTGTAGTGAAGCGAATGTAATCCTGAAATAATTAGTCTTGATTGGAAGAATTATCCCTGAAAACTGGCTGGCTCGGTGCGGCAGACTCACGGGGGGCTAAAATCCCGGATGGCCACCGCTTTGCCCGCCTCAGAGCATAATGTGCGGATCAAAATCTCGAAAAGTATAAACTTCTACCGTGTGCGGCGTGACGCTCTCGACTGTTGCGTTGAATTGATATTTTTAATTTTTTGCAAACTTTTCCTTCCCAGCGCGAGCGTGGCGACCGGTGAGTCGACCCAAATTGTTGATGGGTGGTGTGGCATCCGCTGTCAGTCGCGCTCTCTGCCCACGGGAAAGGCAAAATAACCGGTACGTGAGGGAAGGATGCACCGCGCCCTGCGTACGTCGGCCGGTTCTGTTGGACAACATTTGCGCATCAATTAATTAGGATTAACCAGCAGGGTGTAGACGAGATACGAAGTCCCGGGGCGTCCAGGTCCAATCTCAGTATAGGAGTGGGAAGAAAAAACTTCTCGTTCCAAAAAGGGGTGGCGAACTTTTCCGGGAAAACTTCGAATAATAACAAAACGGAACGGTCGGTCGCCGGCTGGTAAGGGTGGAAAATGTCTATCAAACCGGCACCTGTACAGCGCCGGTGCACGATTAGGAATATAATATTCGCCTATAGAGGGCGCAGAAGCGGTGACGCCGGTGGGTCTTCTCGGTTGGCACTCCGCGATGACGGGAGCCTGTTCAACACGTGCCCCTCGAGACGCTTCTTTGCCGCTTGCACGTGCAGCGTACGGGTAATTGATACCTGTGCCACTCAGGTGATTCGAACGATGCTGCGACACTGATGGCTAGTCCGTGGTGCGGCCAAACGCACATGTGCTTTCGTCCCCTTCTCTCCTCCACGCGTTATCGGACGAGCGCTTCAAATTATGTTGTGCGGTGTGCTGATAGCGAAAGGGTAGATCCTTTTGAAAAAAACATCGTGAACCGTAGCTTCGCTACGTATAGCAGACCATATGCGTTGCAATCTTGATAAGTTTGTGGCACATAGAGACGAGATGTTGGCATCACCGTGTGATGTTTCAATGGTGTGCACTTGCCATCGCCGCTGATGCTATCGCCATGCAGACATTTAGCAACAGGTGAGCAGCTTCCCATTCGCAGAACGATCGATATCCGTTTGGGTCCTATTCGGGAGGAACATCATCATCCCTACACAAAGGCCATTGTGTTTCGCTTATCGATTTCGTGTTAGAAAATTAAAAAAACGGTAAAATAAAGACCGATTGATCGATTTGGGCATCGATTGTGGGCCCGACGTTCGTTTGTAGAATGCTGCATCAATTTGGTGCGATATACTGCTTCCTGGAGTCCTCGTTGCGATAGATCGCTTAGAAAAGCCATCTGATGCTGTTCACATCGGACATTTCTTTGTCCATCTACTCAAATGGGCAAACCTACCGAGCCTTTTGAAACTCTCCCGAGTCCTGCTTTCATCAAACGACCGGAGCCTGTTCAGGCATCTTCTGTGTGCATTTGATTTGTTGAAATAAGTTATTTTAATTGTACAATAGGAATGGCTCCAGATACTTCAATTTTTATGCTTCATGCACGATAACATTTTTGTTTAGCATATTCATTCTAACTCTGTTAGTTCCATCAACTTCTAGAGAAGAAAGATTAACTGAGCCCAATTAGCAATTTGCTAATCTATTTTAGAAGGAGGAGAATTCTTCAAAAAACATAGAAAACTAGTGTCTGGCCCTTCTAACGACCTCTCACTGACTGACACTGGTTCATCGAAGTCGAATAAAAAAAACGATAAAATTTAAGTTTGTGAATGCGTAACGCACTGATCATTAAAAGTTTAACGTTTGTGCTGATTGATTACCAAAAAATTCTATTTTCAATTTGAATAACGTTGCCGTTTTCCTACGAAACATGAAGGCTTCTCATATTTCCCTCTAGCAGTTTTCATTTTCTCCGCGCCAACGTATGATGATGCTTCGAAGGGTTGATCGCTTAGAACCCATCCATACCGTTTAACTGCACAAACTTATTAAAAGTAACTTTGAATTAATGAAATGTTCAACAATCACAATTTTGTGATAGTTTCCAGAAACCTAACCTTAGCGGTAAATCGTTGGAATTTTAATATTCAATTCAACAAACTCTAAGATAATAACAGATGGTGCAGAAAATCTAAAGAATGTTTGAGAGAAATTACGTCGAGGAATTGTAAAGAAGAAGTTGCTTTGCTTAAGCTTAAGTTGCTTAAGTTGCTGAAGAAGTTTTTTTGCTTTTAAATCCCAAAAAGCCAATTCCTCACTATGGAATGTACTTACCTACTAAACATGTTTCAGCAGATATTGAAATAAACCTCTTTTAATGTAATTAAAACCCCGCAACTCGCCAAGATGCGCTTAACCACAGCACGCCCTTGCAACGTTTCCGTTTCATCTGCGCGGCACAAGCTCTCTACGGTGCATTTTGAAATTGCATTAGCTGTTTCAATGTTTTATGAAATGTGTCCTTTTATCTTACGCTCTAGACGCTTGCAGAGTGTTTTGCGAACGCTGCGTTTTTCGCTGCCCCATGTTAACATTTTTGATTCAAATATGCGGAAATTCGTCTAATAAAACACAGGCAACAGGCCGGCGCCGGAGTTTAAGGTGAACTGAGGAAGTCCCGGCCTCGTAATTGCATTCTGTCGTGGGTAAGGTTAACGTGAGTAGCGGGCATAAAACCACATAAAGGGGGTGCACCTCGTGCCAAAAGCCGGTACCTCAGCCGTAGCGTTTCTAGAACGCCACACTTGACCAGCTTTTCGGTATGCTATGCTCACGCTGTAAGGTATTTCCCGTATTGCCGAGTCATGTTTTGACCTCCACATTTCCGCTTCGACCGGCGGAACGGCATCCTTTTGCGGGGAAGGAATTTTACAATTTGGACAATATTTTCACTCCATCTGCCGCCGCCGCCGCCGCCGCCGCCGCCACGTCACACGCGTGTGTGTATGTTTGTGGCAGGAAGGATTCGGAAACAATTGCCAAATCACCGATTCCACGGCAGGCCGATGAGTGCTCCTTCCTTTCGAGTTACCTCTCGTTCTCAGGTGTATGTGTCCCGCACCCGGCAGACGACGGCCATCATCGCAGATGACTGGCGAATGTTCCTGCTGCTGTTGCTGAAGCTGCTGCGTGGCTGTCATGCGCGCTACCCACGGAGTGCGCGCGTTCTCGGCACTCATCTCGTGCTCTCGTGTTCGAGGGCGGAGCCTATGTCCTGCCAGTTCCAGGATCTGCGTGCATAGTTCCGAGAAGGACACCGGGAAATTGTTTGCCGCCATGTTTACGCCCCCTTTTTGCGTCCCGCGCGCGCCCTTCCTTTGGCCGCTGGGTCGCTCGGTTGGTTTGGGCGACATTTTGTAGACGACGCCGCGGTCAGTAATGGAATTCAGCTCCCCGCTCATCCGCTCAAGGACGTTAAAATCGAAATCTTGCCTCCTGGGCCCGATCCCGCTGTTCGGCCGGAAGCGACAGGAGGGCGCGGTGCGACGGTAACGTGAGCACCGCCAATCGGCAATAACAAAACAATTAGCCTTATCACATTTTTAGCCCATTCCGATTATCCTGAGGCGCCAGAAGCAGCAGCAGCAGCCAGAGTATAATTCTGACATGGACACCCCTCGTTGGCAGTGCAGAGAAACGCTTAATCGTAAAGAAAACTACGCTTGCCTCTTTTTTAGCCTAATTGCATCGCAAAGCGCGAAAGACGCGTCTCGGTATGGCCACACCTTTCGCGTGTGCTTTTTCGAAGCGATGCGACAGGGATTACCATGAAAGCAATATGACCTCGCCATTGTGACGCCGCCGGCGCTGTGGATGTCGGCCGACCACGAGCAGGACTGCAGACCTGCTGCTGCTGTGTTATCCTAGAGCGGCGGCCAACTGTTTGATGGCAGATAAACCACACGTTGTCAGCGCGTTACGGTACGTCGACGTTCAGTGTCGTCCGCCGATGCTGGAACCGTACTAGCGAACGCAGGAGCAGCGCGCCAGCTTCCATCTTCCACACGGTGACCGACGGTTCGTCCTTATCCCACCAATACCGACGTCCCCGGGTCGACGGGACGGGATTTGCCGAGTGACGGACCGAACCGAGGACCGTTGGGCGAAGGGATGGGCAAATGATTGTTGGTTGGTTGTGCTCGGATTGGGAGAGGCAATCGTGCGCTGGCCGAGCGAGCGAGACAGCCGTTTGCGAGAGTGGGACGGCGCACCCCCGGAAGTAGGCCCCGGGGGAAAGGAACCAGCTCACGCACCGCTGCCGGTTGTTGATGATCGCGAGCGAGATGAGTGGCCAGATGATGTGGCCTGAGCCTGCTGCTGGGTGCTGGGGGTGTTGACAGCCCGGGACACCGGACTCAGCACGCCGCCGGAGCGCGGTGCACCAGGGGATGGATTTCGGTATCGAATTCAGTTCACTCTACACCGTCGCGTTGTCGTGGACCGTTGCTAAGGGTTGTCGCGCGTTTTGTCTGCTGGCCGTCGTTGCATCACCATCCTTGTCGGCGAATCGTCGCGGTGAGGTTGCAATTTTTCTTCGGCCACTTCAACCAGTGACCGTGCGGTGCAGTGATGCAGCTGGGATCCGGCAATTAAGAAAAGGACGAACGTGCGTAATACGGGAAACAGTTCGGTGTGACTTATTGGTGGGCGCGAGTTCTGTGTGAGACTTGGAACCACACACAACGCACTGAGAAATCGAGAGAAAACCCTTCGCAAGCGCACCTGAGGCATACAATTGATCCTGCTGCTAGCCCCCCGTGGCGCCGGCTCCCAAGGACCAGTGGCTTCTGAGTGCTGGGCGGCTCAGTCAAGTCATCGATCGAACAAGAAGCACTTTCACTCTCGGCCACCGCTTCCACTGGCAATACGGAAGGACGGGCGCGGAGTGCCCGGAAGTACCATTGATAGATGGCAGAGCGCAACAGATAGCGCCAGCGACGGAGCGAAGGCAGTGCCCGGCCACCCGACACAGGAGTGAGCAAGTGAGCCGATACCGCCGAAGGTGAACACACCCGTTCAGGCATCCCTTCACTTAACCGATTTCATTCACTATCGATTTTGCTGATTGAAAGTTCTGGGGACGCCCGGAGTAGTAGTAACGACGGGAGAACGACTCCTCTTGAGAATCGCCCAATACTTCCGCCGCCGCACGGACCGCCATCCTCTTCGTCGTCGTCATCGACGTCGGGCATTCAAAATCAGGCCATTCGCAATATACAGACCCTTGGCTTGTTTCCTGGAGCTGTTGGAGCAGTGGCGTTGTAACCTAGATTCGACCCCACGCCACGTCGGCGTTGTCGTCGTCTGCGCTCGGTATCCCATGGATACCTGCCGCCGTGGAGCGTGGTGCCGATCGGACAGAATCAAATGTCAAGAAGCGCCGTGATCCTGAGAAAAGTCTTCTTCCCGCATCTTGCGCCCGCGTATTTCGCACATGCTTAGACTTTCCGCACCTCCAAGTGGTATCAGCGACACCGAGAGCTTTCTGCTGCAACTGCTCGCGACGGTGAGGAGTTCGTTAGACCGTTGTAGAATTACTAGTGTTCCGAGTGTATCAGCAGCCTCCTCGTCCGCCAGTACTTGACAGTGCCCTTGACATTTCCGTAGCGCAGATTACGAACTCCATGAACTCTACGGTGTCCTTGCCCGTGAAGTAGATGTGAAGAGTACGCTCTCCATAAAATTGTTGACCACGTGGATCATCTCCTTGGCACCTTCAACGCCCTCATCGGGCTCTGGGTCCTATCGAGCATTCGACCGGTTCAGTGTGATAAAGTGATTCACCGTTACCTTACAAGGCTTCTGCCGGATTCAAGTGGTTACCGTAGGAAATAAGCAACAACCCATCGGAGAACCTGTTCCGCCATGATGTATAATAGGCGCTGCAATAACATGACCTATTGCGGAAAATCCTACACCCTGCACAATTCATGTAACGTATTTTTGCTGCTTAAACCGTACTTTTGAATCGCTTATGAGTATTTCAAGTGTTTACTTAATCTAGTGTTTTTATCACTCCTATCAAGTTTACTTTTGTGGTTGTAGACCTCCAAGGGTTTTATTTTCGGATTCAACCTATTCAGCTTAAAAGTCTTTAATAGTTCAAGTTATGCATGCAGAATGTAGCAACTGTTATGCGAAATAGTCTTAAAACCGGAACCATATAATGATGGATTCCGACAAAAGAAAGCCACTAATTGTTCGCGTTACGCAGCGGTCCGATTTGTGTACTCGATTCGATCCGTCGCTCTTGTCCATTATTATTTTCATCACAAGATTTTGGCTTTTTGCTTTTTCGGATTGGCCTAAAGTCAAGATTAAACGTCCCACGCCCATTGTTGGTTTTTTGTGTATTGCTCGGCGGGACACGAACGACACAAGGATTCCTACCGGTAAAACTTAAACAATCTTCTATTCTTTAGTTCTTTTAACTCTTTCGTTTTCTATAAATACATTTTGGCTCTTTTCTTTGTCTCGAAGAACTTGCACCAAGAATATGTGATTACAATTAGCTTCCTCCTTCGTACTAAGTGTCCCAACTTCAAACTTTCTTTTCTTGACGCGCTTTTTCGTGAATTCTGGCCCTGAATGGTCGAATGCCAGAACTAAGTAGTACCTAAAACTTGGCGAAAGTGGAATGGCGAATCCCGTGCAATGTGTTTCAGTCCTCTTCTGTTTTCGTTTTGTTCTAATTTGTTTGCTCTAAAACACAATGGTTATTCGCATTTTACATTCACATTATTAGAATTGTTTTCGTTTTACGCTGAAGATTTCAAATTGTAAATAAATTACCGTATTTTTCCGTGTATAACGCGCACCCGTGTATAACGCGCACCCATATTTTACGAGAACAAAATTGGGAAACAAATTTTTTACTTTACATTTTTCAGATATGTGATATCCAACAAATATCAAATGATAATAATGTATTACTCTAAATACTCTATAAATATTCTAAAGTAGACTAAAGATAAAATGCGTATACATTGCAAAAGACATACTAGTATTTTATATTTCGGAATAATCTTCAAACTCAGATTCACTGCTGTCTGACAAATTGATATTCTCCAATTGCTGTTCAATGTACTCCTCATTGTCACTCTCTGAAGAGTCCTCATAAATTGCGACATCTTCAGATCCATGCTGATGCCACATTTTTTAAATGATTTCACAACAACTTCTGTTTTAACTCCCTGCCATGACTTAAAAACGATATTGTATGGATAATTATATTCCTAACAAGTGTTTCATTTTATAATTTATTCAATAATACTATAGAATATGTACCTAAAAGGGCACATTTGTATGCTTGGAGGAGACAAAATGTTTACTACCCTTGTATAACGCGCACCCAGATTTTAGAGCTAAAAAAATTGGGAAAAAAGTGCGCGTTATACACGGAAAAATACGGTACTTTTATGTGGCAACTAAATTTTGCCTCAACTCGAGAACTCGAACCGAAGCCGATCTCTAGCGGCAGATGAGGGCTAATTTTTGTTGAATGTCTTACGGTTCTTGTTGTCGTATCGGCAAAATGAGAAAAAAGAATCATTACTGAAAAAATCCAAACAACATTAATTATCAACACAACGAGTGTTTCCTCAATAATAATAGCACGTTGAGCAGCACACTCCTTTAGTTCCGATAAAGATAAACCATCTTCAAGAAAACCGTTTCCGCAAGTGTTGTTTGCAGCTTCCGATTGCGTAGTATCGTTTTATGGTTATGGCGGTTTTAATACGCCCTGCGTCCCCTTCTGTGGCCCTCGAATTAGCAACGCGGGCCGAGCATTTGTTTTATGACCCGTCCCAGTGTGGCCAGGTTCTCCGATCCGCCTACGCCCCACCGAGGCGTAGCGCCACATGGCTTTATGCACACGCTGCCGGTTGGCTGGCTGGCGGGCTGCAATATTACTCTACTTGTCATTTGCCAGAAATCCAATCAACATTAAATTTATGTTTACAGCACGCGCACTTCCCGCATCGTGCCGAAAGTCCCGATCTTTATTCATCCATCTTGCGGAACACGGTACGGCACGGATCCGCCATAACCTCCCGCGCTTGCCAAACATCCCACATTATTGTGTTTCTTTCGGTTAAGTTGAGATATAACAATACCTCCTCCATCTTACGTACGGCCGCCTTGCCCGGAGGGGAACCGTAAGCCCCTTCTGACAGCATCCGACCGAGCGGGGAGTGTCCTGATCGGAACCGTGCTGATGTGAACGTCCCCTCGCGCACCGTCCCCAACACAACACACCGCGGCGCACACAATAAGTGCATTAGTATTTTTATGTGTTTATGGCTCGCAAGTTTAGCAGAAGAGGTCCTTGCGCTCGCTCAGGATAGAGAGGACGTGTAGCCGTGCGTACGTGTGTTTATGTTTTTAGTTCACTTCTTTATTACTTTTGCCATCAAAGGGGAACGCTCTCCATGTCTCGCATGCCACCCTTTGCCCATTCCGGGGCTTCGGTTCAATATTAAAACAACTTCCATCCTTCACCCGTGGGTGTTTCAGCGTTTTGAAGGCGAAAGCGAAGCGCTACCACACCCCGGATGGCGGTCAAAATGGCCGACGGATCGAGTGTACTAATCGAACCATGTCCATTCTTGTCGTTTTAGAAGCTTGCGCTCGTACGTTGGACGGCCCTTGGGCCTCGGGCAGGGTCAGCAAATTTTCTGGCGCATTAAATTATGTTACCTCCTACTCGTCGTCCCCGTCATCCAGGCCGGATCGGAGTGATCGGATCGTATTTTGGCGAGGTTTTATTTTACGAGCTAATCATAATTTGCTGCAACCGGGAGGCGGTGGGCAAAACGGCGGGCTCAATTAGGGATACTTTTTGCGCGTCTTGAAGTAGCGCCCGGGGCTCCGGAATCGGAAGCTGCGGATTTGGCTCTCTCAGTTTCTCCACCGGGACGCCCGGAGATTTGCTTCTTCACAATGAACGGCAGCGGGAGAAATCGAATCCGTGACTCATCGCAACGATCGATAAATGTCGAGAATGGATTCCTCTGTCGGATGGGAACCCCTAAAAATTCAGTCCGTGGAAACTGTGCCGTGTAACCCCAGATTGCTGCTCGTGGATTGATTTATCGTTATATTGCACCACGCACCGGAAGAGTCACAAGAAAATGGAACCCAACCGAACCTTCGGCTATCTCGGGATGTTTCGTCCATCGGGATTGCGGTCGATCCCCGAGACACGCAGATTGCACACGTCCGAAACTGGAGCGAAACGGCGAAACCCTACTGTGCGTTTCATCGCTCCAGAACCGTGAACCAGACCAGAGTTGGGCTCTGCGCCGTTCGGCCCTCGGACTTCTTGGTAATGGTCCGAGTACCATGCCCCCTACGCACTGATATTGCACAACTTTGGCGTTTGGTTTTGCTTGTTTTACGTTTTTGGGCCGATTCCCGGAACGAGAGTGAACCGTTGCACACTAAATTGGTGCAATAAAAACCCTTACCAAGCGGGTCGCGTTGTAGTGACTTCGTCAGCGCAATACTTTTGGTTCATCCCTTTCGTCCTGCAACTGGTTGCAAAAAACCTACGAAGCATTGGGCACATGCAATTGGTTTTCGAACCATTTTTTCGTTCATCTTCCGTTTTTTTTTTGTTTTGCCTCGGCGGACACAGTCCATCCCGACGTGTGGTGCAATGTTTAGGTCCTGTTCTGTTTGGTAGCACCGTGACGGATCGATGATATCGTTGTGCGCTATTGGAGATTTACAATGTTTTACCGGAATCATTCTGTTGTTGGGGATGCTAAAAAGGGGCTTTTACGAGTAACTTTTTTTGTCTTTTTACCACCATTTTGCTTGCGGATGTTTTATGGCACAGCCCTAGCTTGGTGGTAACATTTTTTGTCTGATGCAAAACATTCTTTCTTTCAAGTATCTAAAGCGTTTGAATATTTGTAGAAAATCACAAACGAGTATCCATGCTTTTCAAGGGCTTTTCATTAAATCAAGAACTGACCCCCTTGTGCTCCGGGTGCTTGTTGAATTCTAGCTTTCAGTTTGCGTGTAGCATTTAACAAAACTGCCCATAGATCGTCGCAGGCAAAGCCGGATGATGCTGCCTGGCGGCTGTGGAATGTCAATTTGGGCCACACGGAACCGAGTACGAATTCTGCAATCTGTCTAAACCAAACGCCACACAAGGGATAGAATGGATCGCCGGGTTCACTCACGGTTACGAGAATTTACGACCTACGCACACCCGTAGCGAAGGGAAAACAATGAATTTCTGAAAAGCAATAAAAAGTCATCATTTTCATTCGCTCCATTCGACCGCACATCCTATCATCAGCATCTTGTACGTTCATCTCTCGTTGATTGTGTGACTTTTGAAGTTAAATCCTGCCATTCAGCGGTGACTACGCCGTGGCCCTTGAAACACGCTCCCGAGGTCCCCCGAGAGGCCGGGCCGGGCCGTACCGGGTGCCGTGGGACAGGCTCACAGGCTTACGATGGCGGCCATCATGGTCAGAGTCGGTGCGTTTTTCCTTTTATTGTACTTTTTTTGTCCCTTTTCACCATTCCTGGCATTCGAAATGGCTTTTCCCAAATCTTGGAATGGCATCCATCTTCTCGCATCCGGGTCGTGGCGACCCCGGCGAGAAGGGCCAACAAAGCATGGCTTAGCCACGGCACGAGAGCCGGCGAAGCAGGGTATCCCCGCCACGTATTTCCTATTCATAAATCAAATGAGAATAAAAATACTTTCAAGAAATGAAAAACCACCCTCCAGCGGTGTGCAGTCTCTCTTCCGGTGACTTCGGACGCCCCTTCCGCCGGAATCCTGCGCTGGTTTCGAGTTCTGTGGCAAATCCAAAAATATACACCCACCCGAAAAGCAAATTCTGTGACGGTGCTCTCACCGAATCCTCAAAGACCGGAGCTAACTGGCGACGGATCCACGATTCGCTTTCGTTTTGACAGTCCCGTAAATGGGCCCAGCATTTCCGGTGCCAGATGCCCCCGGAGGCAATCCGGTCGCAGACCGACCGACCGTCGATGGAGAATTTTGTAGAATTTTTACGGCTTCATTGAGCTCACAGACGCGCTCCTAGGCGGCGTTCGGGAACAGGACTCGACTCGACTCTCGAACGCTTTTGTCCCCCTACACATCTGTACGCGTTTTGCAGTGCCAGCACGCTTAGGGCGGAAAAAGGAACGGAAACGGTGCGACAAAGAGAGAGTGAGAGAGAGAGGAGGGGACGCGGAACCCGCGACGAGAAATGTTTGAAATGAAAAACAAGATGGCCGTTGGCCGTGGACTCCATTTTCGCGATATCCATTCAGCGGCCCCCGGGCACATGTCTCGGTGGATGATGATTTTTCTTTGAGGGGTCACCATTTTTCAACCGAACTGCACATTGCCATGTCCACGGGTAAGCCCATAACGTTGACACCGCGCCCGACTGGACCGGGTCGAGAAAATAGCCGACCCAAGCCGGAACCAGGGCCGAAACGAAAAAATTGGCAAATAAATTCTGTAATCCGATTTATGACTTCCTTTCGCCGCGACACGCACACGCGCTCGATGATGATAAAGCAAATGAGTGGCCAATTTTCGCCCGAAATGGATCGAGAAAAGTAGATCGAAAATAATCGTCCTTAATGCTCCGTCCTCCTGTTTTTTCTTTTCGCAGTCTCATCGCCCGACAATGGCCCCAACCACCACACGTACGTGCAGTACGTCGACTCGGATATGTACAATGCCTCCAACCAGGGCCAGACACAAATGTAAGTCGCACCGTCTTGTTCCTGCCAGTTCCTCTAATCTGCTGTTTGTGTACTCGCCAGCGATACCTTGCCTTCAGCTATGCCTCATTGAATCGTGTTGGACTTGGTACCGTTCCCAACCCTGTTGGTCCTTGCTTATAGTGCCTGCCTACCGTTTATTGCAACACTATGATCGTATTTGTCCTGTTACTAGAACTGCACTGACACTTTGTGCAAAAGAAATTCATAGAACACTGTTATCATTAGAGTTCAAACATTGGTTTTCACATGACGATCCCGTCGTTGCAGGTCGTACCCCGTGTATACCGTCGGCGACTACGGTTCGAGCGGCCAGCAGCAACAGCAACAGCAGCAATATTATGCTGCAGGAGGAAATTATAGTACGACCGGAGCCGGTACCAATACCACACACTCGGACGCCAGTGGAACCGGAAACGGTTCGACCAACGGTGGTTCCAACGCGGCCCCGAACGGAACCGTTAATGGAACCGTTTCCACCGGTAACGGCACTGCACCGAATGCTGGAACCGCTAATCAGCAGCAGCAGCAGTACATTGTACCGGTCGACGAATCGGTGCTGCTCGGTACGGGCACCGGTGTCAACGGGAGCAATGGGAACGCACCCGGAACGCAACAGCAGTCGGATTCGTCGCCCCAAAACATGACGGTAAGTGCGTGGGTGACGCAGCCTGTCCATCAACGGGGCAAGGATAATCGCTGGAGGGCGGGCTCTCGGAGGTGCAACCGCAACGGCAACCGACACCACAATCAGCCAACCGAAGCCGGACAATTTTGCGCGCCGGCTCCACCCGAGCGGACATTGGAAGAATCCACAGAAGTGACTGCGGTCTACCGCGGGATGACGAGGCTGCGCTCAGGTGCATGATTGTTATCGAACTCCTCTTCGTTTGCGTAATTGATGCCGAGTTTCCATTTTAAACAATGTCCTGTTTTTGTGGGCACAGAGACAGCAGAAAAAAAAACAAACACCCGCCATTGATTCCCCACCGTCGAGGCTCGTTGCGATCCTGAATGCATGTGAGAATTGACATTATCCGTTGTGTCGTTTTTTTTGTGACTTTCGGTGGTGTACATTCCGTTGTAGGCAGCTTTTAATGCCCTCCCGACGGTTTGTGATCCGCTCGGAAGCTGCTGGTGGTGGAGTTGTTATTTAATTAACTCCCGCACCATCGGATAACTGTTTAATGGTTTTTTGTCCCACCTGAAAGCCTGTCGGTGGTTTTCCAACCATTTCATGCATGCAACGTTCAATTGAGTTGTTGATGACAACTGTGATAGAGTTACTGTGAACTGTTGCGTCCCATCATGCCGAGGCGTACGCTGGCAGACAACTGACTGATGCTGGTAACTGATGTTTGGAAAATATTAGCCCTCTAAACATAGGACACTAGTTGATTTTTATTCTTGATACTATCGTACTGATGGAAAATGGCCGAAACAATGCGTATCGCGAATGTATTCTAGCCAACTGTTTGCAACAATTTTACATGACAACAGCAGTACACGTTTTACACACAGCACATGCCATTTGGAAGCATCAAGTAACCTACGAACGCAACTCGAGTTGATACATTCATCTACGGATGCCCAGCAAACAAAGCAGCACATTGTCGCCATTTCTAGAACTCTGCTACAATTTGCACGTGGTTCTTGAATTTGCAAAGATTTGTCTTTAAGTAAAATTTGGTCATTTGGTTAAGAGACCATTGAACGTTAGGGGTGCCTGTCATGGGGGGGATTCGGTTGCCGTTGCCCGGTTTGGTTGCATTTTCCAGTTGGCTTAGTTTTACGCACATCGCGCACAGTTTTCCCGATCATGTCCGCCATCATCAGTAGAGTGCCTGCTTTTAACGGAATCACAATCGCTGTTGCTTTTCGTCAATAGTAATTGCAGCTTTTTCCTTCCTTTCATAAAACACACACCGTAAGGATACTAACACTCTGTTCTATCTTCCTGCTTTCTATCGATTGGTTTTCGGTTCTGTTTTTCTTTCTATCTCTCTCTCTCCCTCTAACTGTCCAAATTCGCCTGACACTCTCATCAACATCCAGGACGTAGTCTCCTATTTGCACGCACAGCAAGCGTCTGCAGCATCGGGCCAGGATCTCGATCACAGCCCCAATCTGGCCCATGCTGCTCGCGTTCTGCCCGCTACGGTAAGCAATGGGTTTATTGGTTGTTAGCGGCGTGTTTCATCGTTTCGTTTCGGTTTGTTTCTGTTTGGTTGTTGCCTACCGTCTTTTCTTCTCCGTTGTGCCAATAAAACGTTCGCGTACCGACGGCACTTGCCCCAATCATGCCTCGCTAACTCGCGGAACCTGTGGCTGCGTCGATGTTTCCATACTTGCAGGTCAATTGGTTGATGGAAAATTACGAGACGGCTGACGGTGTGAGCTTGCCACGGTCGACGCTTTACAATCACTACATGTGGCACTGCAACGAGAACAAACTGGACGCGGTAAATGCGGCCAGCTTTGGCAAGCTGATCCGTTCGGTGTTCAGCGGGTTGCGGACGCGCCGGTTGGGAACGCGCGGTAACAGCAAGTATCACTACTACGGCATTCGCATCAAGCCCACCAGCCCGCTGGTCAACGCCATCGACTGCAAGCCGCAACACTCGGGCCAGCTGATGGGCGGACACCATCAACAGCTGGGCAATGGGAACGGCTGCCTCGGTGGTGGCAACGGCAACGGTATGCACGTCCACGGCAACACCGGATCGGGTGGCAACGGTGGGACCGGTATCCAAACTAACGGGTCGATGGGAGCCGGCGGTGGTCACGGTGGTGTAGCGCATCACCAAGGAGCGGCCGGGCACGGAATGTCGATGGGCCATGGACGGGGTCCGAAGAAGAACAGTTTTAAGGCGGAAATGCCCGATTCGTGCGCGCAGGTAAGGAACATTACCTTCGCTTCGCTGGCGGTTCTAATACGGTTCGAGTTTCTGTTTACAGTATTTGGGTGATCCGAGTGGTGCCATACCGCAGTTTCCGATCATCGACATGATCCACCCGCTGCCGGACGAGATAACTCTGGAGGACGTGGACACGCTCCGCTCGATCTACCGCGAGCACTGCGAAGCGTTTTTGGATGCCATCCTTAACCTCGACTTCAACATGATCGAGTCGCTGTGGCGCGAGTTTTGGCGCGCCGAAAACAACAACAACAACGGGGACGAGTGCGAGGAAGAGAAGTATCTCAGCAAACAGAAGCTGTACCTGCTGACGCAGTTCGAACCGGTGCAGGAGTTTGTGAAGCACGTCGATTTCAAGTTTTACCAGAACATGGTCGACGTGCTGATCCCGGACGTGTTGCGACCGATACCGACCGGCCTGACGCAGGCCATTCGCAATTTCGCGAAAAACCTCGAGAGTTGGCTCACTTCGGCGATGAGCGGGTGCCCGGAGCCGATCACGGCCATCAAGCTGTCGGCGGTGTCGGCCTTCGGCCAGACGCTCCGCCGCTACACGTCGCTCAATCACCTGGCGCAGGCGGCCCGGGCCGTGCTGCAGAACGGCACGCAAATCGCGCAAATGCTGAGCGACCTGAATCGGGTCGACTTCCGCAACGTGCAGGAGCAGGCATCGTGGATCTGCCAGTGCGACACGTCCATCGTGCAGCGGCTGGAGAACGACTTCAAGGCGGCTCTCCAGCAGCAGAACACGCTGGAGCAGTGGGCCTGTTGGTTGCAGAACGTGGTGGACGACGCGCTGCAGGATTTCCGCGGCAAACCGAGCTTCGTCAATGCGGCCCGCCAGTTTCTGCTGAAGTGGAGCTTCTACAGCTCGATGGTGATCCGCGACCTAACGCTCCGGTCGGCCGGCAGCTTCGGTAGCTTCCATCTGATACGGTTGCTGTACGACGAGTACATGTTCTTCATCATCGAGCACAAGGTTGCGAAAGCGACCAACACCACACCGATCGCGGTCATGGGAGAGGTAAGAAGCGACCATTAGGGATCGCTTGGCGGTTGACGCCGTTCTACTAACTGCGTTTCGCTATCCTGTCCACACAGAAAGTAGCGCCACGGCCGACACACGACGATCTGGACAGCATGCTGTACAGCACCGAGTACGGCATGGTGAACGTGAAGCTGGAACCGAACGCCAAGCGGATGCGGAGTTAGTCGCCCCAACTGTACGGCTGTGCGGACGTGCGCGATGTTTGATCATTCCTTGTGGTGGGGGGGTGTTGGGTTGTTCTTTTTCCTTACTTACGAAACGAATCAATATCTTGTCGCGCACAGCATTTAATGTTCTAACCCCGGGCGGGTCAGCAACCAAGGTTTCCCAATCACGGCCATCCTCTGAGCTAACTGATTTTTTTTTCATCCTCATCAGCAGTCTGGAACAGCAACCGTTCCAGCGTTCGAAGCCGCTCCAGAACCATATGTGCCGTGTTTTTGCTTTTTTCCACTGTGGATGGAGCCGGTATATTTGTTTTGTTTTTTTGTTCTTCATTACTGTGTGCACTATGGCACACACTAATAAAACCTAGCGATTGTCCAATACACTGTACATACAAAAAGCCATGCGAACAACAGATTTAACCTTTTGACGATGCGGGTTTCAGAAAATTCCGATTTAATATTTATTAAAATTATTCTTATTATTGGCACCAGACCAGTAGACGGTAGGGCGAAGATCTTATGTAAGGCAGACCACACTAAGCTTAATCGTAAAGCACGTTAAACGTTCCTCTCTTCTTTCGTTTGTTGTTTTCACTATTCTTTCTGAGGGTGTTGAGCACACCATTCATCGGCAAGTAGTGCCGCTGTATCGAATACTATAACCGAAGTGTGCAGACGACTTGCACAAAACGGCGTCAGATCAATGAAGCAAAGAAGTGTACTGTACGAGGTGGACATAATTTATTTATTGCATATAAGCCAGTTGTTCGATGCCATGGTCGTCCTTAAGTCCAAGATGACTAACTATTTCTTCACTGAGTCTATTGCAGAACCATGCATTCTTTTAAGCAGAGCCACAAATCTAGCGACGTGCGATCGCGGATGGGAGAAAAAGATAGAGTAAAAGCAAAATATATATTTATCAACTAGTAGCAGCTCTTTCGTGCTATCAAAACGACCCGAAGGATGATGAAAATTAAACTACCATTTGAAACGATGAAGAACCTGGCGAACGGTAGTGTGCCACGGTAACGCCACGGCGTGTGATTGGGCTAGTGTACCGATGAATGAATATGTATGTGCCTGTCTCGTGATCATCTGCAGTACCATTAGAGCATAACGTAATTACATTACACATTTCGAAAGAGACACAAAACATTCGCACAGTTTTCATATACCCATCCCGATCCCCCAAGTGTTGCTACGGGCTTAATGAAACGGAGTAACTGATCCGTCAGCAAGCAAAAGGGCCATAACCGGCCCTTGTGCGTGGTTCCAACAATTGTAATATGTTTGAGTAAGAAAAGAAGTTAATTACAGAAGCCGCAGAGTAGTGGCGCTAGGGAGCCACTTGATGCGGAACTTTAGAAGCTTATGTTTGTACATTCATTTGATTGTGCTCATTCGAGAGATACAACCATCTAGTCGCAAAACCCAAATGAAAAAAACTATTTGCCTGATAGTATAGGTTTAAGATAAATTACCAAAAATGTAATGCAAAATCACACCATTAAGTTCGGCGATTGATGCACTTTCAATTTTAATATGAATCCAACTGAGAATTTATTTACCTTCTTCTGTTCGGTCTGAAACTGTGCAATTTATTGAACGGGCTAGTGGACGGTGGGCATAACTGTTCCCATTACCAAGATCACAAAGATTGTAAAGAAGTGCAAGTGTAAATTGGTGGTAACGGATCGTCGGGGTCAAGAGGAAGCATATTTTTAATCCTAACGTTCACGGGAAGGAGTGATAGAATGACGCAAACTGAACCGAAACGATCGGGTTTCTTAGCGATGTTTTAGCTACTTACGGGCTTACTTTCTTTCGAGCGGTTCACGATCCGATTCGATTGGTTTTAAGGGAACGAACATCGATGTAACTCATCGAACAGCATGCAAAACTATACATGAGAAACGATCGCCGGAACTGGAGTTGATACTTTCGATAATATATGAGTGAAATTAATAAAACGAATATGTGAAAAAATATTGACCAAAGTTGTATGTTGTTTTTGTTTTATCATATTTAAAACATTACCTGTACAAAGGTTTTGTGTGAATCAAAATTGTCGAAGCCAACGATAAAATATGCTTTTGTTTCTTAATCCGGCCATTGTTGTGGTCGAGAATAAGAAGGGTAACGTATTCATTACTATGATATTAGTCAACAAGTAATATTGCACAATTGTTTTAAAATTCTCTTTCCAAAATAGGTAAAATTTATTCGACTGCTTTATTTCTTTATTCGATCGCTTCTTCGCTCAGTTTTAACTATTGTGTCAACTCTTTCTAAATTCTTTTCTTAATAAATTAGCCACGCAATCGAAGTTAAGGGTTTTTGGTTCAAAGGTACTAGTAGTGGCACCGGTCAGGATTTCACCAACAGATGAACAGTGTTGGCATGACGGCGCAAAGTGGCTTTGTGCTTAAACTGTGACCAACAGTCGGGGCATTGGTGCGGAAAGTCCTTCGCGTGCACCTGTATATGCTCGGCCCAGCTGAGCCGATCGGTAAAGCTTTCGCTACACACCCGGCACCGATACTTGTTAAATCCGTAACAGCTTCGATTGCGCACGTGTCGCGCCAACGAGGGCGCATGCTGAAACTGCGCCATACAGTTGGGACAGTGGTGCTGCCGATTGGCAACATGCGCCCGCTTGCAGTGCTCCGTAAGGGCGTCCTGTCCGCGAAAGGACTTTGGACAGTATCGGCAACGGTGAAGGAGCTTCGTGTTTACCTTCGACATCTTCTCGTTGGGCACGGTTGACCGCCGCATACCGAGTGCAGCCTGTGATTGGCGTTTTGCCGTGCTTTTAGTCTCGTTGCTAGCGGTTACCACGGCTGTTACTTTGATGAGATCATTTACCTGCTTGCTGCGGGTTCGGAAATGGTAAAACTCTTCCACCGCCTGCAAGCACTGGCGACAGATGGCACAAGGATCGTCCGCGGAGGGACAGAGCTAAAAATAAGCCAGAATTAAAGAGGCAACGAAAACAAAACGCCGCAACCGCACGTCGCCCCAAGGTGAACCCGTGTTGCGGTGCATTGTCACCAGTTTGCCAGTTGTACTTGAATTGTTTTTTTTTCGCCGTACCTTGATGTTAGTGCATTCGTAAATCTTTTCCACCAGCGCGTCCACGTCGACGGCGGATCTACTGTTGGCCGTTTTGTCGTCCCCAAAAAGGCCCCGAAGATCGTCTTTGCCCAAGCAGAAACGACAGTAGGACGTGGGTCCTTCGGCAGGGCTGATGATTAATAATTATTAATTAATTCTGCTAATCACGGGTGATTAGCAGCAATAATATCGGATGTGTCACGGCTTTGGCACGATAAATTACTACTCACAGTTCCATCTAAGTGTGGCCGAGCTGCGATAAAACGCTCACTGCGTAGCGTTGTGTCGTAAGTTAACAAACCAACTGCTGTGTATGCCAAAGCCCTTGGGGCCGTTGTGTCAGATGTTTTGCTTTCCACACACAGTTGCTTTGTTTAACAACAAGCCGGCCCTCGCACTAACACATGCTGGCCGCTGTAATCAGCTGAGCCTTTGGGCCCCGAGGTCCAAAGCAACCGTCGGCAGCGCAGTGTTTCCTGCAGTGTGGCCACGGTTCTCGCCAGCATGCCGTCCATCGTACTGATGCTGCAAAAGGACGAACGCTGCATCGGGCGAAGTTGGCCATCGATTGGGCAGTCAACGGAAGATCCTCCTCTGGATGCGATGCCCTTGCGCACCTTCTGCCATTGGCAGGGGCAGTGGACGGCCGAAGGTCTGAGGCCAGATGCCAGCCGGTATCAGCGGTTGGTCCGCCGAGTCATCCCGGAAGTCACGCGCTGCATCAGCAGGAAGAATGGACGTGTTCACTTCCACCTGTTCCAGGTGCTCTCGAGCCACGGCTTCTTCCGAGTGTACCTGCACGGAAAGGAGTTCGCAGGATCCCGTGACTGTACCTGGTGCGCGGGGGTCGCGGAGTCAGCGGAACATGACGTGTTCTACTGCCCGCGGTTCCAGCGAGAGAGAGCGGAGCTGTTGGCGGATGACGGCCGCTCCCCTCTTACACCGGATAACCTGGCGAGCGAGATATTCCTGAGCCCGGAGTGCTGGTCACGTTTGCACAACTTTATCGGGATTACACATAGTTAACCGTTTGTTATTAACCACTTTGTGAAACTTTGTTAACATTTGTTGTTAACCGGCTGCGTAGAGCACGAGCGAAATCGCGACTGACTGACAGCTCCCTGGCGGAGCTGAGACTGTTTATACGTTTATATCCGCGGCTTGTGAATTCGCGAGAAGTGGCATTTTTTGACAGTCCAGTCCTTGGACGGAGAATAAGTTTACGTTTTGTGTCCGCGGTTTGCGCAAATCTCTCTGCCCCTCTGGCCATGCGATGGCGGACCATCGGAGACGTGTTTTGGATCTCTACAAACGGGTAAACGGTGTCGAATGTGTCGGCTATTTTCCGTGGTCGATTGAATGTGTTAATTCCTCTTGCAGCTGCAGTACATGGGGCGCGAGTATCCTGGTGGACCAGAGAAGTTTCGTCAGCGCTGTTACAACGCCTTCAAACGGCAGAGCACCGAAAACGATCCGGCAAAAATACAGAAGGCTATCGACCTGGGAGAGTATGTCGTGAAGGAAATTGAAGCGCTTTATAGTGTGCGGAAGTATCGAGCCATGAAGCGAAGGTACTACGACGAACCATGAACGATTTCTGAACCCCGAATGCCCAACCGACGGCCTCCGATAAGAAACAACCTTAGAGGGCGATTTGGCGATGACCTATCGCGCCGATAAGCGTGTTGCATGATGCGGCGTCCTATTAGAAGTGGGCATAATTATGTTAAATTAAGTTTAAAATGAAATAGAAATCGTTTTACAGTAAATTCGATCGATTGGCATTTGTTGCGGCTTGCCAGCAGTGAACTTTGGCCGACCTTCACGGATGTGATCAGATGAAAGATTTCACGCCGTTTCATCAGTGTGAAAGGTTTCAATTGACTGTTGTAAATTGTTGCTCATTTTAAATTCAAAAAGGATAAAGAAAATCGGTTATCAAAACAAGTTTTTGTTTTCTGTCTTCATTTGTCATTTGCAAAGTCATTTCCGAAGTCATTTGGGATTTACTAAATCAGATGAATGATTTCACGATGTTTCACAGTGTGAAAGATTTCATTTGGCTGATGTGACAGCACCTATTGCTCTTTTGAAATTCAAAAAGGATACAGGAAATCGGTTATCAAAACAAGTTTTTGTTTTCTGTCTTCATGTTATGGCGTGTACAAAGTTGGGAAGAATTCGATTTTGATTCGTTTGATTCGATTTTGCTAGAAATTAAATTGTATAAGTTTGGGAAATTCCCCTGAAAATAAACAACGCATCCACTTCGCAATGGACTTTATGTGATAATTAATAGATCTGAATGTGAATATTCATGTGACATTACCATAATGAAAAATAACGACACAGTTTTTCTTCCTTTTCATAGTATTTTTTATTCTTTTTTTGTTCTGTCAATGTTTTGTCCTTTTATGATTTTTTTTATATCTCTGCATTATTTTTGATACAAAAATTTAAAATTTGCCTCGAAAGCAAATCCATACCTTCTCTCTTTACCTTACTTATAATAAGTATATTGTACATTACAGTTCATAGGTTTTCTGCGTTCTCTAGCTTTACGCTTCACGCCTCGGCCGAATGCGGAACCCTAGAGTCTGTACATTCCCCCCCATTTACATCACACAACGTTCTTACGGACACTTCCGCGGCTATAGTTCGTAGACGCGTAGTTACTCATACCCGTCTACTGCGGCAACCTAATTCTTACCAATAAATACGTGCGAATCTCGATTATTAATTGCCTTAAGATGTTTCATTCGAAAGCTACAATTTTCGTATTCTCGTAGTTGGGATGGTTAGCGATCTGATGTGATCAGTCGTCTCCAGAGACTATCATCTGATGCGGCTTCCGGGGCCTGTCGGTTGTTCGTTGTGTACACTGTACATTCCACAACGAGCTTAGCCTAAACGTATCGCAACGAAGTAATTGTTGTACTTTTCGAAGAAAAATACTTTGAGATGGAAATAATATGCCAAACAAAACTTCGCGTGCGTTTTGAAGGGTTGAACAACAATAGTATAAAGCTCAAAATGAGATAAAAAATAAAGAATAAAGCATCCATTGCAAAGAACTTTTGGAAACACTCAACACACGAATCGTTTCATTGGGTGTTTTAAGAGTCCTTTCAAACTGTTTTAGTGCTGTCATTGGGTGTCGTTGTTTGCTGCTGCTCTCGCTCGCACGACTTTGTACTGACGGATTGTTTTTTGCTTAAGTTAACAAAATTGATTCCTTTTTTCCTCTAAAGAGATCCCCTGGGTTCTCTCTCTGTCCCGGACTTCCAACGAATATCAGGTTAAACGGGCCTTTGCTGTGCTACGATCATTCGCACTCCATTTCGCACTAAGTACGGTCGCCTTAGCTTGGTATATGAAATGGACAGGAAGGATCGTGATCCTAAAACAACAGCCCTTTCCGGCCCTTCCGACCAACAGTTCCTGTCTGTTCGGTAAATTGCTCTTAGTTCTTGCCGCATCTCTTTACAAACACGACGAATACTGCACTGGCATTGATTTGTTTTCGTTTTTGTTTCTGAGGAATATTATCTCATAAAATGTAAAAAAGGTACTATATTCGCTTTCAGTTTAGCTTTCGTAAACAATAACAACAAATTGAAACGTGTTTGTGAAACACGATTGTACGCAAATTGTTATCAGGTAAGTGTGGTCTGTTATGTTTTTTCCTTTTCTGTTTCCGCTGCACTGAGAGACGGAACACTGTCTTCTCGCGCGCCGAGGAAGTGTGGTTTAGAAAAACGGTTGGCAAAGCAGTGGCGTTCCACTGACGGAACGCAACATCTTGGCCAACGCAAGAATTTCACTCACTAAAGTATATCAAGGCTATTGTTGTTAGATAATTTAGTTTCTGTTAACTGTTTGTGTGAATGTTTTTGTAAAATTATATTGATGTTTCACCTTCAGTCGCATTCATTGTTTTTGTTCACATGCTTCTACGGTTATCTGCGCTGTTAACCTTACCGAACGCCTTACTTTATAAAGATTACATATTTACAATATGAGTGCCGGAGCTACACAATCCTTCTCTGACTTTGCAAAATTGCTCCCAACAAGATCGCTTTGTGCACGCAGAACGTCTGAGGAGCCCCAATCGAAAGTTGTATAATTTTGTGACCAACCAACTGGTTCTTCCGCTGTGCTTCGAAATCATCGAAGCCACAACGAAATCGGTGGCAGTGTAACACACGGTTGGAGTACCATTGGCATGTCTCCACACTACGATTGTCTTAAGAAACTTCACAAAAGCAAACATCCTTTCGAGCACTACCAATGTCCCGCAAGAGAAGCGATCTTAAAGTAATCAGGTAGGGACAAATTTGGTATAACCCACGAACGGTGTGGTTCGTTGGAACCAATTTCAAGAATTGACATGATTTCTATCGCCTTGCGGCAAACACAGGTTTTGCGCGATTCTTTGTAGTCATTTATTTCTGAACGAAATATAACGTCACAAAGAACGAAAAAATTCTGTTTGTATTCGATCGGTTTGCCACTATCAGTGGTACTCCGTAGTCTACCGGTATTTGGATCTCGGATGAGGATTGAAAAATGTGTGCACCAAATATGGAATGGAATTTCAACAAAATAAATGAATAGACATAACATGGAGAAGATAAAAAAGGGTACCACACAGCGAATATGTAATAGAAAATTCCACAATGAAGTGTCTAAACATTGCATCAAACATGGCTCTGAACAACTCCCACCAGCTATCTCGCACTCAACTGGCCATTGTTGGCTGTGTCGAGTTACTAGTGTGAGCTAGGGGCCGGCGGCGGTATAGCTGAAAAAAGCTACTGAACCAACCGCGAGACGACGGGCATCTTCCTACGGTTGCCGTTTAGTTGCTGTTGCCGTAGTAACTGCTGCTGTTGCTGTGTTGTGAGTTGCATCTGCTGAAAGTGTTGCTGAAAGTTGAGCGCTCCAACGCTTGCGGTGCCTCCATTCGCGATCGTAATGGTTTTACTGTTGGCGCTGTGCAACGTAGCCGTTGTCGCCATCGTCGGTTGACGGGTCGCCAAGATGTTCACCACGCCGTTTCCACCACTGCTGACTAGGGTAGTCTTGTGGGCGGGAGCATGTGTGTAGCTGACGTCGAGTCGTGCTCGCTTGGCAGGCGGTTGATGTTGCTGCTGCCGATGTTGCGTGACGATTTGCGCCTGACGCACGATTTGCTGTTGCTGAGGCAACCTGTGCACCAGCTGCGGTTGCTGCTGTAGGTGCGATTGGTTAATGTACAGCGATTCGTCCTCATCTTCCAACGTCAGCAGGTCCTGTTGGGTCAGCTCCATCGCCAGTGAGCCGTCCTTCGAATCGACGTTGATGTTTTCGTAGAAATCGGGCACCTGAAAGTGTGGAAGTGCACCAATCAGCACACTAGACGACCTTGGCCAGCTAATCCCCGGCTATCTTACCTCGATATCGAAATCTAACGGTTCGCCCGTCTCATCGTCGCCATCGATCAGCGATTCCGGCGTGTTGATGATGAAGCTTTCGGCATCGACATCGATGATGTCGTGGTCCGGTTGCTCGAGCTCCACCACCTCGTCCTCTTCGTCCTCTTCGTCCTCCGCGTCCTCCGGGTCGCCGACTTCCTCGTCCACCTCCTCGGCGTCAACGTCGGACGGTCCGCCGTCACTCTCCAGGTCCTCCTCCGGGTCGAGATCGTCGTCGCTGGTCGAACCGTGCTTCATCTCGCCCCTCTCGAGCGCCTCCAGATGCTCCGGATGCACCATCGCTTTGCGGATGGCGAGCGGGTCTTTGCGCGACCACTTCTGCACCTCCTCGTCCATCTTGGAGATCTTGATCGGATTCATCGCCCACAGGCAGCCCTTCCGCACGCCTCCGTTCTTGGCGGGTTTCTCGATTTTCTCGAAACACTTGTTCAGCGACAGATTGTGACGCACCGAGTTCTTCCAGCCGTTGGGCGCCGTCTTGAAGTAGGGAAAGTGCTGGCACATGAAGCTGTAGATCTCCGACACGGGCAACGAGCCGGAGCGGGAGTTCTTTAGGGCCATCGCGATTAGGCAGGAGTATGAGTAGGCCGGTTTGGGAAATTCGCTTGCACCCTTGCCGATCAACAAGGCCAACTTTTGTTTGTGGCTTTGCCGCGCCGTCGTCGTCGTCGGCGAGCGTGGGGATAGCATTCCGCTGCTAGCAACCGCACCGGGCGACGGTTTGCCACCCTGGTGGATGATTAGGCTTTGGTTGTACAGCTTCGGGCTCGCGGACCCGTTGCCGGCCGGCTGCGGGCTGCCGGAGCGTTTCAGTGAACCGATGCTGGTGATCTTTTGCACGCTCTTCAGATTCTTGAACTGCACACTGTTGGCGAACGTGAGTCCCCCGATACCGGCGGCCAGCTTGATGGTGTTGCCTTTCCCGAGCCCCACTCCCAGGCCGGTGGTGGACACCTTCTTCGCTGCCATTGCTTCACCGTGCCCCTTCGGCTCCTGCGGCTCCGCCTTGATCGCCATCCCGGTGCGGACGACAATCTTCTCCTCCTTGAGCGCCATCTGTGTGCTCAGATCCTTACGAACGCTGTCCGCCGGAGTCGACGGCGCCGTGTACGGCACCTTTGTCGTGGCGGTGCCGCCGCCACCGGCTACTCGTGTGATTTGCGTCAGATTCGATAGCTTCCGGGCGTCGTGCATCAACGGGACCTTGACCGTGCTGGGCGAGAAGGTTAGGTGGCTTTTGCGCTCCTTCGGGCTTGGCAGGGTCGGGTCGCGCTCCGTGCCATGGGCGAGCATGTTGAGGTTCAGGGAGTGTGTCTGTTTCGGGGACTTGAGCAGCGACTGGGCCGCCACCAGCGCACTCATCGAGGACGACGTGGACAGTGTGTTGCTGCTGGTGGTCGATAGCGAAACGGAGGACGAGGCCAGCGGCATGACGTAATTCGGGTTGGCGCAGTTCCCAACGTCCGCGTACAGATCGCTGGCAGTCGTGAGCGCACTGCTCAGGAAGCTGTCCCCACCGTCGAGGGAGTTGGAGTCCAACTCCAGCTGGGGCATCAGGTCGTGGTTAAGCAGCAACGAGAACTCGTTCACTCCGCCAACCACGGTCGCCACCTCCGACTTGATGTCGATATCGAGCATGTCCTGCATCGAATCGGTAATGTACAAGTCCGAAATCGGGGCCGTCGACATCTGCCAATGGGAAATGTGAGAATGTTCCACCGTTAGTGTTTACTCAAGATAATCGAACGAGCCTCTGGAAACTGGATACGTTGAAAGCTTCTTGGAATCGCTAATTGGCTCAATGAGGACGAAACGAGTTTAACGGATTCTGGGTGTTACGGAATTTTGAAAAACGAAATAAATCGGGGAACATGCGCAAATGGTTCTTCCGGACCACACATGGATCCTTTTTCTCGTGCCTGCGACTCATACGCAACAAAATTGCATGGCATGGAGCAAGGGTTCGATGCAACCCTGCGCAGCATAAAAGTTGGTTCTCACACAACGGCGCGATGCTCACAACTTGCACCCCTCGCACCGCATGATGTTGCTTCTGGTCCCGCGTAGCCAGGCCATTATTTTCACGCTCCCGACCCTACCGCGGAAGGGTGGCACGCAAGTATCCCAAAGCGAATCGAAGAGTGTGTGTTCCCGTCGGAAAAGTACAGTTCTGCTCAAAAGAGAGCGGGCACAACGCACATCATCATCATCATCACGCAGCGCAAACCGCGCCAAATGTTCTGACGCATAGAGCGTGACGGAGAGAGTGGGCCGCCCGTGCGCCAGACAGAGAGGGTCGAAAATCGAAACCCTCGTTGTTGTGCTGTGCTGGATCGTTTTTCACCCTCTTTCGAGCGCCCCTCTGCTGCGACGGAGCAAAGCAACCGTCGAGCGAAAGCGAACGACGACGACGGCAGCTGCCGGAAAGGGACGGCTGCTCACAAAGGGTAGGAAAAGGAAACGCGCGCGGGCACTCGAAAAAAGACCGGCCGGCCGGCCGGCTGGCAACTCACGGTACCCCGCGCACCCCACGGAGCCGACGCCGCCGAAACCCTACCCAAGAGCCGACCGAGGGGTTGCTGATTGGTCATCGTCGCTTATCCCATTCCCGGTTCCTTCGTTGTGTGCCCAACATACACACGCACACATAAGCAGGCGAGTCGGCGCAGGGCAGGAGAAGCGCGCTCGGGAAAGTACAGTCGCGCCAAAAGCGGTGCTCGCTCGCACTGAACACTGGTGCGCTCTTTTTAGCGTTCCATGATTCGGGGCGAGAGAGCATCATGTTGCGTTGCATCGTCGCCGCTGAGAAGGGGCAGCCTGGGAGCGATAAGGCCCCCCCGGCAACGTGGACCTCACACTCTCTCCCGTTGCCGGCTAAAGGGTAAGAGCAAGAGGTAGGCTCCACCGGGCGGCGCGCAGGGCGGGCACCCTCCCCGACAAACAACATCAATAATAGAGGAACGGGCGGGCGGGGGCGTTGGATAGTTCCTTTTTTTTTGTTTCCTCCAAAAACATCTATTTTCTTGCTCATCGGACGTCGCGCGAGAGAGTCCGGTGCGCGTTCGTGTGTTGACATCGGGCGGCGGCTCTCATCCTCCCAACCACCCCCGTTCTAACGGAATGCAACATAAACAAACGTGCAACACGCGGATCCCCATCGAAGGAGGCGGCCCCCAACAAAGCGATTCCCGCCGATTGGGCGCGAAACTTTTGGCGAACTTTCGGTTAGAAGTGATACTGGCGCAACCATCACTCGCTCCCCATCGCTCCTTGGATGCGACTAAGGGTCTCTAGACTAATATTTGGTGTGTGAAAAAATACTATCAACGATTTGCAGTAACTGGTTCAGGACCCGGCCGTCACCATCGTTTCGAACTCCATACGAAAAAGTGAAGTCCTTCGGACCTAGGCTCACTCCGCACAAATCAGTCGGCCGGACCTGGGGATTTTACGTGAAAAAAAGCAACCATAAACGTAAACAAAAATGTCAATTTGGCGCGAAACTTGAAGCCATAACACTGAACGGGATGTCTGGCCCGCCGTTTGATTACCTTATCACCGGATGGTCATCTAATCGAATCGAGTTGAAATCAATCTGGTGCCATCTGTTGACAGTGGAAACCACATACCCAGACAACGGTAGACTTCGCCCCGTAGAAGTTATGTGCGATCACAAGATCGAGCGCGCGCGAACGAACCTGTCTTCGATAATATTTTCGCGCCAAAAGTTTCGCGCCAATCTTACGTCATCCACTCGAGAGAGGGAGAGAGACGGTCATCATTAAGTGGTATGGCTGGCGATTGTCAACTGGACACTACTCGGCAGGTTCGGCGGATGCTGAAAGTTGCTCATGCGGCGCCAAAAAATAATCGCGTTAAAAATGGAAACATGAACCCAGAAATATGCTGGCTGTGCGTGTTTACGCAACAAAGTCCCGCGGTATCATGTTGGGGGGGGTGGTGTCTCAAGTGACCCTCTTTTCCTTCACCACCGCTTTCACTCGCGCACAGCATCGGAATCGCGCGGTGCTTTCTCGCGCAAACAATTTCGCGCCAAAATTATTTATGGCCACTACACCGGGGGAGTGAAAGAGAGTCCGTCCGTCTCGTCGTCGCTCATCAGCGAGGTCCTGCGGCAACGTGTCAGGATGGAGATTCGGCCGGTTGGGGGGATACGTTCTGCTCTCTCTCTTGCTGATTATCGTCGAGGCCAATCAAGACACACTGAAACTGCGACCGCGGTTGCGGACTCAAATCTCTCCCCGCTGGGGGGTTTGTTGTTGCTGTTTGCATATCTCATCTCGACGGGGCTCCAGTTGCTGTTGCCAGATCAAAACACAACAAACCGGCTCCCGCTTCCGTGTGTCTTGGTGCGGTGTGGAGACCAAATGGGGCAAGTAATGTTTTGGAGTCGCGCGCGCGGTTTGCACGAAAAGCGCGCCAAACACTGCGCGGTCATTACACCCGCGGCGGGAACACACCCACACACACACACCTAGATTCGATTAGCGCACTAACGGGACACACGGGATCCCCTTCTCCCGCGAGTGTCACATCTCATAGTGGTATCTGTGTGATGGCACCAAGAAAATCGGCGATCGATATTAATAATTTGATCTGCCACGTCCGGAACCCAACGACGGCGGGAAGCGGCGGAGACTCCGGGACGCCGGGTTCAAATTAGAATATAACATCGCCCCACTTCCGTCGTCGTCGTCGTCGGCAGAGTGCTCCAGAGAGCGGTCAATAATCTGAGGGAAATCTAATAATAATTTAGCTTCCCTTTAAACTCCCCACAAGCGGGTTGCCTTGTGCTCCACAGTCTAATGCTTTTCCGGTGCGCAAAAAGAAAGCCTTTGGCTGAGAGTTTCTTCGGAGTTTCTTCGAACCTTCACTCCACGAAAGGCGATCCCCATGCGTTCTTCAAGTCGGTCGCGCATATGGTTGGCAAACTAACAACAACACAACCGCCGCCGATCGATACATGCTGCTAAAATATTGTACGTCGGCCGGCCGGCAGATGTGTACGGCTCCTCACAGGTCTGCTTCTTCTTCCGTTCGGCGATCCTTTTGCCGTGCACTTGCTCCACCCGGCACGTGCTCGTAGTCGAGTGTAGCGACGACAGGGAACTGCGTCGACGCACTTCCCTGCAACAGCATCTGCCGCGCACTCAAATGCAGGCGCGTCGTGATCGCTTCCAACAGCGCACGGCTTGGCTTTGTTGGTTCGTGTTCTGAATTGACGATTCCGAGGATCGCAAGAGGGATCAATACAGTTTCTGGAATGTCTAGACGGGCCGCCCTGTTTTTATGTGTGCCTCTGGGGTCTGTCTTCAAAGGGAAACTCGGGAAAACAGGGGAGTTTACTTCCCGTCGAATCGTCACAACACTTTTGTTGCTCATTCGACAATTACACCGTCGATCATCACACGCCTGGTTGGCCTCCCCCCTCTTCGTGGGTCTCTCGTGCGTATCTCTTGTGGGAACTTTGGTTTGCCAAGAAAGAGGAGAGGGAAAAGCCATCAGAGGGAATCCGGAACACACTCAACAACAACACCAGCACCAGGAACGTCGGCCACGGAGGAACCGATTGTCTTTTTGGTGGGAATTTTTCCGGGAAAACCATTAATCATGGCGGGCGCGGCCCTCGGGGGGAAAGGAAACCGAGCAGCGATTGTGGAGAAAAAGGAGTTTCGAGAATTCTTTCCCAGCACCAGAGGCCGAAACGCACACCTTAAAGGGCTGCTCGATTTCAGGAGCTCGTCTCCGGTGCTAATCGCATTACTCTGGCGGCGGTGGCGGCGGCTCTGCAATCGACGCACGGAATGCAATTTAAAATGTCCAATTACTTTAGGCCATCGGCCCTCACGACCTCCACAGCCCTGCCTGCCACACCCCAGGGTCTTCTCCGTGACAAATGAATCCAACAAACCGCCCGGCTGGAGGTCTAATCTCCCCATCGCGCCGCACGCTCCGGCACCATGCGCCTCCTCCACATGCAGAAAACACGCGGGAAATCGGCGCGCTTGGTATGTCCTTGGCCGTGTGTCCTTCGTCCTTTCGGTGCTCCGGCTTCGGTGGTGCTGGTCTCCCCAAACCAAGAACCACCAGATAAACGGATTTATCGGTGCGCTTGTTTGTGGGGAGAGGAAGGGTGGGGGATGAGGCGTGTATATGTGTGTGATGGCAATGAATTTTGCCGGGCAAAAGCCGACCACCGGCGAACGGATCTGCGCATGATCCGATCCCGCCCGTCCGCCCATCCCCATGCTCTGGGCCCCGGAACCGGCAGGAAGACACATTAGTCATCGTCGATGTTGGGGGCCCCCTGAACCGCCCCGGGTCTTCGCCGCAGGACGTGCCAAGGTTGAACACTTTCGATTTCACGGCTCCAACACGGAGCCTTTCGGTGGCGGCCCTTCTCGCGTGAGTGGGGAGCGCCTTTCCTGGGGGGAGGCTGAAAACAAACACAAAAAACCGGGCCGGCGGCACGTTCCTTTGGCGCGCTGATTTTCCGTGCCGGTGCCAGGCGCGCACCACTCCGTGGAGGGCGGCGGCAATGGGACCCACACAACAGACACAAACACACCCCACGATGGTCACATGCGCAGACTTGGCCAAGGATTCTCTCTCGCCCCGGCCACCACCACCGCATCATCATCCGCTTTAAAATCAACACAGTGAATCCCCGGTTCCTATGGGCTCCCATTACTTTGCCTTAAAAAGTTCGCTTAAAAGCCATCTTGAATCACCGCGCGCTGGAGACTGTGTGCATTTTTAATCAAAATTTTCGAACCCGCGATGCGATAAATTTCCATTCAAAATTTTTCACCAGCACAAACCCTCCGGCGGTTGGCCGGCTGGAGAGAGAGAGAGAGAGCTGTGCCCCAACAAAACTTCCAGTCAGCGCAACCGCGCAAAATCCAACCCCGTCAAGAGCGAGACAGAGCGACCCGGAAACGGGGCACTGGCCCCACTCTGTCTCGCTTCATCGATCGATAAATGCCGCGCGCGCCAGAAGCAACGTGTTTTCCGTGTTCCATTCTTACCCGGAGATGGGATGCCGCCTCCTTTCCGGGTTCTGGCCGAGCCGGTCGGGCCAGATTGTTGTGTTGCGAAAAGAACGGTAACGACACCCCGAAACCAATCAAAATAACATGTGGCCGATGTCTGTAGCCAGCAACTTCCGGTGGAAGTAGCCGTTCAAAAGTGGTCCGTATGCGTTCGGTGGAAGTATTTTCACTTCCGGGAAGTACCAGGCGCCCAGGAGTGTCCTCCGGGTGGCCGAACGAACGAAAGGATATTCCTATGCACCGGCGGTTTCCGTTCGCTTTCAACTCTGGGTCTCTCGCGCGCGGACTCTCTGTTCACTGTTCTATGTGCATGTTGTGTTAGAATGCGGAGCGGCATGTGTTTCTTTCCCGACACAACCTCCGGTGGTGTGGCCGTCTGTTGTTGTTGTTGTTGTTGCTGGGTTATGCTGGCGCGACACGTGGATAATTTAACGTTGCTTTTTTTCTTCTTATTTTAAATTCAATTCTGCATCCTCTTTTGTGGTGGCACGTGGTTGCCGGGCCGGCCGACAAGCCGGCTGGTCGGTTGAGCCTCACAACCCCTCTTCTTTGACATGCTTCGGTAGCTTGGTGGTCTCCCCGCGATCACTTACCGGCGTGCGTATAAAATTCGTTCCAAAAGCATACGGTTTCACCTGCCGCTGACTCTCGCTCTCTCTCTCTCTCTCTGTCTGTCTCTCGATTTGTTTGTCCAGAGATTGTATCAGTGGGACCGGAGGAGGATGCACCACCGTCATTGCCCCCGTCAGCACCGGTGTATGAATATGCATTTAGCATTTCACACCAAACAAAACACCCACCCTTTGGGGGGCCTTCGAATGAAACTAAAACCCGGACCGGACCCGGGTCGGGTCGGGGTGCAGGAGGTGTCGGAGAACAAAATAAACGACGTGTTCCAGTGTACGACGCACGTTCCAACACACCCTTGGCGGCAAGGGACAACCACACCTGATCGCGGGGTTCTGCTGTAGGACTCGCACTCGCTCTTTCTGGTTCAACCCGGCGTACGGGTGAAAAAAAAAACAACGATCAATCGAGAGAAGTCTTAAAATGGGGACACAAATGCACGCCCATCATCTCTAAGCCACGGTCGGGTGGTGAGAAGCCTGGAAGTCAAAGGGCCTGGCGCTACCGAGAGTGGCGCCTGGGTGCCTGGTACCTCGCAAAAGACGAATTCTTTTTCGAAACTGTCGAAATATCCAAAATATTCTCGGACCAAAAATGCCTACAGTGGAACCTCATTAGCTGAAACAACAGCACGAATGTAGAATTAATTATTTGCCAGTGTTGCGTCGACCCGTTAATCCCAAAAAAGGATCTTAAAAAAAACGTCAAATCTGACTTCAATTCACTACCAGATCTGGAATGTTAAACACGTCTACATCGAGGCCAGTTCTGCGATAATTTTAAACTCAAAAAGCTGTGGAAGTTCCCACAAAAATTTAATGAAATGGTTGACCCTTTGCTGGGAGAACAAAAAGTCCAACACTTCAAAAGCTCGAAGAATCCCTGATCTGGCCCCTGATTTAACCACTGGCTCCATTACGGAAAGATAGCTTTAAGCCAGTAAGCATTAATCCAATGTGGCGTTATAACTTCAATAGGGAAAATAAATAAACTGAATAATTTCGCCAAAATGCGGTATAATATGCTCCCGAACACTGGTGTCTAGGCTGTTGTAAAAAAGTGTTGAATGGAACAAAAACAAAAAATGGAAAAAAAAATGGAACACAACATAAATGGTTTACGAATTTGGTACGATGCCAAATTGTTCCTCTCCGTTACGATGAATTATTCTCGGTCCTTGGGCTAAGTAGTTTTGCTACGTGCCCATTCCCGGGCACGTCTCCTCCGAGAGCATGTTATGGTCGATTTGGAAAGGATGTGGTGGAAAAAAATCCCTCTCGAATCCCGCCCAAGCATAACGAAAACAGAAAAAGGTGCACCAGCCTCTTGCATGAGTTTGCACGAAAATTGGTGGCCATAAAACAATAAAAGTCATAAACAAAAGTGTGAAGCGGCCGAAGATGAGACACAAAACCAATTCGTCCAATTGTTCCAGCCCCTAATTCTTGGGCTGACCCTAACATGATTTGGCACCAGCGCACACAGAGCCTTCTTCTTGTACCCAGGTCCCAGATCTGACCAAGGAAAGTAAAAGCGCCAATAATCACACTTGCAGCGGTCCAGGTAGTGTCCGCAACACGAAGGCTGATCCCTGGGAAAGAGCCTGGGAAAATCCGCAGTTCTTCCAGGACTCGCCACCACACATCGAGAGAGAGAGAGACTTCACACATAGATGTCGCTAGGTGAACGTCCCACGATCGCCGTCTGACGAGGGTGGGTTTGGAGAACAGCCCACATCATCCCGCACCAACGCCCAAGTCGTCGGTCAATCGCACAGATCAGCCTCAGATTGATCGCGTATCTTCCGGGAGTACGGACCAGCGCATCATCCAGAGCGACGGGAAGAGTGGACCAAGTGGGCCAAGCTCCTAAAAGCACCAACAGAACGGCACAGCGCCAAGCTCTGCGGACGGATCGCGAGAAGATCTTCTTCGGCCCGATCCGACCGAAAACCGGTTCCTCTGGGGCACGAAGACGGGTGGGGGTAGGGATGACGAGCGCGCCAGTGGGCTGCTCCCACTCTCGCCCAGCCGGGGTTGGGTCGGGTCATCATCTTGCAAAAGGCGAGGCGAAAGAACCACCCTGTGACCGCGCCGCTAGAAGGAAAATATTTCACACGGACCCCGAACCGAACCCCGGAGCGACCCGGGTGGCGGAGAAGAGGCCTGGTTGGTGGCTGAACCATGGACAACACCACGCTTCCCCTCTGGCCCCCCCCAGGAGCACGATCATCGTACCGCTCCAATCCTTCTCTCTCTCGGTCTCTCTCTGTCTTGGTCACCATCATCCGGTTGTTGGCGGAAAGCATAAAATCCGTCCATCCCATCTCCCTCTCTCTCTCTCTCTCTCTCTCTCGTTCTCGGCATTCCCTTCCTCGGTCCACTCCGGTCCTATGCCAACACGCCCGCCGCCGCCGCCGCTCTGCTCTGCTGGCATCCCGAGGTCCCAACTAAGCTTTTTAATGTTTCTGTTGCAAACCCTTCAGTGGTGTGGGTCTTTCAGTCGTTCTTGCCTTCTCAATTCTCTTCGGCTCCGCGCTCTGGGCCGTCGTGTGGTTCTCGCCTTACTCGATCCGTTCTGTTTCTGTGGTCTGCCGCCGCCCTTAAGTTGTTTCTATCTTTCTGTCCTCTTTTTCTTTGCTTTCTTGACTCTTTTACTCTTTTCTTGGAGATGGTTTTTTGTTGTTGTTTCTGAGCGTGGTGGTCTTTTTTATGCCCCGTTCGTTTCGTTGTGGTTCGAAAAGCATTGCGCTCTGTGAAGCATAAACCGAACACACTCGCCAACATCATGCTGGACACCGCAGCACTGGAACACAGCACAGAAACAAAGAGCAGCATATTTCTCACCGCGTCTCACTGCTCGGCTCGGCAAGAAGTGCATTCGGTCCCAAGAAATTGTGAACAAACGAAAAGCCTAAAAACAATTCCAGACCAGAGGTCGGGTCAGATCGAACGCGGTGTGGTTCGGTTTTTCCATCAAAAATACAACACTTGCCACTGACCCCACACCACCAACAACCGGTGGAAGGTTTTATGTTTTGGGGAAAGCTCCGGACCCCCCATTCGAAAGGCGTGGAATAGAACACTCACCCCCGTCTTCCGGGGAACGGCAGATCGAGAAGGGCGAACAGTTTTTGACCGAAAAGGGCAAAAAATGGCGATAGAAAAATATCGTATTGCATATCCTCGTAATTTTATATGCCGCAGACCACAAGCACCACACACAGAGAGGTTTCGATCGGCTTCGATGAACGAGGGTTTGCTATATTCACCACACACAGTCCATCAACAACAGTACAACGTCGACGACCCCTTCGGCACAACTACAAGCTGGAGAGCCAAAATCGGTGAATTGTGAAAAATATGTAAATCAGAAAAGCCATAAACCGTATGGTGGCCCCACCGCTCCCCACAAACAAGTCAACAACCGCGATGCGGGGGAAAACAGACCATTTATTCAAATCTTACGATACGATCAGAGTCTTCCGAAGTCGGAGATTTTCCGCGCCCCCGTCTTCGGGTTCGAAACTGAAGATCTATTTTTTGGCGGGCTTCTTCACAAACCCGTTCGCGGACCGCGTGGGGAGCTCCCCCCGAATCCTAGGCCACCCCCCGGGGGGTGAGTGGGGACCGACCGACCACGGCGCCCGCACATTATTCCACTCCGGTGGCTTCAAAAGACAGAATGGCCGTAAACGGAAAAGCGTAAAAACGAACATGACAGTCACGGCCGTGGTCGCTCTCTTCGATGGGCCGTGAACTTGAAAACATGAAACACACAAAGTTCAAGTGTGTGCTGAATGTTTCATGAGCTCATGTTACTACTGTGTGTATGTGTGACGAAAAGTTCTGGTCGCCGCTGGCCACATGTTGGCAGGGAACTGAAAAGGAACCGCTTTCAAAAGAATGGATGGACTTTTCACGGGACGGGTTTTGGAAAATCCGATTACTTTATTAATACTGTGGGACTTTTGAAAACACAAATTGTGGCCATCGGCAAATGAAGGTCCCCGAGAACCGTCTGGTGACTTTTAGGACATCATAAACAAATAGCGAGCATAAAAGTGTCAGCTGAAGCGCCCGGCGCCCGAGAAACTAACGGAATATGGGATCGTCAGCATGTTAAAGGACACTTTTTTTTTGGCAGGCAACCAAACCTTCCTACTATGTGCTGTGTTTCTCTATCGATTTGCATTTGGGCTCACTTTTACTTTTACAACCCAAGGCACACAGACCATGATGGGGCGCCGCCGGTTAATGCTTTCGGTGTGATTTGCAATCGATATGCGCGATGCGAACGAGGAATGGAATATTTAAAAGGCACCTCCCGGAGAAGCCGACCCGAACCTACGGTCGCCGTTTTACGATCGGTTCGAAGAAAAATCTGGTCGACCCTCCCCTCTCCCCTGGTGGTGGTGTTTCTCCCTTCTTTTCGCCCCTGATTCCCAGGGACAGCGAGGAGAGACCACCAGAGAGCACACGCATGGGACCGATTGCACGAAGCGTTCCCGACGAGAACTGACCTTAGAGAAGCGATTTCCTAATTTTTCCCGCCGAAGATCCCGGCAGCACCGGGACCAGCGAGGGAAGAGAGGCAACCAACAAGACCCATTGACTGGAGGGAATGAAGGGATTTAAAAAATAAAAACATTCACCCATTCTGGCTGCACGAGAACCACGGGGGACGACGACGACGGGGACGCTTGGAATGTTGTCGTCGGGTAAGCCCGTCCCGGGAAATATGTTCCGTTCGAAAAAGGATGCGCTCGTTCCTGTGTGTTTTTTTTTATTGTTGTTGCTGCCGCCGGCCACCACTCTGCCGAGTGGTAGATGAGGAAAGTGAGTGAGTGAGACTTCCACATTCTGTTAACCGACCAAAAACTCCATTCAAGAACCGAAACGTGGAACGGAGATTGTCTCTATTCGCCCGGTTCCAAATCCGCTGCTCGCGGCTTTCGTCGGAGAGGGTTTGTGTCTTTTTGCCCTTTGCCTACTTTGCCTATGCATTGCGTGGTTTCGCCCCGGGTTTCCACTCTGGCATGGAGGATGCACAGCGGTTCCTGTATGCAGCGCTGACCTAGTTTTTGAAAAACGTGGACTTCGGGCGTCGAAGAAACCGGAAAAGGACAAAAGGTTACCCACGATGGAGACCCAAGCGAACGATGACCGTTGGAGTATGAAGTTGGTGATTTTAACACGGCTCAGTTACGACCGAATGACAATTGTACGTCAATTGGTGGATATTTGTAAATTCGTCGCCTACCGATCCTACTACTGTGGCCAAAAAATATAGGAAATTCTTTCTCGAAAAAAACTTTCTTTATTCTTCTGCGGTGGATGCAGTGCCAGCTAAAAGTGGCCTAATAGTGTATGAATCTCAAGTGAAGAAATGCATCAGTGTGAGCTCTGCTCTGAGAAAAAAACTCGAAACGGTGTGTTTTGGTATAAACACTGTAACGACGCCTTCTGACGTGCTGCTATAAACACTGGGCTCAGCATGCTGAGCCTAGCAGAAAGGGTCTCGACCATACATAGTTAGGCCTCAGTAGGCTGAGATTGGTTCGGATCAAGAACAATATTAATTCAGATGCAAGAGGTTGTACTCTTCGTATATCGCAACGTTGGCATTCAGTGTAAAGTGAACAACGTTTTATAAAGCAAAAGCAGTGAGAAATAAAAAGATTTAACCAAACCACAAAAGTGTCAAACACTTTTTTGACGCACAGAATTGTTTACAGTATGGTCACTTGGGTTATCCCACTGAATCCTGGGAATGCACTCGCCGGAGCACTGTGCAAAGTAAGTGCGCGATCGTCCACCACGGAGTCCTGGCCTTGGAAATTGCCGAGCTAAAAAAGGTCCATCCTTGAAGTTGGCGACCAAATCGGACCCGGGATCGTGTGGATACTGCTGGTGCTGCTGCTGTTCTACCACAACGAGACGGATGTCCTTGTGGTTCCGCGCAAAGAACCAGCAGCGCCCTTCTCCGATTTTTGCCCACGGCCACCACAATTTGTGGGACGGGAAGAAAACAATTACACCGATTGTGCGCACTCTTCGCTCCGGTCGGACGCCGCATTCCCAAGGGTTTGCCGTGTCCGTGCAGGTTGGTTTGCAACGGAAAGATTTGGAAGCCTTTAACCACGACCATGTGCTACGCGCATCACACGCAAGAACTTGACTTGCTTTCGGTGACTCCCCGCGCGCGGTGGGGGTGGTGGAATGGTGATCGATTTAAAGTCCGCAGCGAACACAGTAAACCCACCACGAACGGATGGGAGGAACTGGCGACCGGCGGATAGGCGCAGATCGCAAAAGGCACACAACACGATAATCATCAGCTCTTTCTTTGTGCGCCACTTCTTCGTCGCCGCTCCGTCTTCGCTACGCATTTGCGCGCGAAACTTCCTGTGCACCGACCACCGATGGTGGTGGGGGAGCCACGGAGTTTTTTTTCGTTCATCCCAACTCTCCCCACTCTTCTGTTGCCATGGGCAACCGGGTGGAAGGATCGCGCTGATCCTCTCATCGTTGTGAGGACGCCGCCGCCGCCTCACTAATGATGAATTTGATGATGGTTCATTAAAGGCGCGCGCAATGGACGGGGCCGCGCCGGTGCGAACCGGCTGCGAACAACCACGTGGCGCAGGGAGGGCCGCCCAGCGGGGCCACAAACAAAGCAGCACACACGCAACTAACACACCACCACCAATCCCGGCCGGCGCTTTGGCCTTGAACTTCGCGGGCCCCCCACATGTCGGTGGAAGATTTCTGTTGATCCGACCAATGACCGCTTTAGGGTGGGAAAACTTTCCGCGATCTCGCGTATCGTTTCCACCGCATGTTAGTCACACTCGGCCCACAATCCCCATCCAGAACGGCACAGGAAAAAAAAAAATTTCTTTCTGATTAGCGTATCGTAAATTGTCAAAAAAAAAGTCAAACATAAATGGGTTAAAAAGGCAACGCGAAAGTACGGCAATCGACGGAAACGCAACACGGAACAGATGCCCCGAAGGAGACTGGTTCGAACGCGGGTTGCCATAGCAATGGCACGAGGGTTCCGCGTCGAACACGCGTGTTCCGGCGCGCGGAACATCTGCCGGCGGATTCGCCGGCGCTGTTTGTTTTTTACTGTTTATCGCAGGGGGGCGAGGGTTGCGAACTTGATGACACATTCTTTCCCCTCCCGTGCCCACATACAGAGCACAGAGAAACTGCTTCGCTCAGTTTATTGGGAAATGTGTCTACTTACGTTGTACTTGTTCAGCAGAACGTCGTGGAATCCGGTGCTGATGTCGTCGAGTTCGTACATGGTGATCCGCGAATTGTTGCTACTTTAAAAACTCTGCCCTCTTCACCGTCCCCCTGTTGGCCCTCTTCCTATTGCTGTGCTCCGGGTTCCGGGTGCTACCCCACACGCGTACGCGGTGTGCGTTGGGGGGAGGGTGGTGATTCGATTAGCTCGACGATTGTTGTTTATTCCGTAATTGTTTTGTTTGACTGTTTTCGATATCGCGCAAGGCAGCCGGCTGCTTCCGGTAGGCGGTGGTCAGTAGTAGCGGCGGGCACCTGATCCGACGGCCTCATTTGGCTAGCCCGGTTCCGGTGGAGTGTTTAAATTTGCGACTGTTTGGCGATCGTTTGAAGTGTGGCCGCCAAAAGAGCGAGCTCAAATTTTTGCCACTGCACACACTACTCTTTGGCGTGATAAGCGCCAACGGACGGACACAAACATACACACGCGGACGTACGAGGGGAAAGAAGGGAAGAACACAGGATCGTGGAGAAAAAAACGTTAGCAAAATTAAAGATGCGATTGGACCCCGGCGAATGGTCTCCTCTTTCGTTCGCTCGTTCGCTCGTTCGCTCGTTCGCTCGTTCACTCGTGCACTCTTCCCGCGTAAACTCTCGTGCTCGACTGAACTCCAGCGCTCTCGGTACGACCGTTTGTCCCCCAACGACGACAACGGCAACGGGGTTCAAATTGGTTGCCTTCACTCACACTTGCTCACTCACTTCCGCCAGCTCGCGTAACCGCACGACAGCCGCACCAGTGTTGGTGGCCAGTGCTGAGGCACGGTTCACTCACCGACTGCATTCACCGTGAACGAGACTTTTGGCGGAATTTTTCAGCTCACTAACTTCACCTTCTTTTTACGGGGAAAGGCGGTTTCCTCATCGAAGCCGGCGTGGCATGAAGCTGACGACGAGTTGACTTTGTTTTAAACTGTCTTTTTCGACTGTCTGCCAGTTACCGTATTTTCGACACCTTATCGCTCGCGCCGATGTGCCGGGAAACAAAGAAGTGAACCATCCAAAATGGCCGATTCATTTGGCTGACAGGCGGTCACTCACGTTCGGTCACTTTTTGGCGCCTTTGTTCGGTTCGAGCTGGAAACCGGCGAGACAAAAATATTTCACCGCAGCACCGATCGACCGATAACGCGCGGAGCACTGTCCCCGGTCGGACGGCACATTTACTGTATACCCGGCGGATGCAGGACTAGAAGTGATCAGACGTCGAATACCGCACGTTGCAATCGCTGTGACTGTGATAAACTGTGAGCCGATAAAATTCATCGTACGAGAGGCCGATAGAATGGGCGTGAGTGTGCGTGAGGGCACCGATCTAACGCACCACCACTTATCCGTTTTGTTTGAAAACATTTTCGCTCCATCTCACTTCGCCGTGAGTGCCGTGCCGGTGTTAGAACGGGAAGCTAGATTGCGGCCGCTGTTCTACACGTGAACCGGGTAGGGCCGAAATGAATCCTTTCTTAATTCTTTTTTCCCTACAGTACCTGCCGGATTTTGGTGCGAATGGGCGGAGAACTTTTTGTCGATTACAGGATATTTACCCCATTCACGCATTAGGAGGTAGGAAAACATCGGAAATGATAAAACATTCTCAATATAAGAGGTAAAAAAAGGAAAATCGATCTAAACCACATTAACCGTGCTGAACGTTGGATTAAACTTCTGCCAATCTTTCAGGCCCATAGCACAATGCCAAAGGGAAAGGAAAACGCCAAAGGGAAAGGAAAGGGAAACATAAAGGAAACTGTTCACCACCATAAACGCTAACGAATGTTGAGAATTGATTAGCATTTGTTTGGTTTGATTTCTTTTTGATCAGTTGCATTGCTTGGGAACAACATACCTTCATTTTTAATGGCGCATATTTGTTTGTGGTTTCCTTCTCGTGGATCAAAGAAACAACAAATTAACTCTGCCTGAATTTGATGGTTCCCAAATTAACCAGCCCAATGTCTCGTGCAAGCTGTTAAGAATAGTTCCGTCCCGATCGGTCTAAGCGTGTAAACAGTTGCAACGGCTGGATGAAAATAAAAAGCATGGCATCGGGAAATGTGCCATGCGATCATATGATCGCAAAAAAAACGGTGAGAATGATTCACGAGTACCACGTGCAGGATCCCGACTTCGTGATCGCGACAATCGTGCAGCAGCTTCGACAGGGTCGCAGCAGCAGCTTTGCAATTCAGTTCCCTAGTAGTGGTCGGTTGAAGTGGTTCGCAATTCGAAAGCGCTCTCTTATCTTCGTCAGTCTGCGCCAGTGCTGAAAAGAGTGTTTTTTTTTTCAATTAGTGAGAATAGCTTCTGGTTGACCTTATCAGACGTGACCTTTACTCGCCGCAATGGTGCTGGATCTAAATTTCTCCCGTTACGATAACACCACTCCGTTCGGGTTCAAGCTGGTCGGTGGAGCCGATTTCGACGTTCCGCTGACGGTGGTTAAAGTGAGTTTTCAAATTCCACAAAAGCACACGTTTGAGTGTTCGAGCAAGTTTTGTCCAAGGACTGTTGCACTTTGAAATCGAGAAAAGTTGTGTCCTTCGAGTCCCTTCCACATTGCGTAACAGCGGATGTCGTTGTGTTACGCAATCGAATTAAACTTTCAAATTCGACCGTAAACGTGTTTAATATGAACATGGTTGGCACACAGGACCTGACTGTGACACGGTTTAGTAACATATTGGCAACCATCCGCAAAGTGGTTAATGAAGCTCGTTGAAGCTTGTGCGGTGGTCGATAACCGTTGCACCGATACCGTGTTAACCTAAAAACACGAAAACCAACTTGTGATCAACTAGATCGCTAATCGATTAAAGCGATGAAGAGAGGCACAGAAGGAGAGAGAGAGAGAGAGAGAGAGAGCGATAGTGTCGATAAAAATAGCCACCGAACAAACTCGAAATGTCAATCATTGAAAATGCTTTCTATTTGTTTTGGCTGCTTTCTTTTCTTCGGTTTCCACTTGCACTACCCATGGCTATGGCAGATCCTACCCGGAAGCATTGCCGAAGCGGTTGGCATGCGTATCGGGGACGTAGTGATGCGTATCAATGACATACCGACGGGTAACATGTCCTATTACGATGCGCACCAGCTGTTGGCCTGCGCCGGCAACCAATTCGTGCTCGGCATCTTAAGGTTAGTACACAGCAAGGTCCTGGCAACGTGAGCTTACCCCCGCACGACAAGTGTCCCTTTCAATCAACGCGATATCGGTTTCGCTAGGGCACGTGAGGTATCGTCGTCTCAGCGGTTGATCAAGGAGAAGACCCCGACGGGTGAGGTGGAGTACATCAACACCTCGCCGAAACCGTTCTGGACGCCGAACGCACCGCTGTTGGGTCAATCGCAGGAGGAGCGCGAGATCGACGAGCAGATCCCCGACGTTCCGATCACCGACGAGCAGATTGCCGAGATTCTGTCGGGTGAAGCCGAAGTGCTGAAGCAGCACAACATTATCGGGTAGGTGGCAGGCCCGGTGGGCGCCATTCGCCGTTCAACATCAACATCGGTTACGCAGTTTGGCTGATTGCTCTCTTTACCATAATTTCCGTCCATCAGGGTGAACTTCAACAAAATGATCCCAACGTCGGGAGTTTTCAAGCAGAGCGAAGTCTTCAAAACACTCAACAGCGAGCTGGTTCAGGCGGATGAGGAAGACAAAAAGTGGACCACCTTCCTGCAGAAGCCACAACGCCCGGCCCCGAAGACGCCGGACGAGAAGAAGCTCGAACGGAACCCACCGACCGAGCGCTACCAGGTACGAATCGTAAAGCAACCGAAACCGAAAATTGCTCCAGACTACAAGCCACCCCAATCGCCGGTAAGTTCGATAGTGCAAAAGGTGCGATACTAAGGCTACACGCGGTGCGCAAAGAGAATTCCGGCTGAGAGTTTGCTATGCAAATCCGATGCAGGAACCCGAACCGGAACCGGAACCGATACCGATGTACGACGAGTATCTGAGCGAACGCCAGGAGGCCGAAGTCGAGACGATCAAGACGTTCGTCGAGGAAACGATCGATCTGGGTGAACCGAAAACAGGTAACCTCGATAACCCCGGTTCCAGCCCATCCCTCTACTACGTCTGCTCCGATGGTGTCCACTGTGGTGAAGAAGACGAGAATGCTAACGCCACTTCCAATCCAGGTGACGGAGAGGGAGGCGCACAGCCCGCCTCCGGAAGCCCCAGCGAAGAAGAACCGTCGGAAGAGTTCCGCGAACAGCTGCAGAATGTGCAAAAGCAACTGGAGGCGCTATCTGCGCTCCCGAACACGATTCAGGCTACTATAGCCGCGTTGACCGAACAGCTGGCCATGCTGGCCGCTCCGAAAAGGAAGTCCAAGTCCATTTCACCTCGCCCGGAAGGTATACTATGTTGTGTTTGACTCTAGGATCATCCCCCACCTTGGTGCTCGGCTGTTCGGTGCTCATGCATACCACCGTACCACACCTACCATTGAAAACCTGAAAACGACATGTACATTGACCACAAGGCCAAGGACGCGTGTCCTTTGTGCGAAGGCCCCGCACACCCATAAACAGCACACAGTACACCAACACCCCGACAGCGAGTGCATAATGCAGTGAAAGTGTTTACATTCTTACAGAAGCAGAGCCAACAGCGGCCGATGATGGCGAACAGTCGGCAGAGGCCATAGTGCCCGAAGTGTCCGAAACGTTCGAGGTGACCGAGTTCACCCGGGCGGACAGCAGCAACGCTGAGCAGTCCTCATCGGTCGACGAAGGCGAACACATCCAGTATACGGCGGAAGAGCTTGAGCAGCTACAGAAAAGGATGAAGGAACACGATATCGAGTGGACCAATAACAACGATAAGGTTAGTTAGTGCCACCTTTTGCCGAATGCGCCGAACGCTGCCTGGCCGGAACTGCACAAATAGGGACGGCTCTATTGCTATCGTTGATCCAGTGGTGCCCCCCATTCCGCCCAAGCTGTCTACCTGCCAATACTGTCCAATGTGTTTGATCGCAGTGTTTCGAACCCCTTTTTTCTCGATTTCATCTCTTCTTACCAACCGTGCCTATGCATATCCTTGATGGATTGGGAACTGGCGATTAATACTATTGCTAACCTGCGTACACGCATACCACACTCGGACACCTTGCTACCGCACAACACGGGAACCACACGAAAGAAGCCAAAATACCAGACGATCGACTGGGCGATCGTGTCCCAGCGCTGTCGATTGTACGTTGCCGAAGAGGAGGAAGTTGAATACATTACACTGCCATTGCGCATCTCGCTCACGATCGACGGCGGGGAGGAATCGGTAGAGCAACTTCCGCAGCCACCACTAGCAGATGAAACCGCACTGCTGTCGGGGCAGGCTTAAAGCAGGCCGACCTGGCAGCACTTTACACCCGAACACGAAATACGAAACAGTACCAGCGCTATATGCTGCATTCCAGAGCCAAACTCTCCACGAAGACATGCAACTGTGTGCTAACACTAGTGCTCATCGAACGTAGCCCAATAGGAGTGGAATAAACGTGCCTTACACTATCGAACCTGGTGCCTGCTTGTAGTCTCTAAGCTTTCGGCAGGCTCGAAGGAGCTTCCATGTTTTCTGTCTTTTTCTGGATCGACCGCTTCCAAGGACTCAATCATCGCGTAAAGGATGAAGAGTTTATTAGAACGGGTGTAATGTACATTTTTTAACCGACCTAATTATTTTCTTTTCCACTATAAACTTTCCTTGATCCGTCTGCCGTACCGTGGGCACTTTTGCCAATCTGATCTTCCACCGTGTTGACGCGTGGGTCCCTCACTCGGTTGGCGGTCTCGATCTCCACAGGATTCCGATAGCTCCAGCCAGAACCATCTGAGCGGAGACATTAGAACCGCTGTGCAAGACGAGCTCAAGCTGCAGGTGGTGAAAAAGAAGAAGAAGGCCACCAGTGCCTTCGGCCCATTGACACCGCAGGAGCGGCCCATCTACTTGCCCGGAGGGCGCAAATGGCGCACGGCCAAGGATGCGTTTAACGAGCAGTTCATCGCCGAAGTGATCAGCTCTCAGGCGGAACTGATCCAAGGCACAACGTTGGGGTAATTGTCGTTTTTTTTCTAGCTTGTCCTCAGCGTCCGCATCATCGCCGGATCTTTCGCCCGATCCTTTCACACCGCACACTCTCATGGGTGACGTTCATTCGTCGATCATTGTTTTCTTCTTCTTTTGTAGTATCTCCTACGAAAGTCCTCATCTGGGTTACGACGACAGGTAACCGGTTATTGTTTCATGTCACTTGATTCATGTCGCTCGGTGTTGCACTGTGCCTTGCCAACTGTTAGCTAAACTATTACTATCCCATGCAATTGTTACTAATTTGGATTCGATTCGTTACAAGCCGTTTGAATGTCACTGCAGTTCAGATAGAGCCGAGAAAGTTCAGAGCCATTCGCAATGCACTAATAATCAAATCATCTATGCACTAAGTATCATCTTGTCTAACAGCACCTTCTATGTTTTAGGTAAAGTTCTGGAACTACTACTGGTCGGATGGCAAGGACAAATCACCGCACGTCTATAGGTACGTAGCACATCATCATCCATGTTACGACTCCGGTAGATCACGGCAGGGTATGGCACTATCATCTCATCTTCATTTTGTGCATATTCTCTCTCTATCTCTGTATGTTTCGTTCAAAGAACGTCGAACAAAGCGAAGAAATTCTCCAACTGTGAACTGTTGGTGGAAAAGTTTGAAAGTGAGCTTTTCAAGTAACGCACCTGATGTTCGCGGGCGTAAGTAGAACAGAGTTTAAAGTGTTCCGAATGTTTGTACTTCTGTGGCATTTCATTTCTGTTACGTTGGTTTGGACTGCGCACTCTGCCATACCGTGCTACAGTTTCCGGTTTTCTCTTCCAACCTTACAGGGTGAACTTTCTCAAGTACCAGAAACCGGAAAAAGACCTAAGCTTTATTCGGAACAGCGACGTCTACAAGCTGGTACACGATATGGATCCCCCGAAGAGCGGTATCGAGCTGCGCCCGGAGATGGTGGTGGCCGAAGAAGATGTGCGAAAGGTAATGAAGGACGAAACCATTTTCCAGCCTCGCAAGGCGAAGGTTTTCCTCTACCAAAATTAGTATACCCTGAGCTTTTGGACTTTTCCTGCGATTCCTGCGTTGCCGACTGGTTCAATTTCGCCTTTCTGATTCCTCGTTTTTTCATCGGCCATCGTTTCTTCCCTGCGACGTCGTGCAACAACTCGGACCACTCGTCGATAAATTTTCCCTCGCCGTTCCGGCCGTTGTTGTCGTCCCATCATCATCTAACCGGATATTGGCACCTCATCAACGATACTAATTCCACAAATGGCTGCAATTCCGGCTCGGTCACTGTAGTGTGCATCACCGTGCTGAAGAGGTTCCCAGCCCCTAGACCTTCCCGTTCCCGATTTCCTTCTCCCAAAGAGCAATTTCGTATTGATTAAGTTTCCTACGCTTCTATGAAGGACATTACTTCTTTTCTTTACTATTATTTCTTAAACTCAGCTGTGAGAAAGGACAAATGGTGAGGGCCCTACAATAATCATTTAACAGTTTGCGAGTTTTGCGCTTCTGCTCATCCGGCTATCACGATCATAGGTTTTCTCTGTTTTCATCGTCTTCTGTTACTGTATCGATCATCGCTTAGTTATCCTTCGTTAGCGAGTAACTATAATAGACTGGTACTGCTGTGTAAATAAGTGAAATAAAAATAAAACTGCGGACGGTTGTTGGTGTCGACTTAATATTAACCGAATCTGTTAAGAAGGAATGGGATGGCTCGTTCGGCATGTGTCTAAAGCTGGTGGTGTGATCTTTGCGTTGGCCATCGGAAGAGGAACGATTTGGTGTTGGCAGATGGCCCGATTGGGACAAAGAAATAGACGTATCAAGAGCATTCTTTTTGATAACCTTTGTGGAACATTGTACAACTGTTGTTGATCGAATACACAATGCAAAGTGTACCGCACTCCTTGAACCCTAATGTATTTCAAACCGGAAATGGCCAGAAATGTATTCTAAACCGGAACGGCCTCGCATTATTTACCATAAGTTGATGAGATTTTTATAGAGCTTGACATTGGAATGAGAAGTTTAATAAAATAATAATTCGACAGAATGCACATTAGTAAAATGTTTACTGGTACCTTTGGAAACTCATGGTTATATTATGGCAAAATACAATAAATACAAATACTTTACTGAACTGAACTTTGTTTGCTGAACTTTATTGAGCCAAAATATGAGAGCGTGGCTCTTGGCGTAACAGCTTTAATAATTTTCGGGCAGCAGCGGTAATTCTCTTAATGCAATTTTGAATTTTGGAATTGGACTAGAATGACCGACATCAATTTTGTTTCAGAACTAAAACAATTCTTGTGACAATCTTGAATGAGTTCCAAACGAGAAAGAAACCTGCGAGGCACTGAAAAATAAGATGCAAACCTAACTAATGCCATAAATCTTCAGTTAACCTTTTGATCTAGTCTTTTGAAGCTCAAAGTTGCTTGTGGCGCTAGTCTTAACACTCTACTTCAAATGACGCGTTAACCTTACTCCAAATGTTCGATTGAAGGATCGCTTGCGAAATACTGACGCCACGATTGCACTTTGTAGCATCGCAGATTGCAGACCTTGTCAAAGGACTCTGCCGGTCATTGGCATGAGAAGGAAGCGTGCTAGCGGTTTGGCGAGGCACCCATGTAGCGATAGAATGGAACCGGTACCGGAAAGACTACGATCAGTAGTCAAACGTACGCTTGTAGATGACATCGGAAGCCCGCTAATAATAGCTAAACCGATGGCAGCGAAATCGCCAACCGATCGTGGGCGCGATTGATGAATCGGAAATGAATTAAAAATACTTTGATGACATGTCAGCGGCACTAGCCACGACTCTTATCGCGATGATATTCGTTCCTCGGACCGAACCGTTCAGATCGGATCCGCTTTCGGTTAGATAATGACAATGGCTTGGCAAGCGACTCATCGGAAATGGATTTCGTAAGGAATCGTCGGATACCCGATCCGACGATCGAGGATCGTGTTCGATGACATTGAGAGGCAGGCAATTTAATGCAGAACTACGAATTTGTTTGAAGCAAAGCCACTCGAACAGCGGTACCCGAGTGTAGCATTCTCGTTTGCGTTTTCTAGTGTTTTCGTCTGCGGTGTGCACCTATTGCCACTTACCGTCCGGTCCAACTACAGCCAAACAGCAACAACATGGATGTCCCAGTAGATGCAATGGAGATGGCGCTGCCTCCGATAGAGTCGTTCAAGAACTGCGAATACCATGTGCGTGTTTCGGGCACGACGGAACTCGATCGCCGTGTTATGTCATTTGTGGATAACCTGTGGGGATTCGAGGTAACCGGTGGCGTGGACCAGTTCGAGCCGTTGACAGTGATTTCGGTGAAACGCGAAGGTTTAGCCCGACGGGCTGGGATTCGAGTGAACGATATCATCACCAAGATCAATGAAACGCACGCCGATAAGCTGACCCTAGCGCAGGCACAGGAACTGATTGCTGAATCTGGGCGAACGGTGAAAATATTCGTCAGCGGGTAAGTTTGTTAGGAACTCGGTGTACCAGGATAGCACTAATCCTTCGGGCTGGCTTCCATTCGCAGGGAAGTAGAGGAGGACAGCGAAGACGAGATGACGGTCGACTTTTGGTTCAAACCTTGTAAGTACTGGCCTCCTTCAACCACTCCGGCCACCGGCACCATAATGATCGCACTTCCATAGCATCAAGCATCTATGACACGATCACGGCGACGGGACCTAGGCCAAAGGCGGACCGGCACAAATTTGCACCTTCTCCTCCCAATACTCTGTCCATCCACAAACAATCATCCCGTCAATGTCCTATCCCATCCCGTTTCCCCATGCGCGGCTGAGGAATAGTCACTACCCCCCTCGTTGATCAAGATGGTTTCTTTTTCTCAGTGGGTGATGCCGATCGGGCCATGCTAGATTGGGAAGCTCGGTTGCGCGCCAACCGAAACGTAAGTTTTCGCACGGAAAACCCGAAGGCGCCACCGAATAATAATCGCTTTTTCTTTCAGCCGGGCAAATGGAATGGTTTGTGGCCGTGGAATGATCGTAGAAAGTGTGTGTACAAGTAAGTGTGGGGTGCGGAGGTTCGATCCTGCTTCTCTGTAACGCAAGCCACCACCTTCCTGGTGTTACAGTGGCATGCGGATTGCTGTCATTTAGGCGTTTTCATTTGAACGATCATCGGATCGTCATCGTATTTTTTTTGTATGTGCGTTACAATTTTCATTATTATTCATTACTTTTGATTCGTTGCATTAGGGAGTCTAACTGCTACCTGGTTCCGAGCGTATCGGAAGAAAAGCGCGAACGAGAAATGAAACTACGGGCAACCGAGGACCAGTACGAGAAGCATTTGCAGCGTGAACGCGAGGAAGCGGAAAAGAAGGCCGAAGAGCAGCGCAAAATCGATGAGGCACGCCGCGAGGAAGAAGAACGCCGCGCTGAAGAGGATCGTTTCCTTACGGCGTTCGAGGAGGAACAGAAGAAGCGCCAGGAGCAAGAGGCTGCCCCAAGGCTGCAGAGCGAAGCAATCGAGCCGGAGCAAGTGCCGGCGGATGCTGACGCAGACCGGTACATCGATGAACTGATGGAACAGGAAAAGGACCTCGGCGAAGTCAGTACGGATATGATTGAACCGGACGACAGCGGCACAGGTGAGGTGTGAGTTGTGCCGTGCCGTAACGTTGGCGAGGTGATAAAATAAGTCTTAAGAATCGTTTACTGGCATATTTTAAAAATGCGCTCCAATCGCAATAAAACTTCAAACTTTTTCCACAAAAAAAATGTTTCCACCGTTCTGGCGGCCAGAAAGAAAAGCCACGATGCAGGACTCCCCGAGTGCATTGGTCTCGCGATATTTGTAGTGCATTCCAACGGAAAACCCAGCACCGACTCCGCACCCGATTGGACCGAGTCGTTCGGAACGAGTCGCCGAGGACGGTACGAGTCAATGCTAGTGCTTCGGCAGTGCGCTGCATCTGACGAGTCCGACTCACTAAAATTATCTCATAGGCAGACAGACTCTGCTGTCTTACCGGAGTGGAGCTCTCATGAGTCCGTGCTGTAGGTGCAGTCGCGGTAGCATCGTCGTGAGTGATTGATCATTTTATTGATCCAAACACAGTGCCAACGCAGTCACGCCAAAAGCACTTCTTCCGGTGCATCCTCTCTCTGGAACACTCGCAGTGTAGTGTGCATTCGTGTGAAATTCCAGAACTGTAGAACGCAGGCTGATTGTGAGGTGATCATTTGCTCGAAAGTAGGCCACGAATACGTAATCATTTGTGTGAGTAGTACGGGGATCGAGACCGAGGCGATCGAGGCGACCGAGGACTACGACTACTGGGCTGATACGTTTTGCCGCCATTGACCGCTATCCACAGAAACACAGCATCATCGCCAGCCATAATCGATCGCTAGTATGCCCGAGTTTGTGATTGAGAAACGCAATATTCCAGTGCTGACCGTTTCGTCGCGGGATGGTACCGTCGGCACGGGTCCCGAGAATGGCGAAAACCCCCTAGGATTCCGCATCACAGGTGGCGCTGACTTCGAAATGCCGGTCACGGTGTTCCAGGTGAGGATGGACGATGGACCAGGTTAGTGATGTAGTAGCCGGGAGTAGCAGATCGCGGCGACGGCAGTAAGCCTGTACCGATCAAAAGTACCTAGTGAAGATTTCAGTCGTCGACCGAGGCGGCGAGATGAGATTTGGTGGTGGTGTGGCGCCCCGGATCTAAAATAGATCTAGAGATGCGTCGAATCTATGTTAACAGCTCCTCGTTCGCTGAACTCGAACACGGCTTACCGACCAGTGCGCTCGGCTCGTCGCGATTGTTGCGGTCCGTTCACTGGTCGCGGCCGCAAACATAACCTAGCTTTCGGGCAGACGAATTGGCTTATGGGCGGCGTGACGCCCGACGCGACGACCTGCGCACTGTCGACGGATCCGTCGTCGATCGGGTCATGCGCATATCTGACCAACCGTAACTTTGTTGTGCTGCAGATAGTGTGCTCGTTGTTATACACACCCTGCCGGGCCGCCGGAATTATCGACGTCACAGGATGAAGATGTTTCGAAATTTGGCCGAATCTCACGAAAGATGATCTACCGCGATCGACAATGCCGCTCTCCGTGTTCGAAGCTCTGGGATCTCTCGCCACTCTAGAGAGTCACACAGAACTAAGACATGTATCCGTTGTAAAGTATATACGAAAATCGAGACAATACGACTAAAATCTCGACACGCGTAGAACAAAAACTTTTAGCCCTTTGGATCACGAAACCGAAAATCGAGAGAAATCGAGAAATTTGTGGCCGTCGGTGATGTGGCCTCGTCCGTTGGGTCAGTGTTACGTTGACTATCCTGTTGGAAACAACGGTTTCGAGCCAACAATTGTTTCATATTTTAAACTCGAAAGACTAAACCGACTAGCTACTAGAAGATCGCTTATTAACCGCGAGTGATTGAGACAGTCAGAGCCTCAGGATGGCACTGGACGAACCGAAGCTGGCCGGTGACCAACAGCCGGTCCAGAATGGCGATAGCCAAATTAAGCGTGACGATGCTCCCGACTACTACAAACGACCCAAGTTCAAGCGGAACATCATCCCGTTCGAAACGGACGATCTGTCGGTGCGAGTAATCCGGGAACGTTTTCTCATCCCGGATCAGGTGTCTGAGGGCAGCCCGGCACAGAAAGCCGGCCTCCAACTGGGCGACCAGGTCCTGAAGATCAACGGGGCCGACGCGTCGGCCATGCGCCTCGCCACGGCCCAATCCGTCATCAAGCAGGCCGGCGAACAGCTGCAGATGATCGTCGCAAAGTAAGCATTTCGCGATATGTGTTCCCTTTATTATTCTTGAAATCCTAATCCACGGCACAGTACCAACACTAGCGTACTGTCCGGGGTGAGCAGTGAAAATTTACCCCGTGCGGAGCCCATCTGGTCGTCAATCTGGCGTTTCAAGATGGCCCGCCCGTGACGGCTAGAGTAATCAGTCTAGGCTGATAAAAATAACCGGAAATTTTCGTGAAAATCTCGAGATCAGTCCGATCGCCGAATGTGTTTGTGCGCACGGCAAATCTCTCGCCAAAGCCCTGTGGCCTGTGCCTTGGTGGTGGCAATCAGGGTGGATTTCAAAACTTTGCCCTAAATGCCCTACTTATCACCGGGAATATCGTTGTTACAATTGGGTCACCAATTTCGTGTCTAGGATTACAGTTGCAAGGACATTCAATCGAAAACAGTAAACAGCCACATGATTAGCCTATGGTGGGATTGAAGCCTGGCGCACGTGAAATCTTTGTTTTTTGGCATTGTGCACTTCTTAATGGCGATTTTTAGCTCTCAACAGGTTGGACGCCTTTCTGTCCATCACATGTCATCTGTTGGCATAACGGATCGTTATACGTCCTTTTACCCAATCGAACGTAGTTTCTTAGAAACCCATTGCACCACGGTTCAGGTCAATTCGTTCGGTGAACTTGTCTTGAGAGGATATCTTTCCAACAGAAATAACTCTTTGTTTTTTACTTTCGTTTACAAATATCATCGCACGGGAAACGAACCAGCAGGTTTACATTAACAATCGGCACAGACTCGGTCTCTTATCGGTGTTCGTCGGTCAAGCTTGTATTTCTGACCCGTGTTGACGTTGTGCCGATGGGCCTGCTTCTTGTAGTTCTATTTTGATCGCGTTTTTTTTTCTCTGCCAAACCACGACGAGTGCCGCCATTGAGTTCGCCGGTTTTTTTTTATTTTATCCAACGGGTTGCATACGGGATTGGTAACTGCGACGCAAAAACGTGTCCTTACCCTGGTGTAATGCATGCATTGTTATGCTAATATGTTTACGTAATGCTGTCTGTGTGTGCAATTTTGATGAAAATCATTTCTAACATAAATACACCCCAGTCTGTTCCTCCAGGTTTAAAAAAACTTCTTAAAACTAAAAACAAAACAAAAAATAGACAAAATGATTAAATTTAATGTGAAATATGAGAGCTGCATATAACTGTGTACGTACTTTCAGAGACAACGAGGAAAACCGCAAAGCCGAAGAACAGGGAAAACCGAAGGAAACGACGGAGGTTAAGTTCATAGGTAACGAGCAGGAGCCAGAAGCCGATGTCACTAACAAACCTGCCCCAAAACCCAAAACCGACGATCGTGGTATGTGCTAATGTGGTTTCCTCAGTCCGATTGTCTCTAACTAATGTGCATTGCTTCAACGCATCCAGAGAACTGGACCCAGCCGCCGGAGCGTAAAGTGTGGCACCCGATCGTTTGGCAGCAACCACCGCCGCCGATCCCACCGGACCTGTACGGCAAGGATGCTCCTCATCAGCAGCTGATCGCCAACATTCGCCGGCTGCTCACAGAAACGCGCTCCAAACCGCAGGAGCAGCTAAGACACATCGAACGCATGATGCTGTCGCTGCCGACGGGCTCCCGGCGAGAAGAGGACGAAGAGGAGGAACCTAAGCCGGTTCCAAAGCCAAAGAAGAAGAAGAAGGCAAAGACGGCTCGCAAAGGGGCCACCGCACCTCGACCGCGCCTGGACAGCGAAGGGTCGGAGGATGGCTCCGTATCGGAAGCGTCGTCTGCGATTGCCCACCCGGCGGAACCTATTCCGGAAGAAGTGACTGCCGACGCCTGAGTGCAGCGCGCTCGGAGCCCAGCAGCTCAGGAAGCGGCCAACCCAATGTTGTAGGCTAAACATTATAACTTTTGTTTAAATAATGTGACCCGCTTTACATAGCGGCCACTGATTATTTTAGACGTAAATAACCGACCAAATCAGTTTTTATTTTGACGCGATTGCATAGGCAATGCGACAGCTGACGTAGTTAGTGTATTGAATGAAACGAAAATGAATTGTTAAATCCTGTTGTTTCTTTGCTCAATGTACTTAACCTCGAAATGTTCCATCGTTGAATAAAATCGTTTCTTTTTCATATTTGGAAGATTTTGGCTGTGTCGAGGGGTGGTTTGAGTATTTACCTGTTGTTTTCTCATTGCCAGTCCCGCTTAACAGTCGGCGAACGAGTTTCGATTCGGTATCCTCGCGTGATCATCGGTCCGTGTCCTGTGAATCGTGCGAGTCGAGCATCAGTGTCCAGGCCGTGGAACAACAGCTTCGCCAAATGCAGCAGCAGTTGAACGAAATCAGTGTGATTCCGATGCAAATTCATGCCACACTCAGTTTTCTCACCAAAACACTTTCAAAGTTTGCTCCCCCCGAGTTGCAAATGGAACTCCCGGAAGCTCTACGATCCTCGACGACACTATCGAACGATGAAGTGCGGGAAACCAATGACCCAATCAACTTACAGCGACTTGACGAAGAGGATGAATCGACTCAGAATGACCCAGACGAAGAATTTGCAATCACCCTGGAAAGCTTGTTTGACGAATCCGAGGTCTTGGAATCGTTGCCGGCACGAAATGGAGTTGAGGACGACAACCGATCCGATCAGGAGGAGGATACAGAGCCAGAAATGAGTGAAGAGGAGCGATTGCGAATTGAGAAATTGGAGCGTGTCATCAAACTGCAAAAATCATGGCCTTGGAGCCAGACGGAGAAACCCATTCATAAGTAAAACGCACGGTATTGGACGAAAGGCAAAACTAGTCTAATGAGACATATTTTTTCAGACGATCCAACTGCCACTTGGTACCCAGCATCGCGCTGGAACGGTCAAAAATCAAACAATTCCCGGACAGGGAAGCGTTACCGTTCTACAAACACGCCGTTCTGCAACGCGCTGGACATTGAAACAGCACCAATTCGTAAAAGAATTGACACACTTGTTTCGATATTTTTGGAAACCGATATTATTTTGATGAAATAAATTTTGAATTAAATTAACCCTAATAAATTATTTTTTATATAAATACTTTGCCCTCATATTACTAAGAATAAGATAATAATTTATGTGATGTCAAGTCATATTGCCATTCGTCCAACGGCCAAATTGAATAACACTTTTAATCACCACCAGGGTGGTGAGTTTGAAATATTAGCACTTGTAAGGTTCTATTTCGCAGCCGTCATCCGGAAGGACAAATGTCATTTTTCGCTTAGCGTCCAGCATCGTTTTGTGCCGCTGTGAAGTGCGCTTTTATTCGCATATTTTTCCTCTCTTTACAAAATGTAAATATTGTCCACATATTATGTTATCTTTAGCATTAACATTTCGTTTCCTCGACAGGGCTATGGCGAAACCAAAGTCTGAACTGACGCCGGAGGAGCTGGCCAGACAAGAAGAAGAAGAGTTCAATACCGGCCCGCTATCCGTACTAACCCAGTCGGTTAAAAACAATACCCAGGTCCTGATCAACTGCCGTAACAATAAGAAATTGTTGGGACGCGTGAAAGCTTTCGATCGACACTGCAACATGGTGTTGGAAAACGTGAAGGAAATGTGGACCGAGATACCACGCACCGGCAAAGGGAAGAAAAAAGTGAAGCCCGTTAACAAGGACCGTTTTATCTCGAAGATGTTCCTGCGCGGTGATTCGGTCATCCTTGTCCTGCGTAACCCTCAGGCCACTGCCGCCGGCAAGTGAAACCAGATTTCGGCGCCCCAATAAACTAGCGTAAGGAACTTCGTACAATTCTTGTTTATTTCGCGAATGTGTAATAATGCTTGTGGAGTGAAAGAAACCCTGCAACCGACCAAAGAAAGCCCACGGAAAAGGCAGTGCGTTGCTTAGTCCTTCTCGGCGATCGCCGTGAGGTGTACTTCGATTTCCTCCTCCGTTAGGGTGCGGAATTCCGGCTTGTCCTTCGTCACCAGGCCAATTTCAATTTCCGAGGGCTTGAAGTCGACGGCCAGTACCGTCGATAGGCAGGTGATTGCGAGTTGAATCGATTCTTCCTCGCCGTAGTCAGCCTTCCGTTTGAGTTTCTTTTCCAGATAGCTGTTGGCCTCAGTCTGCTTCACACCAACTGAGATCGCTCGGTATCCGCAGTAGTATCCGGCCGGATCGGTCTTGTAGACGACGGGTCCGTGCTCCGGATCGTAAGCAATCATCACAATGCTGCAACCGAGCGGACGCATTTCGGCATTTTGGGTGTACACCTGCGATATGTCCGCCATTCGACGGCACAGTACATCGACCGGAATCTCGTATCCGTACTTGTACAGCCAGTTGGCCGCTTCATAGCGGGCACGCTGGACCTGCGACTTGCTGTCTGCTATGCGTCCGGTCATGACACAACCGATCTCACGGGTAATGCGATAGAGATGCGTAACCGTGGTGGGATCGATCAGCTTGTCCGGGATCTTCTTCTGCGTGGCCACAACTGCCACATCTTTACCCTTCAGTGCGATCGAAGTCAGGCCCTCCTGATTGATTGCTTTGAAAGCGTACTCTATTGTGTGTGATTGGAGGAAAATGGAATATAAGATTAACAATCTCAATCCTGTTTGGGGTGCAGTATTCCCTTACGCACCGACTTGGTAAAGACGTCCCTCCGGCGAGAAGATCGTAATGTGACGATCGAATCCGGCACTACTTCCGCGCGACATTTCGATTAACGTGCAGTTTCCGCAAAAGAACAATCGGAAAACTCCACTGATTTTTTGTCTACGGAGCGGATTCACAAATGCAATTGGCCACCGACGGTACACGGATATGTGGGGTTAGACGGCGATGATTTTGTTGTTTTCAGCGGCTCGCGCTGTCAACGAAAGGTGAAAGTCATTTTGACGTCGGCTGCGACTTTGACTATCCGAAACGATTGGCTATAGTGTCGAGTTCATTACTTTCAGCGGATGTCAGCGTTTTTCGTGATTACGAAATTCAAAACGGTTGTGCGAAGTATCATGTTTTACTCTCGATTGCTATCGAGCATCGGGCAAAAACTTATGTTGTAATGCACAATGCAGAAAACATTTAAATTATAAACATTGCACAGGAATTGCTGTATTGAAAAGATGTATACTTTATAGCAGAAACAAAAACGAGACAACAGTTTGCATCATTTCTGTTATTTTAGCCTCAAAGTAGTGTTGATATAACAAATGAGAGTTGTCTCGTCTGTTTTTTCAGTGACTTTAATGAGATTATACAAGTTAATATATAACACTATATCAACAACTGCTTCCCTGATATTTCTTCAATTGTCTTATTGAAATAATATCATATCATTTGTAAAAATGTAGACTAGATGGAAAGGTAGCTGTTACTGCAGGCTTTCGTTTTCAACAGCTTCCTGCAGTAACCACTAAGCGCCATATTTACTCCGAAGGCATATGCTTCTGCTTAATTGGATTACTTCAAACTAACTATATCGGCATTGCGGTATTAAGGGGTTTTCGGTACAAAACTGAGCCTAGACCGTTATCGAAGAGCCCACGAACCTACGTGATTGGGTAGAGTTCATTGGAGGTGCATCCTAGGGCTGTCTATATCTCATCATTAAAAATGCATGGTAAGCGTCATGGCGAATGGCACTACATGCCACAGCATCTCCTTTGGTCCCATTGCACGTGCCTCAGCCGATCTGAACAAAACTCTGGGCCCCGGAAAAAACCAGCCACCACGAGTGTTATGAATTTCGACTACAGCCATCCATATTTAACATTCACACCCGGATATTACTATTAGACGAACCAAATATCATCTATTTTACGGCGGTACGCAGAGACACGGAACATATCATAATAGAGTTGCATGTAAGAGTTGCTCAATTATTTATCTCCCTGGTCTGTGCCTTCCAGTGGCAGAACTTCGGGGGTTTTGGGGTGAATAGGCCCTCAGGGAAAATATGGTTCATTTTCAATTACCATTAGATGGAAGCCCCGCAGTCTGGGCTGACTTTTTGCGATTGGATTCTGCATACGTTATCCGGACTCACTTTGCACTGAAAACCGGACCCGGCGTATCCTACACTTTGCGATTAACCGGGGTACTAGTTTTATGGTAAACCATAATTATGACAAGAGACCAACAAACCTATCGCTCGCTGCGATGCCGAAGCCTGATATCCGGAAATCCGGAAAAATGATACTGACATTCGGGGTTCGAGCGTGGACATGGAAAAGGGGAATCCAGGAAAAGTGTTATTTGTCTCCTGGCTGACTGTGACGTACAGCAGCTGGGATTGCTATGAACATGGCCGACAAGAGACACTTGGGATGGAATGAGTGATGCGACTGGTTCGTTCTGTCGAGGGACGTTTTTTCCAACTTTTCTCCCACGCAAATAAACCCGGAAGGCCACGGTGTGCTAAAAATATACACGCCACACAAAGTTTGCACCACTCAGTTGTAACGAGGCGGAAGCGGCCAACCGGCGAGCGCCGGCTCAGGTCGGAGCAACGAGAGGCGGGAAGAATAGCATAAAAAGTTTTTAGTACCACCATAGTTGGACCGTTTCGAAGGAGTCGACCGCTGCCAGTAATCGGAAGCGAAGGACCACACACTCGTGCCGATCCTGTAGCGGCGTAGTTGAGTATTGAAAATGGGAGAAATTCCGCAGCGGAAGGGCCTCCAATCAGAAAACAATATTCTTGTTAAGAAGATTGCAGCTGATGCAGATGCAACCCAAGCGTCTGGAGGAGCCTTCGCTGTAGACGTCCTTCAATGTTCCTCGTAGGCACGGCACTTCATGTGGCATTTGAATGGACGTTGGGGGAGCGTTGGTTTGCGAATGTGACGACGAACAAAAAACTTATGCCTCACCGCATTCCGCGAAGCAAACGAGTGCAAAACAGCACAAAATGGGTGGAATGTGAGCAACAGAAAGAAGGATCGCCGTACCGACTGCCATTCCGTTCTTACGTGGCACTATGGCCAACCGCGGGACGGTCCTGTCGTAGGAGAGTGGGGAAAGTTTTGCATACTTTTCCCGTACATGTTGGTAAGACGGTGCGAAGCCCCTGCAGGAGAATGTCTGCACGTACGCGCGGTCGACAGGACGGACTGCCGAGAGTTCCTGCGAAGCCACCGATCCTGCGAAATGGAACTTGTGGACCATTATCGCTTCCTTGCGTCAACGGCTCGCCGGTCGCTACCGGAAGCGTCTGGAAGTATGGAGTGTGCATCGCTGGCGGAGATTGTTGTAGCCGCGAACACCGGCGAACGAAGAAGACGATCAAATTAATTAATTGCCATCTCGACGGCCACTTTAAGCACGCACAATACTTGCGAACAAATCAACACTGGTTAATAAACATGTGTTTGCCTTTTCCTTTATGATCGATCACCACCCTGGACGGTGGAAGTAACTTGTTGAACAACTACGCACCAGGATAAGGGCCCTACTTAGTACTTTTGTACCACTTTTGCCCGTGGAGCGGATTCAATGGGACACTAATAGTAAATCAGGGGGATGGAAATATTTCCTATCTCGTTCCTGTATAAGACCATGAAGTCTTGTTATGCGTAGACGGTTATATGAAATGAAAGCTGCCCAACCCAATTTATATGTTATCTTAACGTACGTATATGATTAAATCCGTATATCTTCCGAGAATTGGTCACAAGTACTACATTGTGATGTAAAGCAATTGGATCCTTGAAAAACGAATTGAATGTATGATGACGGATACGTTACAAATAATATTGCCTTTCTGAACGTTATTATTAGATTCCTTTCAGGATGATACTGAATTAAATTAATTAATAATTTAATGTTTCAATCGAATTCAAAAACTTTAAAATAAACCAATATTGCTGCTACTTCGGAACCGACATTTCAAATCTGCTGACGTGTTCTGCACTCTTCCGAGAAGGATGTAGAGACTTCTTCATGTCCAGAAATGATTCTTATTGTGAATCAATAATCAATGCCCTCAGGGTATTTCGAATACGGGTACACCGAACTTTATCGTTAAGGTTTTGTCATTTCCTAAGATATTAATTGCACAATTTTCATCTTTCTGCCTTAATTCTACCCCAACCAACGCCAGAGTTACTGCTGCAGCTTTCGAATCTTTTGGGACGATTGCTTCCGATCTTCCCTTTAATAGGTTTGGTTCGGAAGCGCCGTAACCGTAACCATAAGTCGGCGAACGTAACCCATAATCATCGGTGCCTCGGGACCGCATCCAGAGCACATTTCGATAACTGTGCCAAACCGGGCCACTATAATCGGGTGCCAAACAGCTGCGCCCTGCGTTGTTGGCCAATCAACCCCACTCGAGTGGCTATCGGACCATCCGTCCACTGACCCGTTCCCGGCGGCGCGAGCCTCTGTGAGTTGATAGCGCCGATCGCGGAGCGCTGCTCGGCAAGTGCGTTAGTCAGTTCGCTGCGTTCGGAGCGAGAGGATCGCCCCATACTCGAACCTCGTCGCGAACTCGCTGTCGACCTTCGGAGTGCCACCGTTGTTCGAACGATCACAACTCCGGGGTCAGTGTTGTGTGGGGCATGTTGATAAAGTACACATCCAGAGAGCACGTTGGCACCAGCACCGGGGAATGTGTGGTTTGCGTGGAAGTTGCTGCAAGCCTAGAACATAGCGAAAGACGACTACGTGGCACACTGCGCAGTAGCTGATAGTGCACCGAAAAGCCAACAGAACGGCGGCGAAAGTAGAGTATACTGGAAAATGGGTGACTCGGGCGAGAGTGTCTCACCTTCGGTGATTCCGCTGACCGACGGCGATGCCGACGATGCACCGCCGAAAGACAAAGGCCTGTGGCGAGATCTGGTTGCCTATTGGATATTGGGTTTGTGCAACAACTACGGCTACGTGGTGATGCTGACGGCCGCACACGACATTCTGAAGGACCTGGAGGAGGGTGACGATCACGCCAAAAGTGCACTGGTGAGTGGAGTGAAAGCGACGAAACACTCTTTTAGCACGCGGCACGTGCTGACGCGTAGCGATCTGCGATCGTAGTGGTGTTGTTGTTGAAACGAAGTAGCTTTGTTTGGGATTTCTCGCCATTCGTCGCGGTGATCACCGGGGCGTGTAGTGGTGCGATCTGCTGTTGTTGTTGATCGATGAGCGAGGGCGGGGGATTCCATGGCTCACTCGTGAACTACTTTGGGGGGCAGCACTCGAGGGTCGATCGACCGTGATTTCTACCAGTGACTAAAGCTGGCGCGTCACGTGGTAGCTCTTCTGCCTTGGCGCTGCCATTTATGACACCGTGGACAAGCCTTTGAATGATTGATTAGGCCCACTCTTGGCGGCCAATGGCGCGGGCCTTGGGAACCCGATAAGCTTTGCACGGACCATAACAATACACAGACCTTCGCTTCGGAAGGGGCTCGCGTGGTCTGCTGTCTGCCCCAGACCTGTACGGTTGATAGTTTATCAGCCGCCGAGTCGTACAAGATAAAACGCTAACGGGATGTGAATTCAAAGTGATCCGCGTTATCGTACGACTGTCAGCAATCAATGAACGGCAACTATCTAAACAATCCAGCCTTTCCGTTATGGTTAGACGATTGTGTTGTTGTTCGAAATTGATGAGATTGCTTCAAAGTAATTTATCGCTTCCCGGTAATTCAGCAACAGAAGAGCGCTATAAAAGTGGCGGTTGAATAGGTTTTAAGTGTCTGGTTACCAGGCCCGTACCAGGCAGGGGAACAACTGCCTATAGTGCCACCTCTTTCGTTGCAAGTTGACAGAAGTGAGCGTTAAGATAAAATGTAGCCACGTTAATCTGCTGCCATATTTTAAATACAATACAAAGCTCAACAGTTGAGTCGAGTTAGCGGTTCGTCATTAAAATGGAATGCCCATGTTACGCAAAGAGTCACAGACATTGATGTTTGTTAAAAGCATCCGAGCGTAGCAGAGGATGCGATGGCAAACTCGGCTCGGATGTCATCTTACAGGTATTGACGGGTCGGCTTAGCACTTCTCGATATCCGGTTTCATAGATACATATACCTTATTACTTAAATTTTCAAGTTAATAATGTAACGGCTGTTTCGGGAAGCACTCGACGAAAACACCTGGAACCATCCATCTAACGATTTGTTGAAAGATACAATCAAAGTTTTCACTTTGATCTGTGATTGTATTCATGAATTGATTGTCTTAAAGAAAAACGAAACAAGAATAAACAATCTCAACTGGAGAAATCGACTACTAGTTTGAGTTTCTTCATGGGGATTCAAATGCCTTCGTTACTGTCTCACCTGTTGCTATCAGCGCATAGACGCATGTTCCGTTTATTTAAGCTTACGCTGAAACGAAATAAACCTTTATCTTGTGGAGAAAATAAGCGATTGCATATCAATTCCCACAACGAGTTTTTCTGAGAAATTCGCGTTCCTCGAAATGTATGCATCGATGGGAACTAAAAGTTTCTATGCTTTTTGTTCTAAGTTACTCTTTCAATTTGTCGATCAGGCTATATTGACCTTTGACTCTATTTATGCAATGAATTAACAAATAAACAATGCTCTAGGATTATTGGGTGAACATGCTCTAATCATTGGACGCCATCATGCTCCTGGTTGGCCGTTGGTCCATCCATTATGCTAATGATTTAATTTTAATATATTATTTTCCTACCGCTACAGAACAAAACACGGCCAGTGGCAGTGAAATTACTTGGGTTGAACATAGTTCTATTACTCAACTAAAAACCACTTCTGCCCTTTGCAACTGACAAAATAAACGCTTCCCCTTTGTGTCGGCCAAATCTGGACCATTTGTAAAAAAGTGGACCCTTTGAATGGAGCTTGTTGAATAGCAGTGTGTGGTTGAGTTGCTGTGTGATCTCCCGTTGGACGCCACCGTTCGGCAGTTTGCGGAAAAGTAATGTAAAGCGCACCGGCCAGACCATTAGTTATGGTGAAGCTATGCTCGGGATATTGCGATGGCAGTTGGCGCCGGTGGTCAGCGGCGTCGGGGCGCACCAAAAAGCGAAAGAACAATATACGGACCGTGGAAAGCGAAAAGCCGGTACCTGCGAACTGGTATGGCCCGTGGCGCTATTTTTCTCACTGGCCCTAGTTGGGCGCCACTTATGAACTGCACTTGATGCACTACTTGCCACCGTCCGAGCCCGTAAGCATATTTTACATCGCAAAAAGCTAACCCGGCATAACCGTAATGAATAGAGCCCGAGCCCGAGTCCTGCAGCCCGGCTAGGTTCGTTAGATGGCGGCCCTCACAAACTGTTCTAAGTGTCCAAATAATGGCACTCTCCACGAACTAAAGTACCCGGTACCGGTGCTGGTAACGGAAATGAATATTAAAATAGCGCAATTTCAAGTGTATGGGATGTGTATGCTCCAGCTGCATTTTATATTAGTAGCAGTTTTCCCTTTCAAACGTTGGTCGGTCTCACCAACTTGAGCCTTGCTGTCTCAGGCCTTGGCCTTGTCTCACCAACTTGTTTAAACCCTCGTGTGCGGGCTCTTCATACTTAAAACCTAAAAAATTCTGAGAATTTTTATATTTCTTTCGTCGAGCTTATGTTTCGGGGCTCTTGAATTTCGGACCCTGAATGCTGTGCACGATTGCTCCAGTAATGGAGCTATTCTCGAGTAAAATTACAGCTTAATTTGTGTTTCAATTTAAAGGCGGCACACATTCACCCCCTTCTTACGCTTTGCTTTTTCGCCACAGAATGCATTCAGTGTACACAACACGACGACGGCCCGCTCGGACGACGTCACGTACGGATACGAAACGCGGCCCTGCAACAAGCTATCGACCGGCGCAATTCTGCTGGCGGACATCCTGCCAGCGTTGGCTGTCAAATCAATTGCATCGTTCTTCCCGCTGGCCAAGCAGTAAGCACCTCGTTCGGGCCATGCCTGGCGGGCCCTGGCTAAAGCATCGTGGCGTGGCGTAACGCTTTTTTTCTCCATCCACAGTATACGGATATTCCTGTGTGTCGTTGCGGCGGCGGCCGGGTTCCTGCTAACGGCATTTGCCACCGTCCAGTGGGTCCTGTTCCTGGGCGTGATATCGACATCGTTCTCCTCCGGTCTCGGCGAAGCCACATTCCTGGCGTATGCAACGTACTTCAACAAGTCAGTACCCCGACGGCGGCCCTTTTATTAGGTTTTAATGAGTCCATGTAATGTGTGTGACCTCGTCCGCCTGACTGGCGGCCGTGGTTTTCTTTTGCCGGCACCCCGGATAGGAACGTCATTTCAACGTGGTCCTCCGGCACGGGTGGCGCAGGAATTGCCGGATCACTCTCGTACACCGGGCTCACCGAGCTCGGGCTGACGCCAAAGACTACCATTCTCATTATGCTGGTCGTGCCGGCCCTCGAAGCGGTGGCATTTTGGGTGTTGCTGCGCCACAAAGACACAAGCAAACCGGCCCTGCCGGAGGAAGCGGAGGGCAAGGAAATCGACTACAGCACGCTGCCAGAAGAGGAACGCCCGCTGGAGAACTGGAGTCAGCGATTGCGCTACATTCCATCGCTGTTCATCTACATGATCCCACTGATTTTGGTGTACCTTCTGGAGTACTTTATCAATCAGGGCTTGGTGAGAAACGGTCGTACGGTGGAACTTTCAGTAGAACTCATTTGAACTGATCTTCTGCCCATAGTTCGAGCTGCTCTACTTCCCCGGCATCTGGCTGTCGCAATCGGGACAGTACCGTTGGTATCAGGTGATCTACCAGATCGGTGTGTTCATATCGCGATCGTCGGTCAACCTCATCCAGTTCCGGCACGTGTGGATCATGGCGGTGCTGCAGTTCGTTAACGTGGTGTACTTCACCTTCGAGGCGGTTTACTTCTTCACACCATCGATCTGGATCATCTTCGTGCTCATTCTCTGGGAGGGACTGCTTGGCGGTGGCGGCTATGTGAACACCTTCTATCGCCTGCAGACGGAGGTGCCCGCTGCCCGCCGCGAGTACGCCATGATGGTGACGTCCATCTCGGACTCGGTCGGCATTGCGCTGGCCGGTGTTGCTGCCATACCGTCACACAATGCAATCTGTGATCTGCCGGTGCCCGATCGGTTATTGTAGTCGCTAAACGAATCATGAGTCAGTAAATTTGAACAACAGATTTGCTCGATCAAAAGTTATTGTACAGTGATTAAACTAATCTAAGTTATTGTTTTCCTGTGACTCCGAAACCCTCAACAACGAGAAACAAACGGTAAGGGTAAGCAAGTGAACTTTCTGACGGCATGTGATGAATTTTAATTACGTTTCAATTTTCCAGATGAAATGCAAACCCCTGCCATTGACAGGCCCGCAGGGTTTATCCTACATCCTTGCTCCTCGTTCGATTACACAACCGAAAATTTTAAGGCCCCACCATCAACACACTGTTTGAGGTGTACCACCACCGTCGGGTTTCGACAAGGTACCACCGAAACCGCACCGCAGGCCCCCGAAGCAACCCGAGCCCTTGCCGTGGCAAATGAACCGGCAACATCCTTCGGGGCCGCCGGCCGACCAAGGTAGCAAACTTTTATCACCCCACAAAAACCAATCACACACCAGTCCCGTGCAGGAACCGTCATTGATTTGACCGTTTGATAGTTCCGGGACCGTCAGTGTGTGGTGAGTTGAGCGAGCTAAATTATGCAAACATGTTTTTATCAGTTTTATAAACTATCGCTCCCAACTATCGTCCCAGAGACCGTGGCTAAGAACCGGTCGGATGCGATGCGGTCACACTCACCTGAAAGTTGGGCTTGAGTCAGTGCGAGGAGTTTATCGACGGATGAGCATAAGGGGCGACAAACAAGGGGATCGCCCGAACCACACGGTGGAGAGGAGAAAAAACAATTCTGCCTTTATTCTCCAAATGTCTGGCCAGAGGGCGTTGCGGAATGGCCGTTCCCCAGGTCGGATGCTGGGCTGGCCTTCTGCTGTGGCCCGCATCCGGTGCTTCAGAAACCTAGTCCGGGCCCTTCCGGCGATGGCCGTTGTCACCGGATGTAATGCAATTTACATAGTTTCATGTTTACCATTTGCATATTTTCGGCCGCAAACATGTATGGCTTCGCCATGGGCACATCTGGTGCAGCGAAGCGCTTGAGCGGTAAGCTGTTTGCCAAAGGACTTTGGCGTTCCGGTGCCGGTGGCTCTCGTGTGTCTAGAACCTCTATGAAGTCGGTAGGCCGGAAGATTAACACCTTCATCTGTGGTGGCCATCGGCCCATCGGCATACTGGTTATGGCCGGCCCGGCGCAATCTTTGCCTTTGGCAAAAGTCTTGATATCGTAACTGTTCGACTCGTTTGCCTTCTGGCTTTTTATTGAATCTATATTTACCTCAAGCGACCGTATCGCGGGCCGGGCGGGCCACGAAGCGTGACAATGCTTTTCTCCGGCCCGATAATAACGCCAACACATGTTTCTTGTGGCATTGAATTGAATTGGCTCCACCGAAAGTTTGGACCAACCCACACACCACCCGAGTGAGAAACAAATTGTCACCCATTTTAAAGTGGAGGTTTTTGTTTCTTGGAAAAGTTTCAAATTTTCATGCCAATTCGCGCCACGTTCGCAACCCAACGCGGTTATTGTGAATCGAGTTAGCTTTCGAAACGCGACGCTAATTGACGTGTGGGGCTTTGTTGGGTGGCACACATGCTCGAGGGGTTTGTATTTGTGTGCGAGGCCACACTCGATTGTTCACGCATTTAATCCACGCGCCTGTCATCAATAATCACATCGCGAACCCGGCCGCCCATGTGCGCGCCGTCAATCACGAGGTGCCAATCAATTTGGCCGGCACCGTTGGCGAAAAGCTGTTGGAGGCTGACGGCGAGTGGCAGAAGAAAGTGGTTCGCGGCACTCAATAGAAATGTAACCGGCGACCGGCAAAATACGTTACATATACCGTGGAACAATGCCCGGTGGGCCCGGGTCGCGCCGACAGCGACAAATGTCCTTCGCGACGCAACGAAACATTTCCAAACCCGAGCGAACGAAAATAAGAAAGCTTCGGGGAAAATAAATTACATCCTTTCGTCGTGAGCGTCGCCCGCTGGTGGATTCCGTTCGGCAACTTTGCCCGGCTGAAGCCGGCCCGTGGCTGTTGCCAAGTGGGCCAGAAATTAGCATTATTTGGCTTCAGGGAGCCCGCCATACGCGGAGCGCTGGCGGAAGCACCAAGCAGCCGGGGCCAACAGGGTGACCGGCGGGAAGTGGCCCCCGAAAGCGGTACCAACATTTCGATTCATTCCAAGCGGAAACGAACTGTTTTTCCTTCGCCTGTTCCTGATTCGATGGCCCTGCGAATTGTCAAACTGTTGTAACACACGCCGAAGACGATGGTGGGGCCAGGTGGTCGCTTGTTTTTCGCCAATACGCCGTAACGAACACGCGATTGCATACCCTGCAGGCGCAAAAGGGCGCCACAGAGTTCATCGGTTGGCATGAAAAAACGTTAGCCGAACGGAGCACATGTGGGCGGACCACTGCCAACCGGAAACCGAATGAAGCGGGAGTGGGAGCAGGACGAGGTCGCTTCCGCTTGGGTCGCGGATGGGGTGGACTGAAAACGAATTTGAATTTTTATGAAAATCGCCGTCCTTCTGGAGCCTTCGCCTCCGCGCTGTGGTCGTGGCGTCGACTGAGGGGGCGTAGTATGACGGCCCTCACGGACACGTGAAGCATAAATCTGTGGGAGCCGGGCGCAAGCGAGAAGGTATTTTCACCATTTGTTTAGACATTAGCCACACAGTCCCGGGGGCGCCTGGTCCGGGGAAAGGCGGCAGGAAATAAGAAAATAATTTCGAAATTATCCCCCGGAAAGCCATTAGTCCTGGTGGCCTTACGGACGGCCAGCCAGCCAGCCCGTAGGCCGGCAGACCACGTGCTGTGCCGGTGTTTATTGCTTTACCTTGAGGTGGCCGTGTGGAGGAGATAAATCAACAACACGGCCCAGCCGGGTCCAGCCAGCGCTGCCCGTGGTGGTCCTTGAAGCGTCCCGTTTTGGGGGTTTTGGGGAAAAATCTAAGCCCGGGCCTTAAAGTGACAAAAATGCCGGCGCCCCGCAAGGCCCAGGGGGTCATAAATTTGCCGATTAATATAGAAGATAATTATTTGCCGGCCCACCTGTGACCTGCCGACCGCCGACCGGCACAGTGGCCACTGTGACGCCGTGCGCGCCGTGAGTAGGGGTTTAATTCACATCCGGCCGGCGCCAAAGTCCTGGTGCGGCTTTAGGGCGGCTGGGGCACGGTGGCAGCACGTAATGCCCATTAGTGGGACGTCGCCCACTGGCCAATTCCTGCACGCGACCCATTATGCAAAGTAACGTAAGAGATGGTTCCGGTTCAGCCGAGAGCTCTTGGCCGGGCCGCGCCAAGTGGCATCGCGCCGCCGTCGAACGACAAGGACCGCCCGGTCGTTTGTTTTAGTGGCGCTTAAGGATTAGCGATTGCCCGTGGAAGGATGCGGAACCGAGCGGAGAGACAAATGAGAGTTAAGTCCCTCCGATAAGCGCCAAGGATGGCGCCAACTTTTCTCTCAAGTAGCCGCCTCGCCGGACACAAGCGTCTTGGATCGCTACCGTGAAGGAACTTTATTAATGAACCCCAAAAATTGCGAAGACAACGTATAGCTGGTAATTGAGTAAATCCCACCAGTTCAGGTTCGACGCTTAAACTCCTTCAACATCTGGCCAATAAGAAAGGGTGCAACATTGCATTGCATCGAATTGCATTTTGTGTCAAAAAATATCTGGAATCTGCTTATAACTTCAAAATTCACCATCAATTCAAATCACAGCCCTTAAATAGTATTGTTTGTTAACAGCTTCGCCGGTTCGAAGGGATTCATTATGCACCACATCACAATAAAAGAAGACAATCGTTTTCCTCTATTTTTAGGCCACATCAGTAATCCTCCAAAAATATGGGGCAATTACAAAGAGTTGTTTATGTGTTTTTAATAAAGTCATGCCTACAATATGAAAGGATGTTTTCAGGAGTAATCAGCGGTGTGTGCCGGTTTCTAGCCCATGCTCTTATAAACCACAGGATGCCAGCGCCACATACACGAAATGGTCTCCGGACCTTCCGCTAGATTTGGGCGACTTAAAATTCCACTGGATCTACGCGCTTAAAGCACGTCGCTTTGGAAGTTCCCTTCCCGCACGGTACGCTTGTTATGATAGGACGTTCAGGTCAGCAGCCGAATGTCTTAATGTTTGGGCGAAGGACCTTCTGTTTGTTTTTGGCTGAGTAAATAAATCATGGCCGTTCCAGGAATCCGACCTGCAGCTTGTTGAAAGCGGTCCCAAAGCTGTCTGGACCTGTTTTTCTTGCCAAACTATCAGTGTGTGAGCTTAGGCTGCTTGTTTTGTGCTCACCTGATAGGGAAGAGGAAGAGAGCTCCGTTTAACTTTAAGATTAGTTAAGCAGCTAAATAAATCACGTCAAACGATATCTTCAAAGTGTTTTCTACGCAAGCTGCATTCCCATAAAATGAATTGAAACTGACGTGACGTATTTTCAATTCTCATGTCTATGTTTGTTTCAATAAAAAGTCGTCAACCTTTGAGTTTTAGATGCATTTCTTTAGATTGAAAACGGCCACCATGTGAATACCGATTCAGAGCGACGACGAATGCTGTGAAACGCGACAAATTTTAACAAATCCAACACCGACAGGAGCTTATTGGGCTCAGGCGGACCACGGTAAGCCATCGTACCACCATATGGCTTGTCTTGCTAAGCCTTTTGTTGTTTTTTTCCTCATAGATGGAGAAACAGATTAAGGTTAGGGACATTGCGTTTGGACCGAAATGAAGTTTTCTTTTCCGGAGAACCGGAGTACAAAATCGATACCGAGCCGGTGCGGTCAGGACCTTCAATGAGTGAGAGCCGGTGTGATCCCCTGCGATGCTCTGCTATGTTTGGAGGAAAATTTACCGAGACGCTGACCTCTTCGAGACACCGGGCTGGGGCCGAGCCTGAACGGGCCTGTGGACGTTAGGGCCAAAGCCGTAAAACAAAGCTGGTCAGCAGCGCATCTGCCAGTGGACTGTCGGAATCGATTAAGCTGCTCGGGATTGGGCTCCGGGCCCACGCATCGATTGAGAACCCGATCGGAAGATAGGCGCCGGATCGTATCTGTTTGCCCCGGGAACAGGCAAGGCCGATGGAAAATTTGTTCGCCTCTCCTGTCGATGTGAGATTAGAACGACAAGAGCCAGAGTGAGGGCGAGAGAGAGAGAGAAAGAGACGGGAGACTGACACCGGGCCCTGACGGACTAAGAGGGTTGTCAGTAAGATTAAACTTTTCACCAACTCCGGTTGCCTTTTTTGTGGCTTTCCAATTTTTCTTTTTCCTGCACCCATTCTACAGATGATCTTTTTCCAGGGAACGGAAACCTTATTTAAAAACGCTCCCCAGCGAGGCCTTTTTTACGTTTTGCGGAATCGTTCCGTATGAATGACGCCATTTTCCACCGCCTTTGCGAGAGTTGGGTTTCGTTGCCGCATTTTGCAGCATCCTGTCCCAGTTTTCCACAGCGGGGCTTGCGATAACCTATGTGGAATAACGTATGCGTTTGATACGGTTACGACGGTAGCAAGCAGCAGCGGTGGCACGAAGCGATCTTCGGAAAGGGGGTCAGTTTACTAAAGTGAATAAAATCGGAGCCCTTTTGAGGGTTTATTAAAAAGAAAGAAAAATATTCATAGATACAGGCCAAACGACGGCAGCGAGCAGCTGGCGTCGAAATCACCGCCTCACCGCCAGATGAAGCCAACGCACGGGACCCGTTTGTAGCGCGGAGCTCAAGGACCTCTCTGAAGCTCCCGTTCCTGGGGCGAATTTCACTTTCGGTCCCGTAATGTGAACGAAGAAAACGACCAAGAAACACTCGAACGCACCGGAGGCGGAGCTTTTCCATTCGTTCTGTTTTTATTTTGATCGTATTGTTCCTTTGCCGTTTGTTGTTTCCCCAATGTTTTGTCACAGGTTCACGCATCCACTCCTCCGAAGACTTATTTTGCAGTGATCTTTTTGAAAAATATAACAATTGCAGCACTCAGTTAGAGCTATAGTAGATGTAAATCTTTCACTTGTTTCCATTCCTGGTGAATGTGAGCGTGTTTGTGTTTATAATTCCTGGTAAAATACCGTGTCTACCGCGTGTGTACACGTGTCTAAGTTTGTGGCGTGACGTGACGTGGTTGCCTATGCTGAACGCGAACGTGATGTTAGCTGCACGCCCCATTGGGAAGCTGATATTGAGAAGGGATTTCCACTTGCTTGCGCTACTGATCCTGCGCTACTATGTGTTATAATAATGGTTGCGTGCCGTCGAACAATCGTTCAGTCGATCGATCCGTCACTTTGCCGTTTGGATGTTTTTCATTTTGAGATTTTCTGAGTTTTTACCGATAACATAAATCATAGATCTCATCTCCCCGAACGAACCATCGCCATACAGTTGATAGCTGTTTTGTGTTTGCCGTCCTCCTACACTCTTTAAACGCCTTATCACCTTAACGTGTCTAGTTTGTAGCAAGTGACGTTGACGGGAACCGGGGATAGGGGAAAAACCTAGATATCGGAGTGTATAGCGATTGCTCTACTTCATAGCATCGGCCTTCGGTTCGGTTCGGTTCGGGTGGCGGGTTGAGGGGGGGGTTACTAAAACGGGGCGTTTTAACTGTTTACGTGCTAGTAGCTGCCGATGACATCGTCGGAAAACCGCCGGTGGGCCGGTTTGACCGTGTAGTGGGCTTCCATTTTCCTTAAGAACCGGCGTCTCCTCCTTGGGCGAGATGTGCTAGGTCCACGCCGGAAAGCGTTTCCCTGTGGCGCCCAGGAGGAAGTAGGAGGGAAAGTGTAAAAAATGTCCACCTTTCCCCTGGGCGCCCCTGACGCCCCGTTTCAATGCCCGGAACTGACCTTCCGGATGCGGGTCTGGCGATCGTTAGGCGATCGATAAGATTTGCCTCGGTTTTCGGGCTTGCTTCATGTTTAGGGCTTCACACTTATGTAAGGGAATGTAGGTACTTACCGGCTAAGATACTTGTCTGTTTGGTTTTAAGGGTTTAGCAGTTATTTGTTCTGTGTTCTTCCTTTACACTTCATTGATTTGTTTGCTTACTCTACTCTATCGGTTTCCCTTTTTTCTTCTCTACTTCCTTATCTAAAACATAGCTTCCTCTTTCTCTCTCTCTCTCTCTCCCTCTCACTGTTTCTCGGTGTGAGCCGTTTGTCTGCGCGCTTTTGATCGTTCTTCGCAACTCTTGCGTCAGCGCCTTTGCTCCTTCACTCTTGGGTTTTGTGGTTTTCTTCGACTTGGTTTTTCGTTAGAAAATTGACTATAACTTGCTGTGTTTCTCTTTCATGTTTCGTGGAGTGCTCATCTTCTCTCCACGTTTCGTGCTTTTTTTATGTTGTAAATGGTTTCCTTTTGCTCGGGCACGTACGAACGCGGGTTAAGGGTGTTCAGCTGTGGATTGCGATGCGTTCGTGCTGCGATACCCCCGTCGTGCGTGAGTTCAATCCACGGCCAAGTTGCGTAACGGGTGCAATACAAGCGTGTCGTCGTGCGTACGCGTGTGGGGCTGCCCAATCCGGGCTGTTCGATGCGCTTCCGTTTGACATCCATTTATGGGTTTGGCTCGGCCGCCGGCTCGAATTGTGCACAGTTCGCCAGCCACAGCAACCATCAGGCCAGCCCGACGCCAGCGTGTGTTCCCTTTGCTCCTATCGCCATTGTGCCTCCTGCTGGGGTCTGAGTGGCACTGCATGACTGCTGTGGATGGATCAAATGATATCCCAGCTGGTGCTGCTGCTGGGTGCATCCTTGTGGCGCTCACCCCTGTGTGTGCGTGTTGGTATAAAATCGGGCACCGACTCGGGTGGGTGGTGTTTAATTTCTGTTCTTCGTGTGTGGCAGCGCGCACACACCATATAAGATATTGTCATTTTCTATTGCTTATGCGTTTTCATAGAAAACTTACGCTAACCGATTCGCGGCGCACCGCAACACACAAACACACTCTTATTGAGAGCCCGCCGATCGATTCTGAGCACAACTGAGCCGCGTGATCCTTGGCTTGGCGATCGGAGCAGAAACAGGACCCTGGTTGGGATTCCGGCTCATTCTTCGTTCTTGGCCCTTTTCTTTAAACGTACTTTAAAATGTCTATTATTGTCATGATTTTGTTTGTTTTCTCTGCTCGGCCCCGCGGCAATTTCGGCGTGCCAATTCGAGCTGACCTCCTGCGGCTGGAGCCTGCATCGAGTGATCCACGAACCGAGCACGGCGGCGGACACCGGTCACAGGGGCCCACAGGATCAGGGCGAGAATGGATGAACTTGAACTCTTCTGATTGATATGTCGGTAGAGTGTGCCTCGGTCGCTCGGTCGGTCGGTTGGTGGATCTCCAGATCTCCTTCCTTCAAACAGGCTCCGGCACGGTGGCCCGGTGGCGGCCAGGCACCTCTATAAATCGATGTCAAACCGGGTGTTTGCGTGTGGGTGTGGGGGTGCTCTTATTTGTCTCCATCGCTAAGTGTTCTGGTGACGCACTCAAGGTGCGCTCACCAGAGTTGTAGAGTTTGTGCGCTTCGCCTTGGAAGCGGCGTCCACTGAGGGCTCTGCGAATGTAACGTTTACTTTTTCTCGTCTTCCTCCATCAAACGGACATCGCCGACCAGTGCGGCCACTTTGCCGCATAATCTGTCGTCCATCATCTTTCCGTTCTGTTTTCTTTTTTTTATTCAGTAAATATATATTGTCGTCGTCGTCATCGCCGCCGCCTTCTCCATACACCACCTTCGGGTGGGCTTCGTTCGGGGGTGCCAATCTCCGGTGCTGTTTACGTTCTCTCTGGTGGAACTGTGTGGCTGATTTCGATAGTGAGCCTAGCTGGCTCACCCCCCAGGATCGATACGGGCGTCATTCGGAGGGGAAAAAAACAAAAAATCGAAAACATTGACGAGCCCAGACTCGGGAGCCAAAAGTGTTGCTAAATTCCGCCCACAGCTGGCGATAAATCAAGGGTGATTTATCGGGGGGCGGTTATCTGGGAGGAGGACCTTCTTCGGCCAGGAGCCGTTTTCGGTTCCGTCGGACACAGTATCGAAACCGTTGCTAGTTCGGAAGCGCGCCGAGTGGAGTGCGATCCTGTGAAGAAGCAATAAAAAAGCCGGGGGCGGTGGCGCATAATTCGCCGGCGCAAGAGAAGCTTTGTTGGGAGAGGGAGGACAGAGGGTTGGTGAATCTCGACTCTTAAGGCATCGGCTGGTGATTCAGTAGGTTGTTGCCGCTGATGTGGTTGCCGCCGTTGTTGCTGTTGCTGATGCCCGGTTGCCCGTTGCTGGGGCGCCGTTTGGGCGGTGCACTGAGACGCCGGTCGGTGATGGCCACGAACGGGAGACGCTGGCGCTTGAGGCGCCCGTACCCGCCGCCGCCGCCCATCGACTGCGGTGACGCGACCCGGTGGTAGACGAACTGGCCGGCCCGCGACGACAGCTTGTAGTTGGGATGGCCGTCCCCGCCGTGGCCGCTGGACATCGTGGGCCGCCCGTACATCATGTGGGACGCTCCGCCTCCTTCGTCCAGGTCGTCGTGCCCGTCGCCGAGCCCGTGCTTCTTGTCGTAGATGATGTGGATGCCCTCGCCGGGCAGCGCGTTCGAGTGGATCGTGGACGACTGGATCGCTTCCTGGATGTAGTCGCGCTGCATGCCCTGGGTCTTCGACTGGCTCGGCCGCTGCTCCTCGAACAGGTCCTCCTCCATCCAGTGTGGATTTTTCCTGCGATGGTACTTACGCTCCCGGTGCTTGTGGGCACTGTAGTCGGACAGGGGCGCGATGGTGCCCTCCAGCAGGTCGATCAACTGCTTGTTACGGCGATTGTACTTCTTGATGTACGGCGGCACGTTGTCCGGTTTGGCTTCCGTCTTCAGCGAGCTCATGACCTTGTCGAAGTTGGGCCACTTCTCCTGGCTGCTGCTGCTGCTGCTGCGGCCGTTCAGGTGCGCCATGATGTCCTCGTTCGTCTCGAGCTTGTTCGAGTTCTCGTAGTAGTTGATCTGACCCTGGTAGTCCGGCTTCAGGTCCTGCATCTTCTTCCAGCGCTCCCGCTCCCGCTCCAGCATCTTGCGCCGGTAGTAGTCGTGGTGGAACGTGTGGTACGGCTGATGGTACAGGCCGCCCCGGTGATGGTGCGTGTGCTTGAAGTTCTTGTGCTTCTTGTACAGCTTTAGCCGGTACGACTTGGCCTTCTTTTCCATCTGCTCGAAAACGTCATTTTCGCCGGTGTCGGGTGTGTCTTCGGCCGCCGCCGTCGCCCCCTTCGCCATCGGTTTGTGTGTGGAAAGCTTATTGTCTGCGAATGAGAAACACACACCACAAGAGCAATAGGTGAATTGCAGGGTTCAAATAGGGTCCAGAACTGTCTCTAGGATTCCCAACAGAATGGCGTCTTCGAGTACTTCTAATGGTCTAAGTAGTCTGTAACTGTCAATGATGATGTGCAAGTTGTAGCATTGCACTGCGCAGCCCTTACCTCGCAAAACTTTCTTCCTTTTTCGAGCAGTTTCGAGCTGTTTGGGCAAAACCTATAATACTCCTTATACGTGACCATGGATTAGCAGCGAACTGAATCGTGAATTGTTAGAGTCGGCGTTGATCGAAGTCTAGGTTGATCGGTTTTAGCAGCAACATATAGAAACAGAGATGCTATGAGGCTATTAAGCAGTCAGAAAAATGTTTGTATACAGCGTCAACTCGAAAACGGAAACGTTCAATTAGAACTGTTGTTTACATTTATTTTGAAGTTCAGGATTTCTATGCCTATGCACTAATGTAATCCACCAAAAATTGTAGCTCTGCGTCTATACTGCGGATTCGAGCACATATTATAGTTTTCGAGCAGTTGCTGGCAGAGAGTGTGCCACATTTTATGACACCCCATATAATGGTAGACGTCAACATCAAAATTGCATGAATTTATCATAACTACAGCAGTTTGGCACCGGAAGCTGGTGGCCAGCTTGAGTCCGTCATTTATCTAAACTGCTCGAAACTGCTTGAATGGGGTGAATCGCAACCGCTCACGTTACGCGAGTGTTCAACAGTATCCATCCGATGTTCCAATTGAAACTCCGATTTGATGTTTGGCGGAGAAGGAAGCAAACCGCGCCCTCCGAGTCGTGCTTCGTCTACGTCCAGGACCCTCGCAATAACAATAATAACAGTAATTTCATAACCGACACCGTCGACTTACCATCATCCTGGCCCCGCGTCCTGTGTCCGGTGGAGCGACCGTCGCCGGGTTTCGCTCGATTCTCCGACCCGACCGCGTTCGCCAGCAAGTACGCCCCGTCGATGGAGTTCAGGAAGTCGATGCTTTTGCTCAGCAGGGCCGCATCCGACTCGGTCCGCGACACCGCCGCTCCCGGCTCTCCCTTGCCGTCGCCACCTCGATCGTTCGGTATCGGCCGCAAAAAGCGACTCCCGTCGATGGCGTTATCATCTTCGGACTCTTCCTCGACCTCGCCCCCATTACCGCCGTCCTCGTCGTCGGTGGCGTCTGCGGCGTCGGCGAAGCGGAGCGCACTGCCACCAGCCCGCCCGTCTGTCTCACCGAACCCGCCGTTTCCTCCGTCGTCGTCGTCGTCGTCGTCATCGAGCGTCAGTTCCGGCAACTCCTTCTCGCCCGTTGGCCGCGCCAGCTGGTCGTCCACGGCCGCGGCTGGCGGTCGTCCGCCCGGCGGATGGCGAAATTCATTAAATGGATTCGCTTCATTTACATTGCGATCGCCTCTAGCGCTGCCGCCGCCGTCGTCGCCGCCGGCCGGCCCGTTTGCCATGGTCATGCTCATCATGTTTGGAAAGTTATAAATATCGGCCTCATCTGGCGCGAGGGCGATGAAATTTTCCTCCGGCCCCTCGTCCCCGACGGCGCCATTTTCCCGCCGGTGGCGATGCTTCGGCTGCTGGTGGTCCTGCAAGAAACAGCAAATAAAGTCTCGGGATTAGAACAATTAGAGCGCGAGAGCGAGCGAGACAGCTAAGGCAGAGTTCGAGTCGCTGATCGGCCCCGTCGGGCGCTGCACAATTAATTATGCACTGGGAGAAGGTGAAACAGGGTTGGAAAATAATTGTGAACTTTAAAATAAAGTAAAAAAGATTGGAGCCAAAGCCGCGCCCAATCAATCACGGCGCATTTGCTTGGTCGAAACCGGGTTTCGGCTTCGAATTTGGCGGGCGTCGTGATTAGGAAATTTTGTGGCACCCTGCGGTGGGGCCATTTTTGGCGGAACTTCCGGTGGTGAAAAACGCGGTCCGACGGCGCTATTAATTTGTGGCCGCGGGTTGCGCCCGCTGACGCTGCTAAGTTAGTTTTAATTAATTTAATTTGAGGCTTGCCCCGGAGCGCTCGAGGTTGGCTGGGCCACGCAGGGTTTCGATAGCTGGCCATCGGCTCTGTGTATGTGTATGTTTGTATCTGTATGTGGGGTGAGGTGAAACACCACACAAATTGGTGCCACGGTGCCGCTGTATTAAAATCATGACATAGCTGATATCTGTTGACAGACGGGGCGAATATCCTGTCTGATTGCATTGGCCGTGTTTGGTCAATTGGGGCGCGCTGCTGGCGGCCTTCGGCAAATTGGAGTTTTGTTTGGCAAGCCCGAAACTGAAATAATTTATTGACCTAGTGATGGAGTGATGAAAGATAGCACAATGATTGGGGCCGAAATTCGCTTACGTACGTCTGACGTTTATGAAAAACACGGAATCAAAATATGTGCAATGTGTTTGTGTTGTTTTGGGCTCATTTAGGAAAACACAACTTCTACATAACTGACTAACATTATAATGCCGGTAGTGTTGCAACGGCCAATAAATTCAAAAGATCCAACAAAGGTTGCGCTAGTTTTACAAAATACACATAATGTTTTATGATTTATAACTTGTCAAGACAAAAGTAGCCTCGTTTGTTAATAATCCATTTAAAAAAATATATTGTCGATAGAGAAAGGATTTTCGAGCAGTTTATGGAAAATGAAAAGCAGGTTTTAGTGTTGTATAACAATGGTCGACTCTTAGATCTACCACTACGTTCTAGAGTCGATCAGACCACTCTGGAGATTTGAGAATGGTTTTCGTATGTTACGATCACATGAACCATCACATAATATTCATCTATTATTTATTTCTAAAGCATCTTGTGGACATATTAATCCATGTTCTAAATAAGGAAAGTGGAAAACACGAATGTTTTTATTGAAACATAGCTTGAGCAGAGTCTCCGAAAGTTAGGCAGTGCTGTTCCAGCCGAGCTGCAGGACCTCAGAATAAAAGAATTTAAGTTTATTCTCCATTCCTAGTTGATTGCGCGGCTTGACCAAAACAACTAATTCCAATCCAGCTGTAGCAACGCAGGAAAGTTCTTTACCGTACAGGAATTGGGAAGGACCCTCACTTTGAGAAACTCTCGTGATTGAGTAACGCAATTCTTGCATGACTGGTTTTGGGTGCGTTGATTTCATTCTGCGTCTGTCTCTGGGTCGAACCAATTACGATATTTTTCTGGTCAATACAATAGACGCGTTGGGCCCTTTTCGTTTAGCATTCTGGACTCATACCGGTTTCGATTCTGACACTTTATGATCCATATCCGGCTAGCGGATGGGTGATCGGTTTCAGAATTCATAACCTGCAGAACACATTTATCGGTCCACGTATCCTGCATCCCAACGAGCGTTGCGTTGTGTATTTTCCCGCGCTTCATTGCTTACATTTGCATTTGTTATCAAGTGATAGTTATTTCTGGACATCGTCCCATCGAGGACTGATACAAGTTATTGCGAAAAGGTCGCTGTCCTGCAGTCGTAACACAGACCTCCCTTTAGCGTTGCGAAAAAGTAATACGTTATTTGAAATGGCAAAGATTTACCGAAACCCATAAACAATTTTACTTCCCCAATCAGAAAACGGTGATCAAGGTTGTTGTCGGACACAAAACTTTCACGGAAGCTACTCGAAGCGAACCGTGTTAGGTGACCCTCAAATCTGGCGGCACACGTTACGATACATTAGGCAGCAAAACTCAATCCACCCTCAGCAATAGCGGAGCGAAACTGCTGATTTACTCGACCGTTCGACTCAACCCGCCAGCATTTCATGATACGAATAAAAATCACAACGTCATTACCCGGGAACAATCAGTAAATTCTTTCACTTCTCTGCCCGCTTTGAATTTTTGCCGACCGCCACAAGCAGCGAGTCGAGCGGAGAACACGGAGAGGCAGCGGGGCCGGCGGAATTTTATTTCTTTCTTTCGCTTGTTTCACATCGACAACCAATGCCACAACCTCCCACGCTCGGTACATAATTCGATGCTTCGAGCCACCGGCAGGCAGATGAAGTGGGGTTCCGATTTCATTTGCAATGATCACCATTATCATAAAGCTCCGCGAGAGGCCCCTTGGGGAGGCTTCCCTTGGGGAGGCTGGTGGAGGCATCGAAGCTCTTACCGGGACTTTGGTGTTTCGTTTTGTGGTTTACGTCCATCGGGTTTTATTCGCCGCTATCGGGTACGAGCGATCTGCTTCCAATTTTCCCTATCGCAAGGATCTCGGGATTTTGCGGTGGTGCGTCGGTGCTGCGGTGCGCATACTTTTCATCGACGTTTTGCATCCGCCTTAAAAGCGAAGGCATTATTTTGCATCATTTTCATATTTTCGCCAAACGAAGGTTGGAGTCCGCGACCACCGAGTCAACGTTTCGGGGGGGGGGGGGGGCGCATAAATTCTGGTCCACGGCCCGCTCGCTTGCGGGGCGCATAAAGTACCATCTTCTGCCACTGAACTGAGCTGACGTCGGAAGAATGTTTGGCTGGAAACCGGAACCCTGGGAACAGTGCCTGCGGCTGGGAACGGAGGCGGCTGTTTTGTGAAAAAGTTTTCGGCGAACTTTACGCACCGTCAGCACCGTGTTGGTGCGGCCTGAAGACGGTCGCTTTCCGGATTCGCGGCGGTCGGACGGATTCGGCTTCGGCGCTAAGAGGTTTTAAATGTGGTGGCACTCGGTTGATGGCGGCATTAGCAGCCCACTTCCCGGGCACAGAAAGGTTTGCGTTTTTTTGGTGGCCGCGGTGCCCTAGGGCATTGTTTGAAGTGTCGAAAGTGGTTCATTTGTAGGGTGAAAATCTTTACTCGCTTTCTGTCACCTGTCTTCTTGTTGGACTGACCTGGACCGAAAATGACGGGAAGTGTTTGACGCGACAAATCGGCGAAAGACCAACGATGCCATTTCTTTATTAGTTTGGGTGAATGAAAAGTTTCCATTCCAAAGTAGTGCCAAGAGCGAGAACCTTACACTATGTTTGGTACCTATTTCCTATTGTGACTGTTCTATTGAATAGTCCTGTCAAGAATAAAAAGGAGCAATGGAGGCGCCTGGTGGCTCACAAAACGCGTGGTTTGGAGCATATTTAAAGAAACATTTTCCTTTCCATTACTAGCGTGTTCCAGTTGCGATATTCTTCCCACAGTCGAATGAATGGCGAAACATGCCCCATTCGTTCCTTCTGCAGGAACCAGGATCGGGTTTCGCTCACTACTACTACGACCGATGCGCGACCGACGCTGGCAGATGGTTGTTTTTCCAGCCGCGTGTCACCGTCGCCGCATGCTGGTAGCGAACTTTGAAAATAGATAACCGACGATGCCACCGCTCGAACGTTTGATTGGCTGGAATCGAGGATTGGAAGCCAACCGAGTGGTGCCCGGAAATCGGAGTGCGGGAGCACGCTGACAGAAAAGGTCATAAATTCACAATTCCATCCCACGCTGGAGCCGTTCCGCCGGAGAAGACGACCCTCCTAAGGCAGGCAGCCCACGCGGGGAGACTGAAAAAAGGGCACCACAGTGACAGCTGTGTGAACCTGTTCGATATGCGGCATTTTGAATATGTTACTTCCATTCGACACGATTCGAAGCCCTTCGGCAACGTACGGGGGCGAGTAATTAATCAATTGTGACCGTTTGCGCGTGAGGAAAGCTTCCAATCGGATGGCGGAAATGGGAGTGAATTAATTTTCACCGACCGTTTTGATGGAGGCATCAAAGTGGGCCTCGTGAAGCAACCCATCGGACACGTCCGTGGGTTCAGTGCCAACGGTGAATTGCGTCGGAACATGTCCCACCGCTGGCGGGACCCATTCGAACACGCATATTTAATGAATCAGTCCGATCATGCCGATCTCCTGTTGGCGGAACTTTTCACCGACCGAGCCATTTTCGCGGAACTCGCGCGAGGAAATTACCAATTAGTGTACGGTGCCAGAGTGAGCCTCAAATGGGACGATAAATTTGTTTGCCTGGGCACATTAACTAGGCGCCTCTGTTCGGTGCGACCAACGAGGCACCAGGCGCCTCCATCCGGAACCGGCGTATGTTGGTTTGATGAACGGGTTCCGCCTGAGCGATGCTGCTGCGGGAGTTGTATATTTAATTGCTGTACTTTGCGGCACCAACGTTGGTCACCGAGTTTCAGAGCTGCTTCTGATCGCTTGCGTCAAATAATAACTTTTCACGATGGCTAAAAGGTTATAAAAAGAAGTGAAACCGTAAAACTGTTACATTATGATCAAAACAAAGTGCGGGGGAGCCACGAGCCGGACCTGTGCGTAATGCGGCAGGACACACTCGTCCTAATTTGATGACCAAATGAAGCAATCACGAGTTCCGGTTTCGGGCTAAAACCATTTTCCTGCCATCTGTTGGACCATTCGACCACACGGCCTCGGGGTGGGATACCTTCCGAACATACATTTCCCATTTCTCCAGTGTTTGCGTTTTACGACTTGTGCACTCGGGTTGACTGATTGAGGCCCACAGGCCCTGCCTTGAGAAAGGTGGCTTTCGTCATTTCTTTTTTTTCTGTTTGCACCGAAACCGTACTTCGACGAATTTAGCTCGATTCATCAATCGCAGACGACGGCAGCCAATGGTTGGGGAAGGAGCCACTTCCGGAGGCCACTCCGGGTGCGAGGCTGGTGGCCGAAAAATTGCGTCCATTACCCGAGGGGGAGCGGTGGCGGACCGTTTGTCGCTCGGGGCTACCGGAAACCTGTTGTCCTTTTGCAATGTTCGCTCTTTGATTCAAGCCAGCCCCGGGTCTGGGCCCGGCAGTCGCAAGCACCGGAGTGTTAATGGCTTCATTCTTCTTCCTGCCTTTTCCTCACTTGCCGAACTTTTGCCCAGGCGAACAACTTCATCCGAGCCTTGCCGGGGCCCAGCCATTTGTTGCATTCGTTTTCGGTCGGAATCGAGTCGATTTTCGGGCTCATTTCGTGGAAAAATTTATCACCAACCAGGGGGGCAACCAGGGGGGCAACCCGGGCAACCGGGCTGGGTGGGGTGGAAAACCCTGCAAAAACATCGCAAACATCGCACCGGGCGGCCGCCGTTTCGGTCCGTCGCCGTCTTCCTTCGGTGGATTGGCTGCTACGGTGGGCCAAAGGGCCAATATAAATCAATTACGGTTTCAGCCGTCGCACAATGGAAATTCAATTAGGCTCTTGGCATTTTCCGGCTCCTTCTTCGGCCGTCACTGCGGTGACATTTGCATCTTACCCGTCAACGATCGGGATGGTCGCCGTGTGTTGCAATGTTTCCAGCTTCCAGCGCACGGAGTGGTCTGCGATGGACTCTCCGGGGAATAATTATGTTCGTTCGTGGCGATTGGCCACCGCCGGAATCCGGCCGGTACCGTTGACATGATCCGGTCGAACGGTGGATTATGGTAATTTTATTGACTCCGGCCATAATCAGATTATCGATAAATTGAGTCGCACGCTGCGAAATACCATGTCGGTTGACCACGCGGTCCATGTTTAATGTCGCTGAACATTGGCAGGTTCGGTACCCGCTTCGACCCCTCTCCACCCGTCTACATTGTTGCAGTTGCCGGCGAGTGATGAAAATGGACCGCCCAACGGGAACTTTCTGTCAAGAATACTTGCCTGGACTGGTATGTCTCTCTTGGTAAATCATCGTATTTCACCTAAACCGCTGTTTGTGATTCCTGACGCTACACGTATGCTGATATAAAACAATCACTAATAAAAGTCCTGTCCTGTGGGCCATTTGTTAAACTCAACACGCTTTGTTCCAGTCCCGTTTCCAAACACCCGGGCCAACTATCGATTCCTAGCGCCAGATATGACGCTAATGCCTGTTTTCCCAAACCAACAACCGGAGGTTAGTTGCAAACAACCTGGGGTGGGGATTGGGCTGTCGACCGAAGGGGAAAATCCTGAAACAGTTTGCCTGCCCTTAGAGGTTCCGCTGGCACGTTAATGAGCCTGTCTCTCAGCGGTCGTTTGCCGGCGGTCGATAGTTTTGCGCTTTCTTCTGTGCCGTGGCACCGAAAACAGTGGACGTAATGGACGGCGGACGAAGACGTTTGAACTTTGGCAATCTCCCACGGGGCGACTTGTCGCATAATTAGGCGCTGGTTTGTGGTTAGATTGCGTCAGTCACACGGATGACAGTCCAAGACGATAATTAAGCGATTTGAATGCCTCGGAGCTCTTTAGCTCCCATTATACAGTTAGCGGGGAGACCAACGGCTTCCGGTTAAAGCAAGATTAAGATACTAAAATGATATGTAAATTCCAAAGTTGTAAATTCGAAGGCTCTACGCTTGTCTCAAGTTGGCACTTTTACCGTCCCCCGTAGTCCGCCGGAAATTACAAGCTTCTTAAAGCCCGCGGCCTGTTGCGTGGTGCGAAGCGACGCTTCCGGTGCCGGCAACGTACCCAACCTATCGTCGCCTAATTTCCCAGACAGCGTCGGGCGGGTTGGTCGGCGGTACGCCGAAGTGACGCCGAAGTTTCTACACAATCCACCTAATGAAAGCCCTAATCGGACAAATTGGATCGCTTCCCAGCAAAACGGATAAGAACCGTGCGCCACCCAATCAGCGCCCGGCCAATGGGGCCGCGTTTCCCGATCCCGAGCCTGGTGGGGGTCTTGGAATCAATGCTCTGTTGTAGTCATTGATTACCCGACTTTTATGGTATTTTCCAATTTTCGGAGCGCTTTCGTTTCCCGAAAAGCCTGGCCCCCAGGTCCAGACCCAGGCTCGGTACGGTCGGTGGAGATTCTTGGGGCATCCGGCCCCTGGCGGAGCATTGAGAGTGTTGGTTTTGGCCAAAAATTCAATCAACTGGTCGCCCGGTCGGTCGGTCGGTCGCTTTCGTCGGCATCAAATATCCTTATCGATTCCTCGTTTTCCTCGATCCTTCCTCGATCCTGCGGCCTAACACGTCAAAGTATCCCGGGGGGTGCGTAGGGCAGGGCTCAATCTCATTGGCGTGGTGACCCGAACGGTCGGGTTTTCCCATTTTTCATAATCTATCATGATGAACTGGTCGTTTGGGGGAAAGAGTAGAACTAACGCGATAAAAAAAAGTAAACCACCGCATAGGACACTTTATCCTTCACGAACTCCGGGTTAGACGGGTCCATCAAATGAGTTTACGTTGCCCACAGTTCATTGTTCGGGAGCTTTGTAACGTACGCTGAAGGAAAGTAATTTTTTATCTCACAATGTACTCGAATTATGTTAATGTGAAGGAATGAAAGAGGAAGAAATGAAAACTTTAAGTGAAGCAAGATGCTAGGCGTTGCTCTTTTCCCGGAGCTCAAGATGCTCTTTTCCCGGAACTGTTCAGAGGATCAATTCTTGGTTCAACTTCCTCGTGATTTTGGCATCATTTTGCCAAAAACTCGAGCCATATCATCCGGCAACCATCGTATTCGGCTGTTCGCTAAGCTCAAGACGCCGCTCGAGGTGTCGAAGGTTTTTCCAAAGAAGGACTTTTTGGAAAAAAGTAGACATAGAGAGATGAAATTTTGAGCTATAAGCGAATTTCCGATATTTGCTGGTCACAGTAGTATGCCTACAAATTAAAGTCTGCCGGAAGCGTGTATAAAACATGACTCGAACCCCAAAACACGGCGCTACTAAAGCCGGAAACCGGATATGTGGGAAGCACGGTGGGAACACTCCATGTGAGAGTCTACACGGTCCACGCTGCGCTCAATAAATGTATCAAAACTATTAATAATTACTCGACACCCGCGAAACGGCCAGGAACGGAACGAGGCTGGCAACGTTGACTTCAGGGATCACAGGGAGCCAGTTCGCGCTGCAGGCTTCGTCGTCTTCAATGTTTGATGCATTGTTCCGGAGGCTTATCGTCGTTGGTTTCGGCGCTCGAGCCGAGGCTTAGCATCGGCCGTGCTGGCAAATCCTTGCCCCTTAGAACGGTTCCGAACTCCGTTCACCTGTACACCGAAGCAGTCACTGGCCACGGCACATGGTTCGGCACGGGAAAATATTGCTTTCGTCCGCTGGATCCACAGCGCGTGTGGACCGCAGGACCACACAGTACCGATCGCCTTTACTTTTAGGGTTCCGGGTTTTAACCCGGGGGCGAATCATTATTTTTAGCACGAGCACGGTTTGCGTGAACGAACGAACCAAAAAGAAAAAAAACAAACGGTCAGAGGCTGATTTGCCAGAAAGGCGACCATTTCCGACCGATCCGGTGATGATGACGGTAATGATCGCGATGACACCGTGGGCGCTGCTGGGGCTGAGGGCGGCTGATAGTGATGTAATCGGATTTGGCGCCGGAAGCGAAAGGAACCGTGTGTGAATGTGTACGTGTGTGCGATAAAACAGAGCCCGCCGGAAGTGGGCCTCCACCGGAACCGCTGACGTCAGATTCGATTGCACTCTGTGTGAGCGGCCATTGTGTGAGCGCATCGGGAAGGGAATTATTTTCTTGCCGTTGCCGCAGACCGCAGACTTACCTTCGGATTGGTTTCGTGCTCCGCTAAGCTTGTTTGCGAGGACTTGGGACCATCTGCCGGATTTGAGGCCGATGACGAGGGATGCCACCGAAAAAAAAGAGAGAGAGAGAATGAAACAGAGAGTGAGTAAGTGGGTGAGAGAGAGAGTGAAAGAGAGAGAAAAGAGATTAACATTTGATTATGTTCCGGCCGAGCAGAGCATCCGGAATAATGTTGTTCGGATGGCCACCACCACCAGGATGTGGCCCGAGAATGCATTGGCCGCTTCGGGCCGGGTACAGGACTCGCCCGAAGGACTGCCGGATCCGGAGCGAAAGTGGGTCAACTCGCAAACTCGATTTACAATCAGGCCCGACCGGAAGCACCGAAATGACTGGCACGCCAGAGGGCTGTCAATCATTGGTGTAATCCTCGGGCCCGTTCGATCGATCGCTCGATTTTCCATTTTTCAATTTCCTTCCACCGAGCACTCGATTAAAACATCATTCGGTCAACAGCTGGCTGTTGCTGCTGTTGACCTTTCTGGCCCCGTAGTGGTACGGCGAGTCCCGGGACGATGCTTCTGAATGTTAATTAACAAACTAATTTTAAATTTCCCGTCGACGAAGGCTTATCGTATGTTGATGTTAGTTCGGAGTGACTTGGACCGGCTCGGCCCAAAGTCATTGGCCCAAAATCAACAACCACCCTGATCCCCGGGTGCTGTTGAGGGTGTAACTTTGGCTTTTTGACACTTCGCGCACACACATGCGCGAACGAGTACACTCACGTCAAAATAGGGACGACCCTCGGTTCGGTTCGATGATGGTGGCAAAATATTGGGCATCCAAAATGGACGCCATTACCACGGGGGCCGGTGGCCAAAAAAGGGAAAACTTTTCACATTTTCACTCGGACCCGGCTCCTGGATAGGGATCCTGGGAAATCGATCCAGCCCGAATGTACGGGTACCGTAAACTTTTGGTACGTAAATTCGACAGCTAATGAACGTGATGAGCGTCGTCGGGCAGATTGAACCGTTTGCGAAAGGGATCGACCGCTGATCGGTGGGTGGGATAATTTTACGTCAGCCCCCTCCCCCCTCACTCCCGACTCCATCCGAACCACCATCATTTTCGGGCCACAATCGAGGCTTCGATCGGAGCTGGGGGGTTACGGAACTTTTGACGTGCCCGATCGGACCCGGACGAGGCGCGCTCCGGACTAGCTCGGGCAGGCCAAGGATAACCGCCCCACGATGGCGTCTCACGATTTTAATCCGTTCCAGCTACCGACCAACCGGCGGGTGCTGTACCGGGAAAGGATGTACTTTATAGCCTTTTATTCCTTTGGCTGTTACCGACCCGTCGAAGGTCTTACCGAAGGCCCCGCCTCAGGGCCACGACGTGCCGTTGCAAGTCGAGTGGAGACTAATAAAAATTTCAAATCACGTTCCGCTGCTTTGATATGGAAACACTTTTCCTTCCCGAGGCCGAGGCCAAGGACTCGCGTCACGGGGTGCAGGGATAGGCGGGAAGTTACGCCCCGATGGTGGGGAATTTTTTTGGCTTGCCACGCCAGGTGGACTACACTCTGTTGCGCCCGGCCATCCACTGTCCGAAGGTCCGTCCCGTTTTGCATACCTCAGCGGAAAAAAGCGTAGAACAGGAGAAGGAAAGCCAAACCGCTTTGCTCTATCCTGAGCTGGCGCAGGCGAAGACGGCGGAGAAGTCAGCACTGCACTAAGATGACGGATAGTTCCGGATCGAAATTATGTGCCATCAGTAGCGCTGCAGGACGTAGCAGATTGTCCATGGCCCCGGGGGGGCTCGCGCAAGGACTGGCAGTGAAGTGGCGGCGGGGTAAAAGTTGTCCGTATGAAATTTGTTGACTCAAGCCCCACCGTAAGGGAAGCGAAGCTAGGGCCGGCCAGGATCGAACGGAGTGAAGGGCCGTCCCAGCGATGGACAGCCCATTCCATTCACGGGGTTCGTGCTTCATCGAGCGTGACTTGGAGATACGGACCACCGCGTGCGATGAGATGACGGTTTTGATTTAATGACGTGAGTTTGTTGACTGAGCGGTGTTGCTGGGCGGCGGTGGAAGTGGGCGGACGGTCCAAGAAAACATGGACCATCCGTTCCGTTGGTACAGCCTTTAAACGGATTGACTTTGCAACAACGAACCGTTGCTTGTCCGGGAAATGCACTTCTCTGCCGGAGTAATCTTGATGTGTACAAGTCTTTGACATAAAGCAGCCGAGGGAACGGCTGGATCCGGTATTGGACACTACGCACCGCCTATTTCTATATCTGTTGGCCATCGGTGATCTTACAGAAGGTACTGGGCTTTGGTCTGCTGGAGTTGTGAAAATGTCCCTGTACAAGAGAGCAACACCACATAGGAACGAGGTGAAACTAATGTGATTTTCCCAATTATTCCTTCCACCTACAAAGTGAAGACCGGCAAAGTAGAGCTTTAATGGGTTTTGAAGCTTTCACCAGCGTTCAACAAAACGAACTTGAGATACGGAAATATCGTCACACATTGAACATTATTTTACTTTAAATTTGCTCCATTCTCAATTCATCTGAGGACCGAAGAAAGTAGTTCGAAAGTAGTAGATCTGGCAACATGAAGTCTTAGAAATTGTTTCATTTAAACCATTTGTCTTTAATTTCATTCCAAATCTAGAAATTACATGTGCACAGTATCTGAATAAATTCTGGAATGAATGCTTAAATACTGTCAATAATGTTTTGGTAAATCTCTAGAATGAAATCTGTATTGTCTGCGACGTATCACAATTGGTAGGGCCATTACAAAACAATTACTATTCGTCCCAAAACGATGCTCGACCAACTGCTTGAAGAACTGCTTGAAGAACTGCTCGAACAACTGGTTGAACAACTGTTTGAACAATTGTTCAAACTTCAGGCCATAAGTGAGTCGACAAACGTCGTCCACGGACGTGCCTTAGGGAGCCGGTATACGGACTAATGGCGGACGTGGTCGTGCAACCCAGCGACAGTTGGCCATTCATCTACCCGCCAGTGGCACCAAAGAAAATTGCTTTCCACTCTCTCCACCCGCCCGGTGTGACCGGGTTCGCTAATGATAGAAAAGTAACTTTTAATGAGATCACAACTGCCCTCCGCAGGCGTCGCACAAGATGATTGATTCCCGAGGTGCCAGCCCAAGGCAGCGAGCAACTCATGGTTTACCAGGCCCCGATTATTTGTTATCGCAACGGGAGAAACAGTCACCCCGCAATCGTAATCGTGCGATTGCGACCTCGAAAATTATGGTTTTATTTCGCCCACGGCCGGGATAGCAAAACGATTGCTCGTCAAAATAAATATCCACCCGAGGCGGTCGGAATGATTACCGCAGCACATAGCGACCCATTCGATAGCCCGACCCGTGGTTTCCCGAAACGAATGGAAACTTTCCCTCCAGTCGGGGGCTCCAGTTCCCTCCATCGGCGGATAACGGGACGCTTCGGTCCGGGCATAATTTACCTCTTTCATTGCGAAAACTTTGCGGCAGATGGAAGCCCGATCGAAAGTTTTTCGGCCGTTAATTGAGTTTCGTGCAGTCCCACAGCCGAGTAGGCCTCCCGAGGTCGCACTGGCCGAGGTGGCACTGCCTCTACGTTTGTCGCTTTGCTACCGTCAGCAACAGGAACCTCCCGGTCCCGGTCCGTGGTCGGGGGCTGATGAATCGGTTCTACAACAATCTCAACTCGAAGCTAATGAAGCGCAGTGCTTCGGGGCCCTCGGCTGCAGTCCATGGCGCTGGCTTTGGCACCGAAACCAAACTGTAATCTGAATCGGGCGCCTGTGGTCAGAAAGTGAGACAGCCATCAGCTACGGTCGCTAAAGTGTTCCACGGATCCGGTTTCCAGGGTCTGGTTTACCGGGGATCTTATTTGCTGCGAATCGGTCAGGGGACTGCCAACCGTGCCGGTGTGCCGTTCGTTAGATCCTCAAACTACTTGTGCCAATGGACGGTTCTGTATCGAAGGAGGCGAAGTAAACTATCGCTCCGCACAATTAGATGGCACGTTTGAGCCTTAAAGTTTACCGTATGGTTCTTACTTCGAAACATTATCATAAATATCCGCCATTCGTGCAGTTTCGAGCACTATCCCAAATGTGCTCGAAACTGCTCGAATGCTTTCTCAGCCTTCTTTGTCGATGGGAAAATCAGAGGCTGACGGTGATTTCGTTCGCTGTCATCAAAAGTTGGCAGAATGGAAAGCAAAAATCGGCCAGCGCTAAAACCTGACAGAAACGTTTTCGTAGTGACGTGGCCAGAAGGTACATTACAAAAAAAAACGATTGCAATTTATTTGAAACGCTGAACGATGCGTGATTAAAGTGCTGCGTGACAGAACAGCTGCAGTGCATTGACTTTATGATTGATGTGCTTACAGCACTACGGCAAACCAGTCATCGATTAAACGCTGCGCTGAAAAATCGATCAACTGATTGCGTGTGGCGGGCGGCCATTTTGTGGCTCTGGTGGGGCCACGTGTCTCGGAGTCCTGCACGGAACGGCATTAGTCAGTCTGCTGCTGGTGCTCGCTAGTACTTGTGACTTTTTCGCGCTCCAGCCACTTAGCCAAACACTGCGCCACGGTGGCCACGCCGTTCCGGTGGTTCGCGGTGGTGCACGCTTTTCTGCACGAAACGCACGACTGGTTGGCGGTTTAGTATAATTAATTTTAATCACTGAGCCACCGTCGCCACCGGCCACGCTCGGCTGGCGTCTTGTGGTGCGCATTAGTCCGATGGCCATCGCCGCTGCTCGGCTACTGCGGCTGAAGACTCCAGGTCCTGCAGCACCCAGGACGCTGACTTGGCGTGTGGTAATTGAATAAAATTGTAATGAGCGTTTTAATTTACTTTAATTAACGGTGAAATTGGGCGACGCTTTACCGGCACCGGCAAACGGCCCCGGAGAAGGGCGACCAAAAGAAAGAAATGAAATTCCGTCCCGTGTTTGGACCGGAACCTAACGATGTAAATGAGTTATGGTTGGCTTACATTTTGCTCGCCCCGGCGAAGGATGTCCGTTTTGGCAAGCCGCACCAAACGGAAGGCAAATACGCATGCGGTCGTCACGGTTAATCGGATTGCTGGGTAACTTGATTTCACGTCCTGGCGTGTGTCGTTTCCCGTCCTACCATGCTGGCTTGGCCTGTATCGGCCTATTAACTGATAGCACGGAAGATCATCGATCGAAGCCATCACCGAATCCCCTGTGCCGATGTGCGCCATGGTACGAAGCATGAATATGTTATTAGGTTGCTTCCGATACGAACGAGCGATTGGAAAATTGTAAACATAATTAGGAGCATATTTCCTGCCAAAGAGAGGTTCGTAAGGCCTTTCCTACGGTAAGTGGTGCCTCCGGCGAAGCGAGATTGCCATTAGGACGGTACTCCAGTGCTTTCAACTATGGGAAAGTATGATTATGGACAAGAACATTCTATTTATTTGCTTACTACTTTGTTTGTTGCTTACTATTCGTTTTTGATTAGATTTTTCACAAGAGAGGAAAATAAAGGGGAAACTTTATGCACTAATTGTTGTTTGGGTTTTTTAAACATCAAATTCATAATTTATTCAAAATCGCAAACCTTGTGCTAGAATACTACATTCGTGCTTTTTCATCAAAAATTGAAAGGTCAGCATAAACATCATGTGCAATGTTAGTTGCTAACGTTGGAGTTTCACTTGGCGGTATGGAGATTTAAGTTTGTGAAGATCCACCATCCGTCGAGAATTTCCGTTGAAGATACGGATTAATTATGCTCCTGAGTGTTTTACCCTCACTCAAATGCCTGTTACAACTGCTCTTCCAACATGGTTGTAACTTTGGTGAGGCAGATGAGCCATAATATCAACGTTACCACCGATTTTACAGCACAGTTAATGAGAGGAAAATAATCCGAACTACGTACTTCTTTTCCAGCGGAAAGTGGTTGAATAATTGCCAATCACACCACAAGCGCCCGTAAACAAGGCGAAGGAATGACATCGATAAAATGTGCACAAAGTCGATGGAAAACGTGTGAAGCGTAACTCGGGTGGCGAAGCTGATTTTCCCCCGTGTTTCCCATTCATTGTCGAGCGTCAATGAACTGAGTTTTCCTAGGGTGGAACTTTTCACAAAGCCGATTTTTCTTGCGCTCCAATTTATGCTCCGCTCTGCCGAGACGAGTGGCGTAGGTCCACGTATGCGGACGCGTGAAAAGATTAATGACTGCTACGCGGAGTGCGAAAGCGAGTGAAAAGGAGTTTTGTTTTTCTTTTGATTTCTGGTTCAGTTGACTCAGCGAGTACGCCACGAGGGAAAATGTTAGCATCGAGCCGCTTTCCATAACTTTCCGACGGGTGAGAAAAGCCGAGCTAGTGAGGTGAAGAAACTGGAGTGCACCGTGCATAGTGTGGCGCAGCGCAGCCTATTTTATGTTGGAAAACTCAGCGAAAGAACTCCACCGCGGGCCCTCTTAAGGGGGTTAGGCGTTGGAACCGGTGGAAGGAAGAGTGTGGTTTAAATAAAAAGCACCAAACCGGGCAAAGGAAAACCAACAGAAAGCCGGGTGAATAGTTTATGAAACGGTTAACATTCTCCATCGTCAGCTGCCCTCGAGGTGCGCCGCTCGTTGCTAGGAATCCATTCAATCATTTCAACAAGCCTTTCGCTCGTTCCCGGCACCGTTCGGTCTCGAGAAGGACTCGCTCGCACCAGACACCGGATGATGGCCCCCGGGGAAAATTCCTTTGCATCCTCGTTGGCACAGGCAAAAAAAATGGGGAGCAAAAAAGAAAAACATCGATTCTGGTTCCCGGTTCGCGTGATTTTCCGTGGAACAACCACTTGAGACGATTTATCGTTCGGAACGGTGGCGAACGGTGGCTGCCACTGCGTGGGCTGCTGGCTCACGTAGAGCGAACCGCGGAGCATGTAACACGATAGTAAGTCATTTCATCAAAATCCATTTTTCATCCTTCACAACCTCCAACGATGGCGGCACGGCACGGCACGGCCTGGCCCGGTGATGGCTCCTGCCCATTTGTTTTGCCACCGAAAGGGGTGACAGCATACGGGAGCGGTGCGTTGTGTGGCAACGGCCCGGTCCCATCATCGTCTGGTGCCTTCAAAGCATTCGGGCTGCAATAAATTCGTCTTCCATTGCGCTCATAAACCAGCGCGACGAGCGGTGCGGGACAGCGGAACCCGGCAGCTCGTCTTCATGACGGATGAGGCAAGAAATCACTTACTTCATGACACGGGAAAGAGGTTTGGCCGCGGCCACCGCGCAGCACGGAACGCCGCCATGAAGGCAACAACCTTTGCGCCTACGAGTTATGCAACCCCGCAACGCAGCACACATTCACGGGCAATGTGTGGCGGGCTTTGTGCTTGATGCTTGCTATTTGAAGTGTTTGCGATGAATGTTCACCTCCACACACGCGTGTCTAGAAGAAGCCGAAGTGCCAAGACGCGACCTACGAGACCTAGTGTTTTCTTTTACGCCGCGTATGTCGAGGCGCACGTCCCGTCCCTTTGAATCAGATGAGTGAATTTTATTCATACATATGCTAATTTGCTTTACCCAAATTTCATCCGAACCCGGCCCGCCACAGACACGGCGATGTCTGCCGGCTGGTCCGAAACCGCACGGGCGCAACAGAGCGTCCAAGGATCGTCTACTCAGCGCAGCTCCACCGGTCCGTCGACCCGGCCGGCATCAGATTAGGGGCCAATCCCGAAGGTAGTCGGGCAGTGTTCTGTTTGACTTGAACCACGTGTCGTCGGGTCCGGACCTCGGCGTTGGCATTGGGATGTGGGAGACATGTGTGTTTGCGAAGCGCAAACGGTTCGGTTCCGGTAAAACTCCGGTACTCACGGTGCTAGCACATTTGGTACCCTCGTCAATCTCCGGTGTTCGGATAGAGAGAATTAAAGTGAAATCTTCCACCAAGAACCCCGGGAAAAACCCTTGCAAAACTCCGTTCAGACTCAGGGTTCTCACGTGTGTCACCAAGAAAAGCGCAATCGGATTGGAAGATCGGCGCTTCGGGCGGACCCATTAAAATCACTTCAGAGTGCAGTGTCAGAAGGCCGCCGTTACGCTGGAGTGTGGTCGAATCGGTGCTCTCGGTCGGGCCCATTCCGCCTACGCGTAAAATCGGTTTGTTACAACGCCATAAAACAAGTACATATATTGTGCCGGGACCGGAGTCGACGCCAGTGTATGACACGGCGTGAGGGCTGTTGCGTGTCCGTGGCCGGCGCGGCGCTAAGCCGGCTTGAGCAGCTTAGGGGAGTAATATAAAAATAATCGTAAAATGTTACAACTTTCTTTCCCATTATGCAATCAATTTTACAGCCAGCCGGTGGTGGCCGGGTGGCCAACTTTCTTACGACCGGAACGGAGCACCCTGTGGCATTTTCTGCGGCGCAACGGGGGAGCCGGCCGTGCCGGGAGTGTTATGAGTAATTTCATTAACTCCCATTTATCCGCCCACTCGCACGGAGACGACACGCGAAGGCGTAGGCGTACGATACGGCCCTGGACCCGCGGCTCTCGATATGCATCAAGATGCTGCCGCCGCCGGCCCGGCTCGGCCCGGAGCCGGTTGGTTATATTGCCCGTGCAGTCGTCACGTCGCGGAGGTCCTTACGCGACACACGGAACGCGCGTTGGCGCGATGTTATTTTATTTTCTGCTCCCGTTTTATTTCCACGAGCCGAGGTCCGCTGTCTCCAACTTTGACTCTCTCTCTCTCTCTCTGTCTCGCTCTGCGCCCGGGCGAACACACAGTAAATCATCATAATCTTTTCATTTGCCCTTTAGGAAGGCTATTAAATGGTACTTCTGGGGCGGAACAATAACTTTGACTCCCGTATTCTCGTAAACTGTCAACACTCGGGCTACGAGCGGACGGGGACAGACAAGTGCGACCGAAAAAAAAAGGACGCACCTTGACGCGTGGCACGGCAACAATCGTAACGCTCGTGCACCTCATTGTTGCGTACTAAAAGTTGCGGACCGAACGCAATGAATTTCGCGTTTATTAAACAAGCGCCGCGCGATCAGGCCGGGCGCGCGTTAAATGGGCGAAGGATTGCGCCAGGACAAAGTTTTCCCAACACCATTCCTTCATAAATTATGTCTTTCGCCTTTTTTTCCTTCTGTTATTTCGGGCCTCTATGCCTCTAAAACTCCGGTAACGAGCGCCCGAAGCGCCAGAACCCATCGACAGAGGGGAGTCCTTCGTTGAGAGTGGCCATAAATTATCTCTTCATCATATTTGATAACGCTTCGCGGTGTTAAATGAATTTAGATTAAATTTTTTTGCTGTCGGTAGGCCCGCAACAAAACCGCGACACGTTCCGGAACGGTGAAAACGCGTGTTTCGGTTTAGCGTCTGACGGGAGCTTTGTGCCTAATTCGCCGGGCTTTATCCTTATGGCCGTATGGTGGTGGTGGTGGTAAACAGCGTTTGTGGCAACACTTCCTGCGCCCAGCAACAATGAGAAAAAGGTACACTATGAAACGTTAGCGCAACTATCGGACGGTCGGTACCGCGGGGATGAAAAGCCAATTTCACAAAACCCTTGTTGCTACCCTGCTTCGAACCCTTTTCGCTTGCCGTTAACAAGGGTACACCAGCAACAGTTTTTGTTGCTTCGCGTTTTGCGTGCGTTGCAAGAGTCTCGGGCTTCGGGTTCGGGCCGACGAACCGATTGCGGTTCGGGAGCACAGCCAGCGAGCACACAAATTTCGTACAATACGATCAGTTTGTTTACATTTTACACCCAAATCTGCATGATCGAGCATCACAATTAACTCGCCGTTAGATAAATTTCGCAACTTTACTGCGCGTTACCTGCTGGCTCTCCAATGCGAAGCGCACCAAATGGAGGCGCCAGGTAGCTCGTGTTCCAAGTGAATTTGGTTACCGGGCGCCTCCATTGAGGGGTGCCATAATGCGTGGCAAAAGATGTAAAAATAAGGCTCAATGGTCTCCTGGGGGGGGGGGAAAACCGACAATTTATGACAGTTTTAAAAGTAAATATTAAGTTACACTTAAAGTGTGTAATTGATAAAAGTCATTCATCGGGCGGTTCAATACCACAGTCTGGCCGGGAGCCACTTGGCAGTGAGGCGACGGTGGCACCGGGCGCGCGGTGTCCCCGCCAGAGACGCGGCCGAAACTGAGTTCCGCGAGCTGAGGCGCACCCTGTCGCGAGAAATCCGGGCCAGCAAGCGGCGCTGTGAAGCTGAGCTGGCAGACAGTGTTGCGGACGACCCGTTTGGGACCGGATACCGAGTGGTCATGAGCAGACTGCTTGGCCGGAGGCAGCCGCGGGAAACGGACCCGGAGGTGCTACGGCGAACTGTGGACGCGCTGTTCCCGACACACCCTCCGATGGTCTGGCCGGCGGAGAGTGCCGCAGCGGATCGCGAACAGCTACGTCCGGTGACCTGCGAGGAGGTGGTGGCCATCGCCAACAGGTTGCCCCCTCGCAAGGCCCCAGGACCGGACGGTATTCCCAACGGGGCGGTGACCACGGCCATGCGGGAGCACCCCGAAGTCTTCAGGGAGCTGTTTCAACGGCTCCTCGACGCAGGTACCTTCCCAGAGGAGTGGAAGCGGCAGCGGCTGGTGCTGGCGCCCAAGCCAGGGCAACCAACCGGCGAGCCCTCCTCCTTCAGGCCGATCTGCCTGATCAATGCCCTGGGAAAGGTGTTCGAGCGGGTCCTGCTGGACCGCCTGAATGACACCCTGGAGTGCGGTGCTGACGGCCCGCTCCTATCAGCCGCCCAGTTCGGATTTCGCGCCGGTCGCTCGACCGTGGACGCGATCCGGGCTGTGGTGGAGAGTGGTGCAGAGGCTCGGGCGATTAATCGCACGAACGCCTCAGCGGAACGGGAGTGCATGGTCGTGTCACTGGATGTCCGCAACGCGTTCAACAGCGCGAGCTGGACGGCGATCGGCTCAGCGCTGAGCAGTAGGGGAGTTCACCCTGGCCTCATGGCAGTTCTGGGGGACTACTTCCGTGGTCGGGTCCTAGAGTACCACTCGGACCTGGGGCTGGAAGAGCGCACAGTCTCTGCTGGCGTTCCGCAGGGGTCAGTCCTCGGGCCGACTCTATGGAACGCCATGTACGACGACGTCTTGCGCCTCCCCCTCCCACCATCGGTGAGGCTGGTAGGGTACGCGGACGACCTGGCGCTTGTTGTCCGCGCCGTCAGCCCCGAAGCCGCGGCGGGCAAAGCCGAGAGGGCTCTTGGAGAGGTGGCTCGCTGGGTGGACAGCGTGGGACTCCAGCTGGCTCCCAGCAAGACGGAGATGATGGTGGTTAGCTGCCACCGCGGTGGCCGTCAGCAGCCGCCACCTATTGACGTCTGCGGGACTAGCGCAGATGCAAAGAGCTCCATTCGCTATTTGGGAGTGGTCGTCCAGGACCACCTCTCGTGGAAGGACCACGTGGAGCACCAGACTGCCAAGGCGGCAGCCAGAGTTGGGGCACTGCGGCGGCTGCTGCCCAACCACAGCCGACCCCCGGAGGAGACACGGCGGCTGCTGGCGAACTGCGCAATGTCCGCGCTGCGCTAGGCGGCGCCGGTCTGGGTTGACGGCGTCAAAATCCAGGACATCCGGCGTAAACTGAACGCTGTTCAGCGGACCGCGGCGCAGCGTGTCGCCAGAGCGTTCGTCAGTGTGTCCTGGGCAGTGGCCACGTTGTTGGCCAGCATGGTGCCGATAGAGCTCCAGCTGCGGGAGGACGCGGACCTGTACCGTGCACGTCACGGCCTGCCCGGCAGCGGCGACGGTGGCAGCAGCGGTGGCAGCGGCGGCGGCGGCAGCAGCTACAGTCATGGCGACGACGGCAGTGGCACCGGTGGAGGCAGCGGCGACTGTGGCTTCAGTGGCGGTGGCAGCAGGGACATCGGTACGGCGACGGCGTCTTCGGCGACGACAGCAGCATCAGCACCAGCGGCATCGGCAGCGGGGACATCGACCACCCGCAGCTCACTACGTCAGTGCTCGATGAGGGAGTGGCAACGGAAGTGGACGGCGGAGACCGGCGGCCGGGACGCATCCCGCTACTTGCGGTGGACGGCGCGCCTGATCCCCGAGGTAGCACCCTGGTGCGGTCGGAAGCACGGACGCGTGGACTTCTACCTGACGCAGGTGCTATCCGGACACGGGTTCTTCCGTGAGTACCTGCACGTCAAGGGCTTCACGCCGTCTGCTGACTGCACCAGCTGCCCGGGGGTCCCTGGAACGGCCGAACACACCGTCTTCGAGTGTTGGCGGTGGGAGGCACTGCGCGACGGCGGGTTCCCCAACACACCGGAGAGGCTGGTCCCGGAGATGTTGGAAAGTCCCGCGCGATGGACGGCGATTGCGGCGGCCTGCCGGGAGATGTTGCGCACGCTCCAGGCGGAGTGGCGCGCGGAGCAACGGACCCTGGCGGCCGCTCTCGCGCGGGACAGGCGGAGGGCCGAGGCAACGGCGGCCGGGGGGCAACGGGTATAGAACAATAAGGCTGACCACATGAGGTCACGGTCCCCCCGCGTGCGAAATCCTATGGCCCGAGGCAGCGGGGGGTTCCGCAGCGCCGGCTTGACCGGAATTAAATAAAAAAAAAAAAAAAAAGCCACTTGGCAGTGCATTGCCACTCTTTAGCAAACCAGCACAGCACACAGCACAGGATCGATAAAAACCCCGTTATTAAATTAATCATATTATCAGTGTAAATGTTTGCCCTACTCACTGACAGCCCGCCCACCGACAAGCCGAACTCCGGCTCTTATCCCAAATAGTCACGCATTGCGATAAGCTCCGAGAGGAAAGGCTGTATTTTGTGTGCGCTTCGGTGCTATGTTCAGTGTATCTGACGTTTCCTTTTTTTTCTTTAATAACCGAACGTGACGACCATGGGAAATTAATTGAATCTCTGAAAACCTGCCAACCGGACCGAGTCACGACTGTGGCATCCGCAGTCCGCAGATGAAAGCTTCGCCAGCACTGTCGCCCGACGAGCACGTCCCGTGATGATGTGCTCCATCATCGCTGGCACTTCTTGAGGCACGGGCAGCAGTGCGCTTGGCTTGGCAATTTATTCCAATTATTCTTTTTCTTATAATTTTCATCGCAAGGCGCAGGAGCGGCAAGGACTGCGTGCCAAGCGGCGCGGGTCAGTACGTGCCAGTAGTGTGCCGCGGAGATCTTACAAAAAAAAACCACCACACACTGTGCCACTGTCCTGGTCGGAGGAACAAACACAAAGGATAATAATTAAAAGATAATCCAATTTAAGTTCTTTCTAAATTTAATTAACTGCCCCAAAAGACTGGTCCGCTGCTGCCAGTGGTCTCACCCACCGTGGACCCGATGAAAAATGGACTGCCGTGACGGTCGTGGCCGTGCGGCAGCGGTGACCGGAACCGGAGATACGCGGAACCAGCCAAATGAAGCCATCGTCTACCAATGACAAACAAGTCCGGTTGGTACGAATTTAGTGCGACAAAATGAAGACGTTTAGAGAAGTAAATATGCACCGCACTGACCGGTGGTCGCGAGCGATAGCGAACGGTAAAAACAAACAGAGTGTGTGCTAATTAAGTTCGAGAGTTCGCTCCGGATGAATAGCAAGATTGACGTCGGTTTTAGGTTTTCTTCAGACGGTGGAAGCGTCATCGCTATAATTTGTAGATATAGTATTTAATCATATTCCGCTGTAGAGAGCGTGATGTCTCCGTCAATCAGGGACCCAACCTTGCCGCCAACGCTAACCCAGGTGGAATCCGGCTCAGGCAAACTGAAACAACCCTCCCCAACATCAAAGGTCTTGCGAGTCTGGTCCAATGTTGATGTAGGCCATTATTATGGCCGTCAACGTAGACGCAAAATCTGCGCCATCGATCCGTGCGATGTCAAAGTTGCGGACCTACGGCCCTAGCCCGGTCCGCGAGTTGTTGGAGATAAACAAAGCTTTAGCATGCTTTGGCACAAGGTCCGTGACCTGGCACTAACAGCACGGACCGTTTATTTTCCGCCAAACGCACGCGCGCTTGTCAAACTTCCCGGGGGCGCTGTCATCGTTGTTTACGTTCGCACCTACACCGCGCTTGTTATTCGGCTGATCGGCCCAATGTTGTTGTGATTGGCTCACTGCCTGTTATCGTTGATAGGGCGAGATAGTGAAACGCTCCACGGGAAAAGAGACTGATATGCATCGTGACAGGGCAACGTATGATTAATGGTGTGAGATTTGGGTCGGCCGATGTTTGTGGAAAAATGGCACCACCCATGGAGCCCCGAAGGAAAGCAATCGAAATTGGACACGCTGCACGGGCCCTGAGTGACAGCAGAGTGTTTCTCAACGTCAATGTGAGGCCTTTGCGCATATTGGATTGCTGGGACATCAGGGGGGGAAAAATGAACCGCTTCCGTACGACAGGGAGAAGGAAAATTAAAGTTCTGGATTTGTTTTCTTTCCGGCTCCTCACGCGCCGTTCGATGGACGCATCAAACATGTATGAGTCCTGCCGGCACACCGAAGTGTATCTCCGGAAGTTGCCCACCACCGTAACGTCACGTGGTCTGCAGCTTCGCCTCGAACGATGACGGCGTTTTTGTTGCCGGTCGATGTAGTCGTAGCGACCGGCGATCGGCGTAACATCAAAGCAGAAATCACATTCTCCGGCAGACACGGAACGGAAGCAAAGTGTTTTTCGGACCGGCTCGGTTTCGGAGCTCGCCTGGGTTGTGAAGGAAGTTTACCTTTCGATCCGTCGGCGGCCTGCGGTCCGATGCTACCTCGAGAGAGAGAGAGAGATTCGTTCGACAAATTTTGTTGGACCACCGGAAGTAGGAGAGACGATCGGAATGGCATAGATTCCGTTAGCCGTTTCGAAAGAGAGAGAAAAAATGCCTCCAAACTTCAGAGCGCTCGGGCCACAAAAAAAACTGGCGTGACGAATTCCCATGCATTGGCAGACATTGGTGTCTACAGGGCGCTACAGAGGCACCGGGGTCACAAACCCCGGGAGAGATTATTCATATACTGGAGTTTTTCTCCTCTTTTTCGGCAATTATTTCCTCCGGTTCACGTGGTGCGTAGGAACATCTTTCCTTCGGAGAACTCGGTTTGATTTTGGGATCGGATCTGTGGATCCAAATACTCAGAAACGACAGAAGAATGCAGTCAACGACGGGTGGGCTCTTGGTCGAGAGAAAATGAGCATCCCGGTCGTCCGTGGGACAAGCGCCAAATCGTAGGTAATGAATGTAATGAACCAGTGTTCAGGATTTACAGCGACTTTGATTAGCACAATTTGAACTGTGGAACGTCCTGAATGGCCAAAGAGCATCAAAAGAACCGTTCGATGGAATGAAAGATTCGCGGAAATATTTATGAAATAATGTTGTGAAGCGGAAAACGTTTCATAAAGCAGTAACCAAAAGACCTCTGGGTTAGAAAACCATTGCCATCGTCTTAAATATATCTAAGAAATATATTAACGAAATCAACTCCTGAAGATATTGGCCAATTTCAGTGAGAAAAATATTAATTTAATTCATCACATAAACTATATGATTAAAATTTGCAAACATTATTATTAAAGTAGTTGACTAAGAGGCTTCCGATTCACATCCCACACGTTATAAATAATCAACAATCCGCGTTTCGTTTCCATGAACCATTGCACCCTCGCACCGGTCCGGGGTGTTGCGAAGGATATAATTTAATTAACGCTACGTTCGCGCAATCTGCTGTCTTCGCAGCGCCAATAATTCACGCTAATTTCGCGCACACGCATTCAGAAGAAGCGCACGATATTAATCACGGTATTTGCTTATTTAATTAGCATATCGCCACAGATCCGTTCCGTGCAATGGAGTGAAGGTAAACAGTGGGGCATAGTAGGGAAACTAAAAGAAGAAATCGGCCACCGTTAGGTACGCTTCACGTCCGTCTACAACGGTGAAGGCGCCGAGTCTGAGCGCTTTAATGATTTTCGGCTCCCCATACGCCGGCGTACGAATCTGGCCCGACATGGGGCGATAGTGTCTAGCATAAGCTTTCAACATCGTAACACGGCGTTATGCACTGCAAAGAGCACACCTCTCGTGAGAATTTAACCATCAGCAGCGAAAGGATTTTAAAAACAATCCCTTGTGTCTTGTCTTGCCAGCCAGCCAGTTACAGTTGGTTAAAGATGTTGCCTGCCACGAGTGGTAAACACGCTTTTCCGGCTTCCAGCCTCGGGCCATAACACGATTCAATAATCTACGGAATGGCAAATTTCTTGATTCGTTTTGCAAACTTTTAATTCGATGACGCGTGTGGGTGCAAAATGCTCCGAGCTTCCATTTTCCACCCACCTATAGAACGGGGCGACAAAGTTAAGCACTCTTGAGCCGGCCAAAGAAAAACATGCCAGTGTGCGAAAGAGAGAGAGAGAGAGCGGGACAGGGAGGTTGAGGTTTTCCTAATGAACGCCCTTCGCCCGGCAGGAAGGAATGCGGCGTTTAGCACATCACGATCTCCTCGTCCACGTTTATTTTGTACATTTCATTTCTCGGTGCTCGGTGACGTCGAGAGATGATCATTTTTTGTGTCCCACCCTGTGCGCCAAATGCAGGCCGCATTAAAAATACTTTCTCCGGCGCGGCACGGTGCGAACACACGGAGAACTAACTTCGCCCGACGGAGCGGAGGGTAAAAATAATTAATCTTCAGCAAATGTCGACAAGTTTTCAGGCACTGCTTAAGTGTCGGTCCGTGCGTCATCCGTGGAGTTGCCCGTCCCTCGGCCAGCAAACGTGGCACGTTCCGTCGTCGTCGTCGTTGGAAGTCGCTTTTGATGGAATGCTTCAACCAACCATCGGGACCCACGTTTGACATTCTAGCCGGTGGTAGCGTATTTGTCGAAACATAGCATTTGAAACCAAGAAAAAATAAAACAGAGAACTTACGCCAAGGCCAGGGCACCGCAATGCTTACGGATTGGTTTTATTGCGATGCCGATGGGATTATTGATCTCCGATCCGCCGAAAGCCGTTCGTGCCATTATGCAATTCGGTGTCGGAGTGGTGGACAAAATTCGGCGAAACTCGGCATTTGTGTTTGCGGATCCTCCATTTACGGTCTCGGTCCATATTGATTCGGCAAAGTTCAGCCAAGAGTGTGTGCCGGTGCTCCCGACCAAATCCAGCCAAATCCTATTAGAGGATTATGGGTTGCAATTATCGTCGGTCTGCTTACGGCTGCTACAACAGCTCTTCCGTTTCACACATTCCAGCACACTCATCTGTCCGATGGCTGTTTTCCTTTGTGGTGCCGCTGGCCAGAGTGTTGACTAACGGCACGGCTGCCGGCACATTAGCTTGGTGTATGGGTGGAACGATTTAAACGAAATTTTCTTTCGTTTGCAAACGAAGCAAAACGATGGTAGGAAAATGTTCGCAGAGTATGGGTCTTCTGAATTGGGGCAGTTTTAAACACGAGTGGACTTACAATTACTTTAGTTTCTGTAAGTGTAGAATTATGTTGCGTATGGCGACTTAAGTTCACGATGGAGGCGCCTGGTTATTGTGGTGCTTATTGTATAGATATACTGATAAATCAATATCAATTCATGAGTTAAATTAAAAAGAGAAGCCTTGGATATTGATGCAAACGAAGTACGTTTGTTAGTGACTGAAATATTTTATATTTCAAAATAAAGACTCATCTTGTAATTCCATTTTTAAAGTCGAATGGAGGCGCCTGGTGTCTTTTGTTTTTAAATAATTTAATGGGTGAAAGGATAATCTACCAATTATAAGTAAAGAAATGTATTTAAAAGGGTACAATTGAATCAATGATTATTAAGTTTGGCATGAAATACCTTAAAATAGCAACCTTCTCCGAAAATCTCGGTATGTTGAAAAAAATAAAATATTTATAATATAAAAATCCAGGATATAAAACACAATATGAACAAATGGGATAGTCACGGTGATAGGAGAATGTTTAAGCTAATGCCAATGCCATGCCAATTCTAGTTCCATTAAGAAGGACCATCACAACCCTCCAAAATAGCACACAAATATCCTATGATTCAATCACAAGTCGTGCAGTCCAGTCGTGTAGTGGAAACACAGCCTTACGACGCCGGAAGAGATGCGCCGAATGCATGAAAAACCTTTGGAAGGTTTAATTTAAAAGAACACCGAATGAAACCGGTTCCCCCTGAGGAAGCTTCACCATGTCGGTGCAGAAAACTATCCCAACTGGCCGGACCGGACCCGGCACCCCGGGAGTGATTGATGATTCCCGTGCTGTTCCCGTGCGCTTTTGCGCAGCTGCCAGTAGAGCGCTTCTGGCGTGGAAACCTAATTTGCCCCCCGCCCAACCCTCGGATCAGGATCCTGGGCATCTTATTCAGCCACTTCAGCGTTCCTTGGAGTCGACGGGACGCCGGATTCACATTCCGCACGAGCACGGTCTGAAAACAACTCTAATCCTTTTTCTTCAATTGTCCCTAATTGCTTACACGTTCACCGCTGGCCTGGCCCAAGGCTTGTCGCCGGCTAAGCGGGGCAATCGGTTAGCATGTAAGCTTGACACGCGTTCGCAACGCTCCGGGCGCGATGATTCACCACAATTTCCGGTCGTCAATCTTCCCCCGCAGACACCCGCCGTGGTGGTGGTGGTCCGAGGGGAGGTCCTGTCAGGGGCCACCGGGCACACTCGCAATATTCGCCATTCGCGATGATTGAAATTAATTTATTTTTAATTTGCTTCACCGCCAGCGCACCGCCGCCAGATGGCGCCAAACGCAGACGCCGGAAGTTGGCAGCGCCCGGTGCGTGGCGGGGGTGCCGTGCCGGTTTTTGTGGGTAATATTTATCATTTTATAATACTCAAACCCAATGGGTGCCGTGGGGCGCCATCCATCTTCGGGCAAAAGGGATAAACGTGGTCCCGTCCCGTCCCGAGCCCCGGGAGCTCGAATTTGGCTCCGCAAGCGACCGTTAAATCTGTTCTGTGTGTTTGCACGGGAACGAGCGAGAGAGAGAGAGAGAGACAGGAATTGGGGCGGGAACGAGTTGTTATTTGCATGACGGTCGTCGGGACCGACGGGCGGGTGGTGTTTGGCAATCATAAAAAAGGGACCGACGCTCATGGCTCAAGTGCACAACTTTATGAATTTATGAGCTTATCCTCTCGCCTAGCACAAAAACGGCGCTTAGACCAAGGACAGGGCGGATCAGGAGCCCAGGGACGGCACCGGGAAGGAATGGAATATCATAATTTTCCGAGGCGTGGCGAATGGACCAAAATAAAAAAAGGTGTACCTGCGATACATTTACGAGCCATATTTACGAGGCTACCCCGAGCACGGGCCCCAAATTGAAGGACGTTTAGGGAACGCTTTGGCCCCGGCCAGGATTGAATCACATACACGCACACCTATCCCTGATTCTTAACTTACGGGACCGGGCTGACGGCACGTGTGCCGTTTTCGGGGTTTTATGCGAAATTTAGTGTCCGCCGGAGGCCTCGATAGACGTTGATTGATGTGCGCCAAACCCGCGTCGGCGAATGGGTGAATATGCAGCCCACTTTTCGTGTTCCACACGCAACGCAAGGACGCAGCACAGGCCGTGAGCGCTTCGAACCGGAAAAGCCGGAAAGTCGGCCATGAAGGTGAGGTGCGCCAAGTGCAGCAGCGAAGTGATGTGCGCTGGCAAATAACTATAGATCACGCTGGGGCTACTTGGGCCTCCTTGCAAGGCAAGGCTCGGTGAAGGCAATTTATAACGGCAGTGGGCAACCCCCGCCGCTGGAATGACCTCCGGCAAAAGGTCCATAATTCAACGGGGTAGAACCGAGGGCCTCGTTTGCCCTGTCTGCCCGTGGACCCCATCATAAATCGAATCGCTTTCTGCCCCGTCCACGTTCAGTGCTTTCCCACGGAGCCCCTCCCCAGAACCGGTGCCGGAGCAGGAGCAGTGCAGAAACTCGGGACACGACCCAATCGATAATATAGCAATAACCGAATGCCGAATGCCGATTGCCCTGACCCTTCGGTGGGGCGCATCGTATATTTTTCAATCCCCACAGTCAGAGCCGGGGCCACCACCACCACCAAGAAGCGGCGCAATAAACGGCCAATCAAGAAGCAATCACTTTTCAATAACAAAACTCCGAATAAAAAAGTGGGATGAGCGAGAAATAGCGAAAAATGGCATAAAATAAACGAAACAAATCTCGGGCCACCGGGTTTCGTCGGATTTTGATTCACCCTGTGGCTTGGGTCAAACGGGCCCATCCATCCTTTTTCACCGAATTCTAGCACCGAGCACCGAGAGTGTCATCCGAGCCCACGCCCGGTGGCTTCTGAGAACCCATCTTTCGACATCTTGGGATGGCGTCGCAGTTGAATTATTTATGACACACCGGGCAGGAGTCTGTCATTCCGGTGCTCCATCGCCGGAGCGCTGTCACATCGCATTATACGGACACGCGTGACGTTCGCCGTCAACAGTCGGCCGATGGGTTTTGTGGGCCACCCCAAAGTCACCGTGGCTGTTGTCGTCTCTGCGAAAGATAACATTCGCCGTACCGCCGCCGGACACGTTCGGCCGAGGAACTGGTTGGTGGGGGGAAGGTGAGCTGATGATGGACGGACTGCTGACTGGCCGGTGTGTCGGCCGGTGTGAATCCCCGGACCCGGAGACATCTCATTCGGGCTGGGCCGAGACAAAGACCGGACTCTGGCCCGGACGCCGGCTGCGGCTGACGTTCCGGTGATGTGAAGTGCGAACTTGAAAGGATTACGGATGTGGTAAGTGAATGATTTGAATAATTTCCAGAGGAAAGTGCCCCGGCGACTTGAGCTTACGTTTCGGGGGTGAAATAAATCCAACTCTCCCCATCTGGTCAGGTCGGGATCTCCAGCTGAACTCTGGTGCTGGACCTGGCAGCAGGCATCCACACAACCCATCCGTCGGTGAGGTTTAGGATCGCAAGAGGTTTTCCCCGGGAACGTATGCGGTCCGTTTCGGTTCACCTGACCGCGCGTGAAGGGGTTTACGAAGCATGGACCTGAATGTTCCGCCCGATTGGTTGTTGATTACCATTCCCTGGCATGGTATGTTAAGGCATAGACGAAGGAATAGCTCTTTTGACCTGAGCAGGAATTTTGATCTGCGTGGAGTGCATCTGAGATCCGTACTTGTAAGTGGCACTAAAGCTAGGAAAAGATTTTCCACAAAACGACCCAAAACAACTCAGCTAATTGATGGACTCCTCAGTCAGAACCACATATTTATTCAAATCGTTAATCAACGTTGTAGTGCGCTATGAAACAAACCAGCTTCTATAAAACTATGTCATAGAAATAACATATGTGCCAAGAACCACATTGCAGTATATACGAGGTGTGTTCAAAAATTTTCGCAACCTTTGAATTTCCGCGAGCTAAGTATATCCGTTTTTTGATATTTTTTCGGGATTTCGGCGTTTGGTTGCTACACATGTCAGTAACTTATGGTAAAAAGTTCGCTCATTTTGAGTTATCAGTCAATTTTTGACAGCTGTTTTGCTTAGACAAGATGTGGCTAATCGTCGATTTTTCTCTATTCCAAAAAATGGATGGCAAAGACATTTATCAAATTTTGGGTGGAAAACAAAATTAAGAGCTCGGACGTAATCGAAATGATTACTGTGATTTTCACTGAAGCTTTTAAGACCGAAAGCAGCGTTTATGGGTGGTTCACAACTTTTTCAGAGGGCCGAAAAGATGTAACCGTAGAAAACCCAAATTTGGTCGAATGTGAACAGTTTTGCTTACAATTTTCTTCGATTGCAGGGTCGTGGTGCATTATGAGTTGATGCTAAAGGGTAGAAGGGTCAATAAAGAATATTTCCTGCAAGTTATGTGCCATTTGCCTGAAACAATCTGTCATAAACGCCCGGATTTGTGGGAAAACCAAAATTGGTTGTCACGGCCCTGCTCAGACATCGTTGTTTCTGCCCGAATTTTTGGTCCAAACAACACTTTAGTGAAGCCAAATCCACTTCATTCCCCAGATCTGGCCCCCTGTTACTTTTTCCTGTTTTTTCCCTTTTCCAAAACTCAAAGGAGTTTGGAGTACACAAAAATCGACGATGGATCAAACCTTGTTCAAGCAAAACAGCTGTCAAAAATTGATTGATAACTCAAAATGGGTGAACTTTTTACCATAAGTCACTGACATGTGTAGCAACCAAACGCCACCCAAAATATCGAAAATCGGATATAGGTAGCTCGCAGAAATTCAAAAGTTGCGAAAATTTTTGAACACACCTCGTATGTCCACCATTCAACTTGAAAACATTCGAGCTCGAAGACGCAATGGAAGAATTGTTGCAGTTATCCCATACACTTTTTGCTATCTTTAACATTAGTTCCTGATGTAGGAATCCACTGTGGTGTGCGATTGCCACAAACCGTCTTGTAAAGGACCTGAAAACTTTTAACTCAAGACGACTTGGTTCAAGGTTCCGTTTCAAACGTCGATCTCGCGCACCATGGAATCCTGGAAGCGAACGCTGCCAGAAAAAGAGCGCTCGAGGCCTGACGGTAATTAACCGCAATTAGCCTCTCCGGCTGTTGGTCTGTGACTCGAAAGTCACTCCGGCATCGCCGCATAAATAAAATTACGAGCTTTCGAGCTGACTTCGCCATGGATAACACCAGCCGCGCGGTGGACCGCAGCCAGTTGGATGGTAAAAGTAATTATCCTTTCTCAAATACTCCTTCTCGCTACGCATCACGCGAAGATGTGTACCTTTCGTGAATCCGTCCGTTCCACCGAGCCGTGTGCTCCGAGACCCCGTGCCTAATGGGCCGTGGAAGGTATGAAAGTCCACGATCGCTCGTGTGGCTCGTTGGAAAATCTCGTTTTCGCAATAATGTGTCTCGTGAATAAAAAATGGCCACAGAGATTAATTAGTTATTTATGAAAGCAGCCCAGCGCACAGGTTCGCTAGCCGAGGCTTGGGCTTTCGGTGGACGCAGTTAACCTTTTCCCTCCAGACGCTACCGTTCGGGAAGGAGATGGACAATAAATTTTAATAGTAGCAAGTTATCCTGCAGAAGCGTTCGGATAACCCGGCCACAAACCTGAAGCAAAAAGAAAGGGAACGAGCTTTAGAGGGCTGGCCCTGGGCAACTTTATTAAGGCAGCCCCATCCGACCAACTGTCCAGTGGTCATCTCGGGAGGGCCCTAATTGCATGGCGCCCCAAAATGGTAAACCGGATGGATGGACCGGGCTCAGCCCGGCCGTATGGCCGTGCATAATTTATGCTTCAATCTACCGGGGCAGTTAACTTTGTGCCCCGGCCATGCTTCATCTCGCCGGTGACATGTGGCGCATCGCACACGTTGGATTGGAACATATTTTTTTGGCTTTCGATTATTGATTTATGAAAACATACCGAACACCGAGCGGAGTTTTCGTTCATTTCGAACCATTGATTCGGACGTGAGTGGGCACGCATAACCGATGGGGCTGCGTTTTCTTTTTTCGGGGTCGGAACAAAACGAATACATTCAACAGTTTAACAGGGAAGTGCTCGGAACTGAAAAGCAAATTCAAATGATCCCGAAATTATGCTCCCGACAGCATCGGGGGCGTGTGTCGGTATCATGCACAAGCATTAAGAGCACGGTAGCCTCCACGCCGACACCGGTAATGAGATGCAAATCCAATCACTCTGCCCGGATGGAAGGTTAAAAATTAATCTCTGTCGAATCTCTGACGGCGACCCGGCAACACAAAACTGACCCGCAAAATTCGGTCGCCATTTGATCGAATTCGGGTAATACGATAATTTTGAGCACATTCTCTGTCCCACGTCGGAGCAGAGAGCTCACGCAAAAGATCGCCCAACAGAAACGTGAAGAAAATAACGCGCGCAAGGCACGTTTCACCCTCCTGCTCATTCTACGGTTACGCATAACAACTTTGACAAGCGAATCGGCCAGGGAGAGCCAGACCAGAGAAGTTTTTGGTCTACCACAGGTCTGGCACGCAAAAAATCGGAGAGCGAATGTCTACGTCTAAGTGGCATGAGGACGACAAAAAAAAATAAAATGTGAAATAAGGACGAAATTTGGGTTGCTATTTGTCGTGCGCACTTTTCCCGTGAACTTTGCCGGCGCCATTTGACGGTGTTGGCATGGCAGCAGATTCGATGAACTTTTCACCAGCCAGCTAGGGGGAGACAAAATTGTACGAAAATACAGCGACGGGGCAAGGGGGATGACCGAGCCCCGGTGTAGAATGAAACATAAATTTAATTTCATCCCGACTTAAGCTTCCTCGAGCGCTGCGAGGCTTTTGAATAAGTCGTGTTTATTTTTTTTTGTATTTAATTTTCTGACATTCATTCGCTGCCTGCTGCCACTCTGTCACCCTGAGAGCTACCGTTTTGGCTAAGAGCTGTCAACCAGGTAACGTGCAGTGAAGGTGCTGCTGTGAAGGAGTTTCGAAACTTGAGGAACGAGGCCCTTTTTATGTGGCAACCCCTTTCGGCTATACTTCTTCCCGATGCCTGCCTTGATTGTACTTCGTATGAAATGGAATTAGCATCTTCCGAAAATATGAAGTTTGTTTTCAGTGCAAATACTGTTGCTGTGGTTGGATAGAGGATTACGGATTGAAATGGAAATTTTCATTCGCAGGCCATCAATTCTATAGATTCCCCAAACCAATCCCTCACATAGCGAAGAAGTAATGGGCGTTTTCTTATCAAAACAAAACCAATAGGTCCCCACAGGTCTGAATGGAAAGCTTAAATATACTTAACACCACATCCAATGTCTACCATTACTAAACCCCAAACTACGTTAAAATCCGGACCCATCCATAACTTTGCTCTAAGTGCCTTGCAAACGTAGGTTCTGTGATTGCCTTTCACTAGAGTTCTACTCCATCTATCCACTGCTTTTCGGAGTACGGACTCATAATCAGCCATTCATTCAAGCCGCCCACAAACGCTCCTAGCTCACCATGGCCGTCTTGGCGACTATTATTCGTCGACTTTGGGAAGAAAACACGAATAATCGCACAATCGACGAGGCAGCGATGACGCCGCCATTAGTACGTCGCTTTCGGCTCGCGTCTCCAAGGAGCAAGAGAGGCGGATGGCGAATCAAAAATTCCCCCAAACAACCGCGTAGGTGCGGCTGATGGTCACCCTACGCACGGATAACGCAAACCGTGGACGTCAGGGGCAGTTATGAATGTGGCCACTTCCTGGAACTGGAAGGTTTGAGCTGGAATTGCTGGACCGTTCCAAAAATAGTATCCCATTTGCCGTTCCCACTGGCAGACGGGCCGCCGGTGTCGGGCGTGTTGCCGCACTTTCAGGCGCAAATCGGTTGGCCCACTTACCTGCGGACGATGGTACGCTGGCCGTGTCCGTGCTGGCGCCCCGAACGATGGTCAGAACGCAGATCAGCAGCAGCGGAAGCAGCAGCAGCAGATGACAGCAGAGCGGTGCCCGGGAACGACTTAGTGGTTTCATGTTTATTTTCCGCTCACATACACGCGCACGGTTTTTCAGCACTCACTCAGCAGAAGCCCCAGAAGCACTCACAGAGCGGAGCCAGGCCACACCACGGCCTCCGTCCGTCCGGAAGGAAGAAACAGAACGGGGAACGGCACACGCTCAAGCACGCCGTCACTTGTGCAGTACTGGTTCAGCGCGATACGGGCGGCGGCGAGGCGGATATCCTCGGCCGGGCCGGGTTTCTCGGTGTGCACTACGTGTAATCGCCACTTATCGCACGGCAATTCAAACACTCGCCCGAGCGGCTGTAAACGTCGATCATGGTACCTTCACGGTGGCGGTGCTGGCCCCGTGCCCTGCTACGTGTTGCGCTGCCAGGACGCAGGAGCTGCCACAGAGATGATAGGCACGGCCTACTCAAGCGTGAACGCGCGACGCGATCTGCCAGTTACACTCCCTGCCGACGCTTACTGCGATGTCATTGTGTTTGTTTGCCGACGATAAACTAACGCGAACGGAACGTCCTTTGGACCGTGTCGCGTCCACCCTGGCAAGGACCCACCTTGAGGGGGGCCGTGAAGTATTATTTTGATTGCGTATCGTAACGGTGGCGGGCTACCGCGGCGCGGACTCCTTCAGACGAACCCATCGACGAGCTCCGGGCTCCGGAAGGATCAACAGCCTGACCACACTGGATGTGTGTTTATTCTTGGACCACTCACTTGGACTAGAGAATTAGGAGCAGTTCCCCAGCAGTTCCGGGTGGGTCGACCCTAACTTACACTTCACGCTCACCTCACGTGGTTCAAAACAGGTGTGCAATCGTATATTCTCTCTCTCTCTCTCTCTCTCTGTGTCCCCGTGTGCCGTGGATATCGAGGCGCCAGATGAAGAGCTTCCGCACTGGTCGCGAGCACTGCTGTAACTGATACCGCGCTTCTGTTTGGGTCACGGTGTACCCGAAGCTCCCGACCGAGTCAATGGTGAGGCTGAGCTTTCGGCCCGCGCTGCCTGTCTGCCCGAGCCCGAGAGCTGAATGAATGAAAGCCGATCGTTCGGGCGTCGCTTTCCCCTGCGAGGTAGGCAATCCGAATGCACGTGTTGCGACGTTGCGTCCTCGTCGGCCAGCTTTGCGTGGGAGGGCTAGGGCTCTGCGGGCCCCCACGTTCAATGGATTGCGTTGCACTGGATGGAAGGCTGGCCGAGGCAGGACCTGGCCAGGAGTCGCTGCCACACATACACAGAGAGGGAGCCAGCACGCGAACGCTGACAGGCCGCATGCGTGCGGCGTTCGGCTGTCGGTCGGTCTGCTTCGTGACGGTCCTGAGAGCCGTTGGCGGTTGGCGCTGCTGCTGCCGGTGCTGCGGTGTGGGAGTTTTTCCCTTTGCGAGTGTGTGATTGTTTTGATTTTTTGGGCCAGACGGCGGCGTGAGCAGAGCTTTCGGCGCTTTCGGTCCCGGCGCTGTCGGACGGGAGTCGAAGTCGTTGAAAAATCGAAAAGCAACGCCAACCGTGGGGGCCATAAGGATTCCCGGGTGGATCGGGGGGGGGGGAAGCATGATAGCTAGGATAGCCAGTGACTGCGAGAGAGAGAGAAAGAGAGACAGAGATGTAGTGAAATGTATGGAGCAGAAGTAGCTGTAGAACTAGATGTAGTGAGCGAAATATGTGTTGGAACGAGACAGACAGAGCGACAGATAGAGAGAGAGAGAGAGAAACGGGGGGCGAAAGATACACTAGGCGGCGTAGCACCGAGGACGCCGGAAGAGAAAAGATGAATGAAATCGGACACTTCGCTTCCTTTAACGAGCGCAGTGCTGCCGGTTGGCATTGCTAAGGCGGTCACAATGAAAGCGGTGTATGTAGCGTGCGTGAGTTGTGGCCACAGCACCAAAAGGAGGGGGGTGCCGGGCGGGGGTGCTACAGATAGCGGCGGTGGGGCGGGTGGACAGACAGAGATAGGAGAATGTGAAGCATCCCGCGTGGGATGCTCGCCAGTGCGCGTCCGCCAATGCGGGACCGAACCGGGTGGATTTCACTTGTGAATGGAACGGCGCCATTATCGGTGTCCCCGAAATGTGCCGTGGTGGTGGCCGTGGTAACTGGTGGTCAAATTAGATGCATCGCCTCCGGGTTTTTGCGAGTTCAGCCCACACGCCCGTCCCGGTTTCGTGACAAGCCCTCCGGACCAGTTATTGGACATCGATGGGCAAGGGAAATTCCACGAGAGCGACATTCCGTCGCTTCATCGGTGACCGGGCGAGAGGATAGCGGACGGACGGGCTCTCCAGGAGCCAGTTCGTTTACCGCACGATTTATTCATAGTGGAGCTCGCAGCCTCGAACATGCAACAGCTTAAGGATGGGTGCAAACTCAGGCGCTCTCGCTGCTCAGGCGTGTGATGACAGGCTGTGGATGAAGGATTTATCGATCGCCGAACCCCGAATTGGCCCGTCGAGTGGAAAGATAGATAAATAGTCCCTCTCCCACTCTCTCTCTCGTGCCTGCCTGCCCGGGAGTGGTTCGATGCCGTTCCCGGTGCTGTCCCGGGAGATAGATTGGAAAGTATCCTTCCAGCAAACCCGGTCGTATCCGTGCTCTCTCTCTGTAGGGAACGACCGGGACGTCCTACACACTTCGACGCGTGGCTGCGATTAGCTTTATCAATCTGAGCCTGGCCCTTGAAGAAACTCAACAGCAAACAATGGGGAAAGTTAAGCAATGACGGGCGGGAAAAAACGACAATAAACCATCCAAATGGACCGGGCCGGGCGAGCGGGTTAGCCATCGCAGGATATCCGGAATGTCACCGCCTGGCCTGGCCGTACTGCTAAGGCCCCCCGGCAATAAGGAACACTCCCGGGTCGTCCTTGGGCACGCAACGGAACGCTTGCTAACTGGTTCGTTTGGCCTCGAGCAGGGCCACGAGGACGATGATGATGTTGATGCTAGATGGACGAAGAATGCTCGGACGCATCACTGGTTCCCGGGTCCAGGGTGGGCGATATATTCAATCAAACTCCGGAACCGGAAACAGCGGGTCCGACGCCCCGGATTAGCCTCGGGCAGCAAAACAGTGCCCGGTGCCCGGACGATGCAGGATGTAATTGCTTAAATTATAGGATCTACGCTATCGCCTGGTGGCGTCAAAGTTCGGCTTACGGATTCGGTCGCTCGGATGATGGTAAGTGCGTAGAAGCCCTTGAAATTACGGAACGGAGAGCCAACTGCGTCATTGCCGTGACCGTGACAGGACCGTGGGGCAATCAATTCGAAATGAGTTGGGACCGACGATGATGACGATGATGATGATCCTTCGAGCGTCCGATGGCGTTGGCCCAGGCTGGGATCGGGCTTTTAGGACCAAGATCCTTCCACGCTTACCAGTGCGGACACCGGCCGCCTAGACCTGACCGGCTCGGGGCGTAACGGGAACTATTTCAACAATGCGAAGAAACCGGGACCGAGCCTTGCAGAAGTCGAGTCGGCACAAAAGATTCCGTACCGGGTTTTCGTGGAATTCATGGCGAATGGAACTTTGGCTCCAATTTCATTCATTCAAAGCCGTCGGCATCCTCGCGGGATAGGTTGGCCCCGGTTTCCCCCTGAATGGCTCAGCGAGGGGCAGGCTTGACGGCTTGACGTCCGGGGCAGGATTGTCCGCGGTCGGCGGGAATCTGTTTACCGCTCCGGGGCTCCGGGATCGGATGACTTCTGTGGATGGCTCGTAAGCCGCGGTGGCCCTGGGCGCAACGGGCGGGTAATGGTCCTCGGTGCCACTGGTACCGCCATTTGGCATCAGATTAAAATTAAATTATCCGGAAGAACGGATCTACGTGACCGGGATTAGCAAGCCCGGCGTCGGTGGCGGTGGCCCACTCGCACCAACCGAGCGTTACCAGATGTCCTGGCCTGGCTGGTGGCCATCAGGATACGGACCGACCACGCCATGCCACAGGATCGCATAAATCAGCGAGTGGGGCAGATTGGCGTCGGGAAATCACGACCTAAGCCCAGATCATACGATAATTTGCAATAGATAGACGATAAAACTGCGCACCGTGGACCGGACGGATAACACAGGTCGGGCCAATCGGGTCGGGCTCGGGTTACTTGCCAACGTGCCACCAATTGACCAGTCCACGATCTTCAAACCAAAGCGAGTAAAATCCTACCCTACCCTGTGTTTGGCCTTGTTGGTTACGACGTAAAAATGCCATTACAAACGTCAAAGTTAGTGGCCCAACTCAATGAACTACCGACAAGTTTTATTTGATTCCATAAAACTCTGAGAAGCTAGAGAAGTACTTAAGCACCGCCGTATTTTAACAACTTGAGGTTAAAATCGGACGAATTAAAAGAAACGCATCATGAAAGGAATATAGAATTTCAAACTGTTGTACCGTGGGTCGATTTGTGGAGCGCGGATTTAATGGGAACTTGTTATAAAAAGGTAAAATGATATTTACTAATTACCTGGTGTTTTATTGTCTGTTTTAATTTGATTACATGGTGTTTAATTTAAAGTGCTACAGCGTCATTGAAAATGTCGATAGAACTACAGAAATAATCAAAGTTGATCGGTATGTTAGTAATCAGAGGATTGGCTAGGAGCAAAAGATTAACCATCAAACAGTTTCAAGAAGTTTGTCCAAACGGCGAGATTCACAAAGAAGTTTGATGAATGGGTGCTACACCAATTAATACAAAAACGTGATGGTCATCTGCGTAATTTTGGCCAAACAAAATGAAATTGACCGATTTATTTTAAACGGATGAGTACTGTGGATGGGTGAAAATGGGATAAAAACAGACAATATTGTGTGATAACTATCGGAGCCTAAGCTTCATGAAGCAGTTCAACGGGTAGCCAATCTAAGACTAATGGCCAGGAAGGGTCAAACACTAAATAGGCCAAACATAAAATTCAGACCCATTCATGTGAACGTTCACATGAGCGACCCGTTTGGGAGCCGAAGATTCAAGCTCACACCATGCCTTAGCCTCTTATTTTGATTCAGGATCATGGTGACAGACCCAAGTCTAATCCATAGTGATGAATCCGACGCACAAAATCATCTTTAGACTTTCGAAATCACTGTAAAAGGCCCGCCAGTTTTCAAAACCATCAACCCAACTATACAAAAACTGCAACTACTTATGCATTTTATTGTTAAACAAGTTGCCTCCGTAAAAGTTGTTTACGAATATTTTTAACGGACTGCCGACCGATTGCCACTACAATGGTGCTGTCAAACACGTGGCGTCTCGGGCTGTTACATAAAAGCTATTGCGCATTCCTTTCGTCCCGTATCATCGTAGATTAACCCGGATTTCACGCAGCGCATCCGAAAATTGGAGGAATTTTTCGCGAACTCTTCAGTCGCCGTTCCAATATACTGCCAGAAACCTTGTCTTCCCCCTTGGGCTGATCACAATTTTCCGAGCGATTTTCCATCGCTTGACGCTACGACCCGACACGGTCACGGTCGTGGCCGGGGCTCCTGCTGACAGAGCGATTTCCGGCCGAACCACGCGAACGTGTTGCCCAGCAGCTCGCAATTTATCTCCGACGACTGCGGCGGGATACCCGCAGGATCGCATCGGCCTACGGTACCGCGCGAAGCTGGGCGTAGGTCGTTTAGGCAGCCTCCAGCTGCCCCCGCCGTGGGGGTGGGGGGTCGGACGAGCTTCCCACCCAACCACTGTCGTCAATCGCTCACTGGTCCCGGTCAAAAATGAAGTGCCGGCTGCCGGCACCTTAGCTCATCGGTTGCCGACGGGCTCCGGAGGTTTCCGCCTCCGGCTACCAAGATGGATGTCGCAACCTGTTCCCAGCCCCTGGGGGAGAGAGAGAGGGCGGGGAGGACTTGAAAGATAGGCTGCCGCCAAATCGGCCACTTCCTCTTTTGCCGCCGCTCAGGATGGTGGACCCATCCTGAGCCCATTTCGATGTCGCCGTCTCCCGCCGTTCGAACGATGCTGTCTCCATCCAGCTGCCGTGGCCCCGTCGTGATCGATTTTATGGGACGTGCGAAAACGAGCACTCCACCGCAGGAGCCGGGTCGGGTGGGGTCGGATCGGATCGGATCGGGTTGGGGGGAATCGATGGTCTCTCGGCTCGGCTCGGCTCGGCTCGGCTGGGTCCTCCTGTTGATTTACGAGCCACTGGCAAGTGCCAACAACGTGCCATTGTACAACTGTCGACCGCCACAAAGCGACCGGTTCATCCAGCTGTCCGTCCCGCACCACCCCCGGGACCCTTCCGTGGCCGCACTTCCGGCCAGCGGTCGGCCTTCAGTGGCGCTTAGGAAATATAGCAATTTTCACATCGAATTCCGATGCGAACATTTCGATTCAGACCATCGCCTACAGGAGGGACAGCACGAGAAACGTGGAGTGGACTCGGAATGGTGTGTCCCGACACACGATGGTCATCGTAGTCGCCGTCGACCTGCACCGTGCAACGGAACGCGCAGCGGAACGCGGCAAACGGTCCGTGGCACCTTCCCGTGGTCCAGCGGGAGAAGGTCAATAACGTGGCAATAAATAATATTTGTTCTGCTGCGCCATCTGCCCCGACCCAGATAGGGGCAATTTCCGGTTGGCGCCAAGAAGCATCCAACGTTCCGTTCGGAGCCCACGGCGCACTAAACCCCGACCGAAACAAGGTGCCCGAAAATAGAAGGTTTTCCCGTCCGGGGAGGGCAGGGCGGTCCGGAGGGGCCGGAAAAGCGTGGGGCGTTGGGGCGGTTCGTTGAAATGTTTCATTTCGTCCGTTCCGCCGATGATTGGTTTGATTATTGTGAATAATGTTTTGTGCGATAAAGAGTTGGGGTGGTCCATTTTTCCCGAAAGTAAGCGACCGGTGACCGGACCGGTGTTCCGGGCTGGCCCCGATAGCCCGAAGATGGATAGCGCCACGGGAGCGGACGTGGGCGAAGGGCCTCCGCCAACGGCGGTGAATCCATCCGGGACGAGCGATTTGTGTTTGTTGATAAATTGATCCGTTTTCGGCGCGGTGCGCGAGTTTCCTCGGACGCTGGGTGCTCGTGGGCATCGCTCATGGCGCTTTTTCGGTAGGGAAAGCCGTGGGGCGGCAAGCTCCCGATACGTGCTATTTACTTTTTCCGCCATCCTGCGAGTCGGCTCGCTAATCGGTTTGGTTATTTTTACCGCTTTGTTCATGATACTACGATAATCAGCATCGAAACCGAGGGCATTTGCGATACGAATGTTCCAGAAAAATCCTTATGTTTCACGGCACAATTGAGAAAACTCTCCTTGGTCTGAGGTTAATTTTAATATAAACGGACAAAAATGTAAGAATTTCTGAGAGTTTAAGGTTAAGCGTCTTGCCCTAACAATTTTGTACTACTTCGTACGGTTTTCTAATGCACAAACTATTGTTGCTCTAACGTAGATTTAAGTTTGGCAATGATGCTTCAGCCACTATAATGTTTATGGCAACCTGTATTAACAATTTCTCCAGGTTTCAGAAGCTTGTGATACACCACACGTCGCTGGCCCCACCAAGACACATAGCATTTTCTTTTTGTCGAATCGATCTGGTTTGCAATTGAAGTTGATGGTTTTTCCGAACTAACCCATCATTGATTTCCTTTTAGGAGTCTCAAAATGAATCCACTTTCCAAAATCACGATCTTTTTGTTAATGGAGAATTAACTTCCTTTTGTTCCTGGCGAGCACAATTTAACATTCGGTTTTTCGGTTGCCATCTTGTTTTTCGTTCAGTTCTTGTGGCAGCCGTTTTCCAATGTTCTCGATCTTTCCTAGGATCTTCGAACATAGAGATATGGAGATGATAGATAGAGATTGGGACACATATGGCTGATCTGCGAATTGTTGTTGCGTTTGCATGTTAGTTTCGTTCTTGTTCCAAAAGTTCCAAAAGTTCTTGTAGTTCAGCGTCCTCGAACTTTTTGGGAGTCCTCCGATGCTCTTTGCTTGTTAAGTCAGAATCGTCATTTTTAATTTTTTTTCAACCACTCAAAGCTCTGCGATCTTTAACAACCAAGCCTCGAAAGCATTTGATGCGATTCTGTAACAGTTTTCTTCAGCTGGTAGCTGAAAAGCAATGATCCGCACAAATCGTTATTTACAGGTACAAAAGTCGACATGGTCTAACCTCTTCAAAGATAAGTTGCAAACCAAACTAAATATTTTTGTTTATGTTTTTAGGTATTTTATTTAGTGTACGAACGAACGTAGTTCAACATACATTTAACGTTTGTTTAATTTACTAATGTCACAACGCATTGTAAGTGCATTCGGAAACTTTTTGACTGCTTTAGATTGAAATTTTACATTTAAATGACATCGTTGTCCCTTTCCGGCATACAATTGCTACGTGCGCCAAGAAAACTCTTTTACAACCTTCGACCGGCTTGCAAGATATTTTCAGGAGGACACCGCATTAACCTACACTTGAGTCGCTGACACCTCAACAGTTCCTAACCCGGATCAAGATGTTGGCCGTAATTAAAGTCATGCCCCAACATATGTCATTCGCTCGGGCCTTGAGACGTGGCCGTTGCCACTCGACGCCCCAATACGCAACACAGTGAATCGGTGATGTATTGGAAAATTAAAATTGACACATAAATTAATTGCTTTTTGTCCTGCGCCGTTGGTGACATTTATCTTCACCCCGTGCGGATGTTTGCGGGATGCCGAGGCGCGCCTCGTGGCCGATCCGTCCCGGTCCGTCCCGGTCCGGTCCGGTCGGTTTGAAGAGCCACCGCCACTGTTGATCGGGTTTCATTAATTAACGTCACACAAAACAAAAGAAACGCTGGCCAGTGGCCACCGGAAACATGGCAACCCGCTCTCGGTCCCGGTCCCGGTCCCGGGGCGAAACGGTTTGAAATGTGATATTTCATTTCCGTCCGTGCGCCTTCCTTCGGTTCGGAAGTTAGTTTGATGTTGTTTCTTCCCGAGCGCCGTACTTTTGACCCGCCGTCTTAACGAGCCCGCTGATAAATAATGCTCCATCAGCCGCGGGGAAGCATAAATCTCGATAGCTGCAGTCGGTGAACATTTCCGGGCACAAATGCGCACAAGAAGAAGCAACAGGGGTCGCCACCACCGGCGTCGGCCGAGAAAAGGTTTTTCCTTCCTTCGTCAAACTTCCTTCGACGTCGGAGAGCTTCTCGGTGCGCACGTGTGGGTGAGTATTTGTGTTAGTGTGTGCGCACAGTAAGCAACAGGAGGACCACCAAAGCATCACGAATCCCTAACGACCTCCCCGATCTTTGCCCGAAAAAGGGCGAGACCTCCCCGATGACGTAGGTAGTGTGTTGCGTATTTCGGCTTCTCTCTCGCTCTCTCCCTCTGTCCGTTCCTCGAAGGTTCAGGATTAGGGTTCCGATCTGTTAAGCTCCGTCTTTTTCGGGCTCATCAGCAGAAAAGTAGCAGCAGCAGCGCTGAATGGAGCCACCGCCAACGGGAAGTTGTCTCGATTCCCCGTTCTCAAGTACAGGTCCTTAATTTTAGCGATTTCGAACAAGAGCTTTCACTTCATCATCCTCATCGTCATGCTCATCGTCAGTGGCAGCGGTTGCTCCATCACGATGGAACGCCCGGTGCACTGCCGAAGTTGATTGGAACTGAATCGAGTGCCTTGTGGAGAAATTCATCGACTGTTTGTACCGATTGCTGCTGAAGGACGACGAAACAGGATTCATGGAACACGTGGCGCAACACCTCTCCATCGCAAGCGCACGCGAAAGAGAAAGACAGAGGGAAAGAGAGTGAGAAGGGAGAAGAAGAAAATTGTTGTCAAACAGAACGACAGGTGAGAGAGAAGATTTGGAAAATTGCATTTATTCGATGATTCGATTTCCGCCGGGAACGAAATGTGCCACCCGGCACGGCTCTCCCACTGCACTGCCACCCACCCACACACACACCCACACGTCCGTGAGCGCGTGATTGGGGAGTCGATGAATCATTGTTTCGAATCACGCCGCATGCCGGCTCCGATAAGTGGCACCGGAATTCAATTTCGTGGATTCGATTGTTTGGCCGTGTCTGGGAAAGAAAAACGAGAAAATTACCAACTTCTATTCCGTTTCGCACCAACGCCACCACCGCTTGCATCTCCGGACGATCCGTGGCGGGTCTGGTTAGAACAGTGTAAGCCCGGACGGACGGACGGATAAAAAAACTCATCCGACACGGCAAACAAACGGAAAACAGTGCCGCCGAACCGAAAGCTCTCTGCGTGATGTATGGCTTCGGCAGGGATTAAGCCGGAGCTTACTACCCGTGGACAGGACACGCACGAGCACAGCAAGGAGCTTGATGCCCGTTCCGTCGGCGCAGTGTGCTACTAGCCAGGATCAACGCCAGCGTTAAGCAGGACACGCCGAGTCACAGTCGCAGTGCATTCCTGAAGCACCAGAAGCCAGTGCCGATCCGATTTGCTGTCGCAAGTGCAACGGGCCGTTTTCTCCTCCCGGCGGTGGCCTAATCCTCTTGTGGACGATGTAGTGTCCACGCTCTACATTCATATTTGTGCCAGCCACGTGAAGAGCAACGCTGTTTGGCGTCGGGTTTGGAAGTGAAAAATCACGCCGTTTTTGGTTTTCCGGTTTGCCGACACCAAGTGTTGGGCGCATCAAGAAATGGGTTCGCTGCAATAGTTGAGAGAATATTGATCGCTTCTTTTTCATTGGCAGTAATGCAACTTTATGTAAAGAACCCTTTTGTTTGTTGCCCGAAATTATTGCTTAGCCGATGCTTGAGGGAACACATGGCGTTCTCCACTTTCTTTAATTAGATTTTTTTACGTATGGAGCGGACCAAAATAGTGTAGAATCTCGTTAAATGCTGCTCGATCGACAACGAAATCAGCACGGATAGTACACGTTTGAATAGCGCTAACGTTTGAAACAAGTGTTTGCTGTACAAGACTGTGTTAAATGGTTCCTGTCTATTATTAGGTGTATGCGTTGAAATTTATCGTTTACATATAGGGGGCGCTACTGTTGGATAGAAGGCACAAATGTCATCAAATAACTGTCAAATGTCAAGCTTAGGCATCTGTCAACAAATCTGCATCATCACATTTGTCAATTTTTCCATTGTGAGATTGTTATTAACACGAAACCATGTGCGAATTCGAGCCAACAAAGCGTCATTTGCGGGAAGTGTTGTTGTATCACTTCCATCTGAAGAAAACTGCAGCCGAAGCATGCCGGTTGCTTCAGGAGGCTTATGGCGATGCTGTTATATGCGAAGCCACTTGTCGTAATTGGTTTCGGCGCTTCAAAAGTGGTGATTTTTGCACTGAGGACAAGGAGCACCCGGGACCAGCGAAGACGTTCGCAGATGAAGAGTTGGAAGCATTGCTGGAAGATGACCCGTGCCAAACACAACAACAGCTTGCAGATGCATGTGGAGTGGACCAAACAACAATTTCCAGACGTTTGAAAGCGTTGGGAATGGTCCAAAATCTGGGAAACTGGCTGCCTTACGAGTTGAAGCCAAGGGATGTGGAACGCCGTTTGTGCATGAGTGAACAACTGCTCCAACGACACACCCGCAAAGGTTTTTTGCATCGAGTAGTTACTGGCGATGAAAAGTGGGTTCATTATGATAATCCCAAGCGCAAAAAATCGTATGGATACCCGGGTCATGTGACAACATCGACGGCCAAGCGGAACTTCCATGGATCCAAGCTTCTGCTCTGCATTTGGTGGGACCAGCGTGGCGTAATTTATTATGAGCTGCTGAAGCCAAATGAAACAATTACCGGAGACCGCTACCGACTCCAACTAATGCGTTTGAACCGAGCATTGAAGGAGAAACGGCCAGGATATGGCCAAAGGCATAACACGATCATTCTGCAGCACGACAATGCTCGGCCACATGTCGCGCAACCAGTAAAGACATACCTTGAAACGCTGAAATGGGAGGTCCTACCCCACCCGCCGTATTCCCCGGATCTGGCTAGCGACGGACACTACTTCGATTGACTAATTTGTTAAGAGTTTTGAACAATAAACGATTCAATTTGGTAAAAAAACGATAAATTTCTATGCATACTCCTAATAAATTGTTAAAACCAAATTAATATTTAATTGTTTTCTAATTAATTTCGAAACTAGATAACTAAAAGCGACTGGCTTAAAACTAGAGTGAAATTGGGGTGAAAATCAATCAATCAAAAAATCGGAACACCACACAAGCAACACGGCGCAGCATAAGCCCTTAGAAAGCTCGCATAAGCTCCTTTGGATGGCATTCGTTCTGATTGCCTACATCTAGGCGTAATACGCCTATTATTATGCAATTCATTTTGCAGAGTGAACAGTCATGAACTTTGAGGACTATTTCCTGTCCTAATACATGCTTGTTTGAACAGGATTTATGCTCTCTGTTAGAGTTATCCTGCCTCAAATTGTTTGAACTGTCCTATTTATAGAACCGATTCTTGTAAGCTTCAGTAAAGAGGCTTCAGTAAACGTTAAAAAAGAAAATGTTACAACGATTTCTCTATGCGTGGGCAGCAGAAAGCAGATACCGAAACCCACACGGAAACCGGTAAACCTCCACACGGATGAGTTTTTGCTGTTTACCTTTGCTGCTTGTTGACCTAGTTAGGTTATTGACTTTTCATACACAAATGTAGAATCTCGACAAAAACACAGATTGTGGAGCCATTCCGTGTAGGTGCAATCGCCGGATCACCGGAAGCTCTGCACTCTGGAATATTTCCGTTTCTTTTCCGGGGAAAATTAATGCAGACCTAAATCAACAACAGAGATTCAGAGAACTCTGGCAAATCCAGAGTTGTCAATAAACCAATCGAAAAGTTGATGCCACGCTTCTCCGAACGTTCCAACTATTTGCCCAGCACCGAAAGCAAATAAGTAAAACCCAATCCGGCGGAGGTGCCGAGAGATTTTATGGTCGGGAAATTGAGCTTTAACGAATGTTCGTTCGTTAACACTATTAAGCTACAACGACGTGTCGAGTAAGCGTTTCGTTTGTACGGGGATTGCATTAGGGATAAAAACCCGCATATGAAAGTGTTTCATTGTCCGGTTTGCTAGCACACTGTCCGTTCTGACAAAGCATCCTCAGACCGGACAGTTCCTTTGTCACCCTATGCTGAGCGCCGTGGGAGCAGACGAAAGCGTCGTGAGAGCGTTTTCCCACCACCTGAATGCCGGGACGGGGTTTGCGAGATTAACGAAAAGTTTCTACACTCTGGGAAGTCCCCGCCGAGGGTCACCATTTTCCCGCGGCGCGTAATCGAGCGCAGATGCTAGGCGGATGGCAGATGAATGGAATCGTCTTGCAGAGTTTCAAACTTCACCAAAAAACGGGTGCACAAAAACCATGGGGAAAATCAACCCGGGAACGAATGAATGAAGATGACAGAGGATGGGTCACCCGTTTTGCGCGGGGCACAGGGACACGTTAAACGAAGAAGAAATCGATAACTCTATTGATAGCGGGTTTCATTTTTCTTTTTGCGCTCCCCAAGATGATGATTTTCTTTTTGCGTCCGCATAACGACATTGGCCACGGGTGGATTCAGTCTGCGTTTGACGTGAAAGCGTCAAAAGTTGCCATTGTCAGCGTTCATTCGGTCCCCTTTCCGGCCATCTGCCATCGAATCGGGTACCCTTCCCTAGCAATGTCCTACTTCCACCGTAACGTGGAAGGTTCGCACGAAGTCATACAATTTAGTCAACGGTGGTACAGGAGGAACTCTAGCTGCACGGTCCTTTCGGTCCAAAACTTTTCTGCCAAACAGTGTGTGGATACAGACGGGGCTACCTTGCCGCTGGTGCCCTTTTTTTGTCGGTATTATGACCTCCTCCCGAGAAATAAGTTACTCGGTGAAACTGCAATTATCGTCACCATCGTTGAGAGGGCGCTTTCGGCCGTACGTGCGTTCCTTCGTACTTGACTGTTCATCATCAACTCTGCGCTGGCCCCGTTCGTAGCGGGCGTTCCGAAAGTGTCCACCGGGCGTAAAGAAAGTATCACCGGCAACGGCACCGGGAGTCCATCTTGCGTCGAAGGATGTGATACTAGTTCGTGCCTTTTTGTCGCTGGTTCCTCGTGCGGGGGAAGCCTTCGTCCTCGATACGATTCGGCAAAAGTTTATGCTGCTGTTCAATTGATTTTGGGAGACAACCGGCGGCGGCGGCGGCGGCGGCGGCAGGTCCCAATTTTCCCCGACAGTTTCCCGATGGTGTTCTGGTGTAGTTTTCCAGATCCGGTACACACAGCGGGCGCGTTCCCGGATGCGACTCGTTTAACCCGGTCCCGGTCTCCGTGTCCGGACTCAGTCAGCCGCAACGCTGCTGTTGTGGCCGCTGTGGCCGAACTGCACGCCCCACTTGAACCGTGCCGTGCACTGTCAAGTGTCGGTTCGTAGCACCAGTCTCCGTTTAAGGTCTCTCTCTCTCTCTCTTATCGCTTCTTCGTTAAGCTTCTGGCTGGCCGCGGCACACAACTGACAGAAGTTTAAGACTTGCTCCATTCCCACCGGGCCGCTTCGTCGGTCGTCCCTGCTCGGGTGCGGTGAGCTAAATTTCCAGCTTTCCAGTTTATTGACTTTTCACCGGCAGACAAACTCGTGGGGCGTACGATGATGGGGCTCAGCAGTGCGGTAGAATGACAGCTGTCGCGGTGGTGGACGGTTCTCAGGTTCCGCAGGTTCGCCGTGACGAAGTTCCGAAGCACACGGAGAGCACGCCACGGCTGAGGAGGAGGTCCTATCTATTGTCAGGCGTCGACTTGGGCCGGTCCAAAGCTGTCGAAATGCAAATGAGATCGATTCGCTGTGGCAGCCCGGGGATCCGGGCTACGCGAAACCGGAAATAGTTTCTTCGCTTCGTGGCGTCGTCGTCGTTAGTTTGGCGGCGGTGTGCGAACGGCACCCGGGAGACACATGTCCCCAAAGTTTGATCAGATCGGCCAGCAGAACGCATTCCAGAGTTGCCCATTGTTTGCCACACGTTTACCGAAGATGCCTAAGTTCGAACCGAATGACATCAGGACATAGCGAGGATACGGAAGCGTAGCTGATTTCAACCGAGATTCCCATTCGCTCCGCATTTGCGGTGTCCCGGGGGGAAATCTTTCGGACAGTTTACGGGGTGGCCTACGCACACACAAAAGGGTGTCGTCTTTCGTTAACTGCTTGTTTATATCTGTGATGACGCTATAATTAGGTAGGTACACTCTGCACAGTATTCGATATGGACCGTAGGGACCTTACTACCGTTTAATCGCCTCGACGACGCTACCACAACCTTCCTAGTGCGCTCATAAGTCTAGTTCTCCCATAGTTGGCGCCGCAGGACACGTAATCTCTGAGTGTAAAAGTGAGTAAAAATAAAAACCTTCAAATTTAACCAATCCGCTACAATCTCCCTTTTTCGCACGTAAATATTGTTTCTGCTTCCTTTACAAAAGTAATACTTTCGATCCGCTCGCCCTAACGCTTACAAGTCTACCATCTCACTATTGGTCTGTCTTCCATTTGCGGTCTTTGCGTGCTGCCGTTTACTGTACAATAATGTTACACGCTAACCAGGCTAATATACTAAACACTAAGCAAAGCTATTCATTGTCGTCGGTCTCTAGTTCTTCCCCGCCTGTTGTTGTGTATGTTGAGGTTACGTTTCCATCGCTCCGGCCATCGGGCAGAGGTGCGCGCCGATGCTCGGAGCGCTGACAGTCTTGATACACCCCCTGGTTTCCGGGGCGGCGGCACTTCCGGTTATCCGCAGGTCAAGCAGCATAACCGCTTCCAGAGGGGTCGCTTCCGTTGGCTAAACTCCTGTGATTGCAGCGCGTCCCAGATGGCCGTATCGAACACCTCCTTGATGCCTTCCTAAAAGCGGCGGAAACAACGTAAAAGGTGAAGTTAGTAAACTGTTTATGTTGCTCGGCTCCCTACTGTAAACATTAAGTGCCGGGCGGCCCAACGACCGGACCCAGCGAGGCCATGGAATTCATGGAACAATCAGCCAAAAATCGGAAACAAACAGCAACCCCACCGAAAGCTCTCCTCGTGACCGGCGGGATCACCTTACATCGGCTCGGCTCTGGTTAACGAGAATCAGGGCAAACGAAAGAAAAACATGATAAATGCCGTGGCGTAAGCACGCAAACATCGGCCACAGGGCTTCGATGGCGAACCGTGTTTCCGTCTGTCAATGGGTCGTGGCCAATCCGTGGCCATTTTCCCAGTGCCCACGCAACGCCCAACCTGCTGCCTGGCTACGCGGTTGATAAACAACTTTACCGGCGAGTGGCGAATGTCCTTCATTATGGCGGACCCAAAGCGAGCCCTCTCAATTGCTGGCCAATTTTGCCATTGGGTGGGGGGCTGATACGGTGGCCGGTAAACAGCACAATCCATCGTGGCACAACCGTGGAACTTTGAACAGGTGGCTACCGCCTGGACGCGTGTTCTATCCAGCGTTCTTGGACATCGATTCATTACGACCCGCAACTGTCACGAACCGAAACGCCAACGACGCTGGTCTGCTATCGGGAGGCATGTTCTTAGAACTCGTGGTGCTTGTCTCAAGTACTAGTGTGTTCAATAAGTTCGTATGGTTGGTAACAAAGAGGGCTGTTACGAGTCTAATTTTTTCTGTTATGTTGGCCCATTCTTCATATGAACGTATGTGAAATTTCATTTCAATCGGTCACTTAGTTTGTTTTTACATTGCATCTAGTATCGACATGTCACAGTATTTTTTACAACAGAAAAAATCAAGTATCGTGCAGTCATCGAATAATTATTTTTGGAAAGTTTAAAAGCAAAGGAAACTTATGAACGAATGTTGAAAGTCCATAAGGACTCTTCGTCTTCAATTAGAAAATGAAAAGGGAGATTTTTTAGTTTAAGCGTGGTCGTACTAGCCTTAAAGACGATCCGTGTCCAAAACGTCAAAAAACAAACACAACACCCGAAATCGCAGAAAAAATATCTATCCAACTTCCAACAGGATATCTTGTTGGAAAATGGTCGAATCACCTAAAGAGATTTAGTATAAAGCCTAGCCATCTCATTGAGCAGTGTAACCAATTTTTTTTAGTCAAGTATTGGGTTTCAGAAAGCTGTTTGCAAAATGGGTGCCGCATTCGCTAAAAATGGACGCAATGCACCAGGTCACGAGAGCACTTTGAAAATGGCAATAATCCATGAATTACTGTTCGAATTGTTGGAGCATTTATCGTATGCACCAGATTTGACCCCTAGTGACTTCTATCTGTTTCCAGACCAAAAAAATGATGCGTGGAAAGCGTCAAATGTCAAAGCATCGTTTCATCAAATGATGACGTCATAACAGCGGCGGAAGCGTTTTTTGAAGACCTTCCAGTTTTTCATTTTAAAAGAGGAATTTATAAATTGGAGTCTCCTTGGAACAAGTGTATTGATGTCCAGGAAGGCCATTCCTAAATAATAAAGTGTATTTCAAACCATAAAATTGTGTTTTTCTTATCGACCATACGAACTTATTGAACAGCCTAATAGATACGGCCCTCTTCGCATTTCCCAGTGTATCTCCCAAAAACCGTCCAACCTGCCAACCAAGATATGGATCAACCGGAACCGCAGCACCAAACACAAAGCCCCCGGTCAAGGTTTGTAGTTCGCGGAAGTTCTTCGCTTATTTAGTGACATCGAGCGACACGACGAACTGGCGGGGGCCAGGAAAACAACAAATCAACGACACATCAAACCAAACGGTTTGAAACTGGAAGGAGGCCCACCACACCACACGTCGGCACATGTCGATTGGTGACCCGCGGGTCGCACCAAAACAACCTCCCCAAAAAACCGGACCAGACCAAACGGCTGACCACCGGCTGACCTTGGCCGGAGTTAAGGTGAAGGTTCGCGGCCGGGTTTTGCGCCCGGTGTGTCAACGGTCGGCCGTCACTCAGCCATGAATAACGCAACGGCGGCACGAACGCGATTGATAGTGGCCCAGCTGTTGCGCCTCCGAGGGCTCCGGCAAGTTCTTACCTTCTTGTGCGACGACGTTTCCACATATTTGGCGCCAATTTTCCGTGCAAAGTCCCACGCCGACGAGACCGGTATCGGTTTCTCTCCCTGTGCCTGTGCCGGACGAAAAAAGGGAAAATTTAGAACGAACGCCCTGTGCGTGCTATGAGGAAAGATACGGGAACTGGGTAGTTGCATTCCAATGGCTCAACAACTAATGGCCCCCTGAGGAAAGAGTCGAAGAGAGACATACCTGTAGCTTGGTGATGGTACCGTGGTCATTCCGCAGATCGGACTGCGTCCCGACCAGCACGACGGAGACGCCCTTCAGTTTGCTGATTTCCGGTTGCCACTTGGTCGCCAGCGAGCGAAAGCTTTCCGGCCGGACGACGGAGAAGCAGAGCAGGATGACGTCCGAGCCGGGGTAGCAGAGCTGCCGCAGCGTATCCAGCGCGTCCTGGCCAGCCGTATCGCAGAGGGTCACGCAGATCGGTCTCCCGTCGACGCTTACATCCACTGTGGAAGAGAGAGAGAGAAGCGAGCGAGCGGTTCGTGAGGTGTGTGCGAACGAATGGGGCGGTGAAAGACGTGAATGTCCTGCACCCGGCGATGTACAGGATAAAGCCGTAGGGGGAGATTGAGCCCGGTTCTCGACAAAATACTGACAAGCACCACGGGGACCACCGTCCGTCGAGCATCTCGTACTCATCAATTCAAGAACTTACTCCGCCGCGAGGAGGTGCCCGTGCGTTGCTCGGGGGTCGGACATCCGTTTGCCCTTTTTCCGGAGCGACTTCATGATCCAGTCCGCGGGCTAGTTTGCCCGATTTTCGGACCGGCAGGACAAAAAACCTGTTTCATTCAAGTGACGATGCACGCGCGATGTGGTGGACCGGTTCAAGTGGACCCGAGAGGTCTCGAGTGGCCGCAAACGAGAAACGGGTCGAGTTTGGTCTCGGGACCCTTTTTTCCGTTTCGTTCAGGGCCACACAAGGGATGTCCCGCTCGTCGAAACGTTGAACTTCTTGCTAGCCTTCCACAGAGACATAGGTTTCCGGTCCACTTGTGTCCGGCCGGACTCGAATGTAGTGGCGGCGCGTTGCTCAAAGGCGACCGAAATCCCCGCACGGTAGGACCCCGACTGTACGTCCTATTCTAATGCTTTCCTGAGAGGAAAGTTTAGCCTGAAGGCGCTGGAAAGTTCTGCCCCGACCACACCACACCGGCAGCTGTCAAATCAATTTTAAAATTTATATCCAATTATCAAAATAATCATAAAATAATCGACACGTCGCTTGTATGATATTCCGTCCCGTGGAGGGCTGCAGCTCTTGGGCTCCTATCGGACGCTACGATCGCATCCTCGCCCGTTCTGCGTCGTCGTCGCCGTGGCCATGCGGGTTTAGAGTCAGTTCATATTTTAATCTAAATAACGACCGGAGCTATCGGACGAAGCGACATTTCTTTCATCCCCGGGTTCTCTGCGCAACCCATCCCTCCCAGTCTGTGCGAGTTCTCGGAAGGCATCGAGTCGTTCACGGTCACACAAAGAAAGGGCCACACGGAGGTGTGTAGCGCAGGTGACTTCACCGGGTTCGGTCGCTCTCCAAACCGTTATTTGGGATCACTTTTTTCCACCATTAAACGAGCCGTATCGTCAACCGATAGTTTCTTGGAACATTTACGGAACCAGCATGGACCAAGCGCGTGGCTGCTGCCTCGACATTACCTCGCGGGAGTCAATGGGAAACGAAAGGACAAACGAATACAAGATTAAAAGTGAAAAACTTACGGTACGCCTGGTAGGAGAGATAGAGTACTAGGAACTGGTTTGTCAAAACTTGTCCAATCAACTGGACCCAGAGGACCTGGACTTTCGGTCGGATGCTTTGGAAAACTCTTATTTAATTGGTCAAAAGGCTGCAAGTATTTGAGTCCACTAGAGACAAAACTATGTTCGAATTTCTAGAACTTGTCGTTTTATTCGCGGTAAACATAACAGGAAGGATCCAACAACATCAGTCACAGCATTTCAGGCTCAAAAGATCACTCTTACTTTTACCTTCTTCAATGTGGCCAACGTTTTCCATTAATTCTTGAAAAAACAATTTATGTTCACTAATGCACCGCTTATCCTTATATCTTCCATCGCAGCATGCTATGTCCCCCCCTACAGCATGCTATGAAAAATCGAATTCCTTGTCGATTGGCCATGCAAAACCGATCGAGGTCATACGTGTAGATGCAGCAGCGGAATCGAGCATGCAACGATGTCACGAACGTGCTAGACACACTGTCTCGTCGTGCCCGTCCCGTGCCAATGGCCCGGCCAAGAGGGGGCAGCCTTGGTCCGAGCATCGAGAAAACACGTGGCCGAATGGGCGAAGCAAAACACACACGACAGCGACACAAGATAAGACACTAGAAAGGACAGGGTTGCCAGGACAGGCAGCGGAGGGCTCCACCGTTCGCGCCGCAGCGTTGGCAACATATTTTCGTTGGCTCTTAATTGAGCGTGGGTTTGGGAACTTGGTTCAAGCGCAAGCGAGACCGGGGGAAAAAATGGTTGAAAAATAACGGAGCCTTCGATCGGGGTGAGCACGGCCGTGAGGTGAAGTTGCCCGCCCCGAGTGCAACGTCAGGGCTCAGGTGAAACGCTCAATCCGGACACTAAATGGGGCCCCCAACGAAACCGGTCTTGCGCGGTGTTATGGCTGACTTTACGATCGAAGGTGGGAATACGTTATAACCCGATATTATATAAAACACCATCTCACCGCCATCGGTCGCTCCGGTCGTGGAACGCTCTGATATCTTAATTATGGGAGTTTAGTCGGTCTTCGCGGAACGAGGAGCGTGGAGCACCAAGCGGCTAGACGCTGCCTTCACCAGCATGAAACCTGAACCTCCGGTGAACCCCCGGATCTGAGGGTGCCGTATGAGCTCGCCAGATAGAACCACCCGATGACGGGACAACGATGGCCCGTTCTTACGGCACCAAGTGCTTCGGTCGATCGATTGCAATGATTGCATCGGCGGTCGCAACATCATCAGCAGCAACTCGGTTAGGCACTGTATCGATTTCACTACAATTACCACGCACAACGCACTCTGGTCGGCATCCAGAACCGGTGCCTACTGGAGTGGTTGACCGGTTCGACGGAAAGACCGTTCGGTCGATCCGGTCTTTCTCTCCAAACAGCGGGCCAAGTGCAGTAGTGTGGTGGTTCACTCGTCTAGTGGATCCACTCCTGAGCCATCTCCGGTACGGTCGATGGTTATTGCATTACGCATCAACCCGAACGTCCCGTTCGGGACGGTCATCGATATGAGGTAAAAATGAAGGCTCGAAAAGGGCAATTTCATTCGCTTTGCGTTTGCATAAACGGGTGCAACGATGCGGCATTGATTGATGCGGAAAGATTACGCCGGTTGACACAGAATGTCACAGGATGCTGCTTCCGTCACCAGATGGCTTCGTTCTCGCTGTCTAAAGGTTTTGTGGCGGAATGATGGAATGGAAATCGTTGCGAAGAAGGTCTACGCACGGAGCAGAGCCTTCAGCACGCAACTGGGAAGTTATTCAATTGATTCGTGGCATTATTAGATTTTTGCGTTTGGATCTTACGAGGGATAGTTGGACTTAAAATCTTACCAAACTCGTGATGAAGTTGATCGTTTTCGTGGCGCTTCGTGAAGCGTGAGTAGCTCGAATTATCACCTTTTCGTAATTTAGTTCAACCGTTCCAAAGGAAAAACCGTTCATGTAATTAACAGACACAAGGAAACAAACTTCTTCGTTTCGATTCTACACTTGAACAGGCTTGACTATCTACAAGACATGTTTTATTCGAATTCAAGACATCCTTCAAGACACTCTCCAAGCATTAAGGTTTAAGTCCCTGCCATGCCCCTCATTTCGTAATGATGATGTAGCCACACTTACAACGGACATTGTCGAGCGTCGGACACTAAGACCAACGCGTCGCGACAGGCTCTTCAGAAGTGTGCTAAAATTAGCAGCAGCTCCCATCTCCGCCCAAGGCGTAACGCAATTTAATTAAAAATGCTATAGAAATTCCTCCCATGCCGGATGTCGGTCAGTGTAGGACCCACCGTTCTCGGAGTTGTATTTTAAGTGAAACAAATGGCCACTTTTGTAGATAAACCCGGGGCCCCATTTCACCCACCCACCGAACACGGGGCGGCAGGACCAAGAACAACCCTCGGGGGACGGCATTGATTTTGGCAATTAGCAAATTCCTCTGTACTCTGGAAACGGGCGCGGCTCCTTTGTGAGTGCCATTTTGCTCACATTAAACTATTTGAAGCTGGTAACACACCCGTCACTAGTCGGCCGACGATGGAGAAGGACGACAGCTGCGAACGTTCTCAACGAGCCCTGAACCCTCATCAGCGAGGTTTGCGTGTTCATCATGAAACGATTGCCAGTCAGTAGACTGTCACCGTGAAGGATGCGGCGGCGATAGATGAAATACCCGGAATCACACCGGGTCCAGTTCCGTGCTGGCAAAGATGATCCCTCCCATCATTCCCCAGTGCCTAGCAGGGGCAGATCCTGTTTGTTGAATGCGGGTTCGGGGGGTTATCATTGAGCCAGCAATCGAAGTGAGAGCTGTCCTGAGATGCCTCTCATTTCATCTTTGTCTGTCCCCATGTCCTTTGCCCATACCTTTGCTTACCTTATCCACGGAGAACCTAATCACGCGAAACATTAAAGAATGTTTCCATTACTTCTGGTCGGAATGGCCGAAAACATCACAACATCACAGGATGCGTGAGAAAAGAGACAACATATCCCAGCTTTTTGCTCTTTCTCTCTCTCTCTCTCTCTCTCTCTCTCACCTGGAGCTTCTTCGTCCTGAATTCGGTTGGGTCACCGGGGGGGGTCCACCACCATCAAACATTTGTCTTAATCTTCGGTGTCGCTTATCGATACATCTTGACCAGTTGTTTTCTTTGTTTTTGCTGCTACGATTTTCCCGTCCGGTCGAACCCGCAAAACCGAGGCCGCCCGGTTGTCCGTTATCCTTATCGATATCGCTCCACAACACGACGACGACGACGACGTGACGTGGGTAGAAAATAGGCCGCCTAAGCGTCCCGGGCCAACAACACCGTCAACCGGGGCCGGTTATTTGTTTTTACCGAGAGCTGCTTCCTGTAGGTGGAGTTTTCCATCTTTACTTTATTATCGACGCAATAAGGGGTCGCTTAGGAGGTCTAGGCAAGGCGGAGGGGGGCCCTGACGATAAATCTTGATCATTTAAAATCCGCTCAAAACAACACGTGGCCCAAGCGAGAAACGTTGCTCTGACGTCTGGTGACGTCACTGGCTCCCACGGAGGACAAGTCTGCCGCCACGCGGGTCGTCGTTTGGCGAAAATAGATGAGGAAATTTTGTTTGACAAATCGTTATGTAATTTCGTGATGTTTGCATTCAATTTCAGCGCGGGCCGTACACTCTGCGTACGGGACGTGATTCAAATCTTCAGCACGCACGAGCGTAATGACTGGCCCCTGCGCCACGTTAGTATGGAATTCGAGAACTTTCGGGCCTTTCTCCAACAGAATCACATCGATGTGAACGCTGAGTGCTCTGTACCGTTTACTGTAGTATGCTCCAGTAGTTGAAATTTATAATAATTCGAGCGCCGGTCGGTAACCTCCAATTTGGGTGCCCAAATTACAGTAAAACATATCAATGGTAATATAAACTTTGATTTAAAACACTTTCTTGCTGCTGGGCCCCGGAAATTCACACCGCAAACAAATCACGACTGCTGGCGACGCCTCAGCCGATAATGAGCTTTGTGTGACAAGTGTGTCCTGCGTCCTGCCGGCACCGAGATCACGTTTCGTGGCGGGGCATAAAAATTGTTTGGACAAAAATTTCCACCCGAATATATCACGTTTCGGTGTGCTTATCAATGGTGCGCCAGAGAGGCTGGCCCACGCCGGGCCTAGGCTGGCCTGGCGGCGAAGCAAACCGAAATCCTTTTACCCAACGACCCAAAAGTAACGCCCGCCGTTCGCCGTTCTTGCTTTTCTCTTGAAATCCCGCGTGCCGGAAGACGCAAAAGATTGCCTTCGGGCGGTCGGAAGGTACTTGGGGAGGAACACCCAACATTGTCCGTGCATTGTCGTCTCTCTCTCTCGAGAGAGAGAGAGAGTCGAGTGATGCGGTCGTCCTTCGCAGACGATGACCGTAAACGTCCGCGACACTCCCGTGCCTCGTGCCGGTTATGGGGCTTCCCTTCTGTTTGGTTTCCAAATATTTGGCATCTTGCGACCGGAATGGCAGTTGTCCTTCGTCGCATGTCCAACCGTGACCACTCTCTCTCTCTCTCTGTGGGCTGGGCTGCCGCAGTGCGAGGATTTGTTGGCTTTTCCCGGTGAGGCCGGTGTTCGAAAATCGTCCGCTTCCGGTCCGCTGGCCCGGGTCCCGTGCTGTTGCGCAAGGACGCGTTCCGTGCCAGGTGCCAACAAAGCCAAGGCCAAGGCGCAAGACAGTGGGCGACAATTATCAACAATTGTGCCGGGTCGTGAAGTATCTTCCCGCCCTTCGGTGGGTTCCTGCTGCCGTTCGACGTTGGAAACTAGAAACGGAAACGCCCGGAATGTGTGCTGAAGGGCGAAAGAATTAATAACGTGGCACACACATTCCTGGCGTGGTTGGCATGAAATTGAAAAATTCTTCGGAACATCACGCTCGGACAGATTCGGCCAGCGCAGCCCATAAAAACCCAGATAATGGCAAAAAAACAACACATTTTTTTCGGCCACACTACGCGAGGATTAATCAAAAGTTCGGATCCGATACGGAAAAGGGATGTAGCGTAAGCTGTCGGATTGAACATTTTTATTGAGAGCCGCACATTATCCTTCACACGAGACGGCGTATCGGCGCTCGGGTACGAGGCCGTGGGATCGATAGTTTGACCGATGTTTGATCGATCGAGAACAAACGCATGGACGGAAAACCGGAACAATGTGAAAATTAATAAAAACCCACACCAAACATAGGCACCACGTCACGTTGTTGTGGCGTACGGTCGGAGCTCAAAAGGACAAAAAACAATCGATCAATTTTAATCGCCCTGACGCCGGCCCGTTGTTTGACCTCTGCGTGGCACTAAATTCACAATCCGCCCACCTCCCCCCCCGATATATGATCCTCGTAAACATTGGGGTCACCGGCAAGCATATACAGTTGTTGTTTTTTTAATTATTCCGGAGCCATGTGAAACTTGTCCCCAAAAAAGAGGCACACGAAATGGCTATCGAAAGGACAGTGCCGGGTGCGACTTTCGTGCACCCTTTCGAGTTATGTTTCGGTGGTCCTAGCATCTGGGAAGACAACATTAGTTAATAAAATAATGTTCTCAGGCCAAAGATGAGATTTGAAGCCCACACGAAAAGCTGTGAAAAAGTTTGCATAAAATAACCATAACATTTAGCAGAGAAACGTCCGTCAAGCCGCAAGCCCCCGGAGCGCATAGGTGAAAGCAAACAGCGCTCCGCAACAACCTCCATGCCACTCGGAGAAGCTTGTCCACGGCGTGTCACGCAGCGAGCCAGATGACACCGACACCCGAGTGGCGCTAACGATGATCATAATTACATCGCCTTCGACGCCGTTCCGTCCCGGACCTCATCCGCAAAGCGTTGCTTCCAAAATCCGACCCCAGCCCGGATAATGGGAAATGGGTGGGAAAAAATGGCGATTAATGCATGGAAAAAAGTGCAACATTTACACGACCTGTACATTACCGGGCTGCTCCCCGATATCCCCCCCATCGACCGACCGGGAGGGGCCCGTGTAAAGGACTCGGGTCCCCGGGCGTGCGCTGCAGAAAAGTGCATCGTTGCGTTATGAATATTTATGGGGCTCGGGTTTTTTGTGTTACAGTCACCCATGCGACGGAAGGTGGAAGAAGGTGGGTGGATGAGTGGGCTGGCTGGCGCCACCTTCCGTGTGCCACCGGGGCACGACCAGCCCCCCAGCCATCGGCGGAGACATTGTGGCGCTCGCTGCGCCAATGCGCCGCCCTCTGTCAATGTGCCAATGTATCGAGAAAACAGGACACCCACGGGAGCATTCGAAGCGGTGTGCCGGTGCCGTCAGTGGCCTACAACCAATCGATCGAGAGAAAAAAACCGCAGCCCTGCGGATGCCGTTCGTAATTAAAAATTTACTGAGTAATATTGGCGACGGATGGTGGATCAAACGACGCAACGTCGATTGACCTCAATGTGAGGGTCGCAAAAAAGGCTTAAGCTTGTTTTTTGCGATCCACCGCTGATAGGCTGCCGGCCACTGTGCAACAAAATTCATTTCTGGCACCACCCTGGCCATGGAGTGAAAATAATAAAATGGTTGCGTAATAAAATTTATCCTGCTCCGGTGCGACGCCGGAGTGAAAGAAACTCAACAAGGGCAGGATGCAGTACTGCCGAGGACCCGCCGTTAAGAAGTGGCAACCCCTCTTTCGTAGAGTCGACTGCGACTTCATTTCAGAAAAGTTCTAAACGACCACACCCCACGCAGACTGCTCACCGGGCTATTTGTCAACGAAGTCAACGAAAAATTATGTCCACGGTCAAGCTGCAGCTAGCTGGCTAACCAGCTAGCTCCTATGACACAGTGCCGGGAAGATGATAATTCGCTCCCGCGTCCCCTTTTTTTCGTATCCCAGCTCAAGAGGGTGTCCCATTTAACAGGAGTGTCCCGGGGAGGAACACTCACCAGAAGCGCTGGATGCGCCGGACGGACGATACTTTATAATGATTTTTATTTTTGGCTCCATGTTTTCACTCTCTCTCTCTCTCTCCCTCTCGATTTCTCTGTTGCAGTTTCGCCTACGCGTTTCGTAGTCCTGTTTGGCGGCCAAAGGATGCTGCACTCGGGGCGTTTTTGTGCCCAACACTCAAAACCATTTCCATAAACTCGCCGGCCACACATTTCGTCGGCGCAGCATGGCTCCCCCGGGGGCCAGGTCAGACACGAAACAGAATGTCCTTTCCAGTGGACCATCCAGCGGACGAGTGAATTTGGGCTGGCGAACTCTCGTGATTTAAGAACAACACGTAGTCGTCGTCGTCTGTCGGACTGTCGGGCCGCTCCGGTGAAACTATATCTCCCGGCCGGCCAGTTGCTTGAAGCCGGTGATGAAAATAATGGTCTCTCACCAGTCGGCGTGGTGTGTAAATGGCTTCCGTCGACAGTTTCCACTTTTCCAGAGGTTTCTGGAAGTCCGGAACTCCAGCGGCGCATAACGAAACCGGCAGCCAAGCGGTAACTCCAGCCAACCCATAAGGTTTTGCCCCATATGCGAGACCGAAGTCGTGTGCACATTCTTCCGTTTCGATGAAATCCGTTGGCGCCGAGTACCGTACGCCGCCGGAGTGGGCTCCGGTTCACGGGACCGGAAATGCTCGAACTACCATTTCCTGCACCGACTTTAATTCTCTTGGACGCTCAGCCAGCCAAAACGAACGGGCAGCACCGGGCAGCCGTGGCAAATAACGCATTCATGATTTGCAATCGGAGAGCGCGCTTAACGGCTTCCCATGCAAAACTACTTCACCAACTTCAAACACGAACGACCGAACAGAGGCCGGTTGTAGGTTTGCTCCCGAAACCCGCGATGGTTGCTGAAAAATGGAAACCAACACCCCAAACGGGGGCATCCATCAGCTGCATGGTGGAAGAAAGCGACACTTACCGTTGTATTTATCGAACGCCGTTGGCACGTACTCGTGGATGAACCGATCCTGGATGTAGGAAACGATCAGGTTCGTCTTGCCGACGGCACCGTCACCGACGAGAACACACTTGACGGTCGGTGACGCTTTCGCTTCCGAGAACCGCTTATCTAGCGTCGGTTTTGATTTTTCTTTTTTGTCTGAAAAACAGTGAGAAAAGCGGTGGTTTCAATAATTATTTGCGGTGATACGAACCGTCAAATTGGTTGTTGTTAGTTATTGTAAGATGTTGTTAGTTATTAGTTACAAGTAGGATGAAATGACTCACTGCCACGTGGCATAACATATATTTTGAATACTAGGCTGTTCAATAAGTTCGTATGGTCAGTAACAGAGAGCGCTGCTACGAGCCTGATTTTTTTTGTTATGTTCGTACACTCTTCAAATGAACGTATGTGAAGTTTCATTTCAATCGGTCACTTAATTTTATTTTTACAATTCATTTCGACGTGTCACAGTTTTTTTACAACGGAAAAAATCAAGTCTTGTGCAGTGAATTAATTTTTTTTTAAGGTTTAAAAGCAAAGGAGATTTTTGAACGAATGTGGAAAGTGTATAAGAACTCTTCACCTTTAATTTGGCGGTTAAAAGGGGGGTTTCTGAGTTTAAACGTGGTTGTAGTAGCCTTCAAGGCGATCCATGCTAAAAACGTCAAAAAACAGACACAACACCTGAAATCGTAGAAAAATACCAATCGTAGTATAACCAATATTTTGACTGAAGTTTTGGGTTCCTAAAAGCTGTTTGCAAAATGGGTGCCGCATTCGCTAAAAACGCATTCGAATGCATCTTTCTTGACAACATTCAAAGCGTTTTCGATAGGATAAAGTGGATTTTGTGCATCGAATCTTTACTGTGGATAAGACTTGGGTCTATTACTATGATCCTGAATCAAAACAAGAAGCTAAGGAGTGGTGTGAACCTTTTTCTTCGGTTCTGAAACGAGTTCGTCTAAAAAATGCCAAACAAGATGTTAGCATCAGTTTTATGGGATGCGAATAAAATTTTGTTAGCGAATTACTTGCAAACTGATGAAACAATAAATTTTGATTGTTGTTATAACATTCTAGACCTACTGAAGGTGAAAATTTGTGAAAAAAGACCCGGTTGAAAGCAGAAAAACATCCCCTTTCATCAGGGCAATGAACCCTGTCACAAAAGCATTTTGAAAATGGCAAAAACTCATGAATTAAACTTTGAATTGTTTAGGTATCCACCGTATTCAACAGATTTAGCCCCTAGCGACTTCCATCTGTTTTTAAACCAAAAAAAATCGTGCGCGGAAAGCGTTTTCCATCAAATGATGACGTCATAACAGCCGTAGAAAGATCCTGTGACACGTCAATACTAAATGGCTTGTAAAAAAAATTAAGTGACCGTTTGAAATGAAACTTCACATACGTTCATTTGAAGAGTGTACCAATGTAACAAAAAAATCAGGCTCGTAGCAGCGGTCTCTGTTACCGACCATACGAACTTATTGAACAGCCTAGTAGATTTAATTCGAAACATTTTCATTTGAATCATTTTGATACCTTAGATTTATAAAAAAGCTGTAATCCCAATGTGGAAAATCTCTGCACTCTTATGTAATCTAATAAAGTTATGTGTAAGTGTAAGTTATTGTGTAAGTTATGTCTAATAAAGATCCAATTTATTTTTTTTTAATCCATTCGAGCACCACGCTCGTATTTCGAGCACTTATTTATTGAGCACTAATCGAGCAGTTGTGTTGAAAACGCCAAAAGCTCATGCATTTTGTAAACAAGTGTTGAGTGCGCCAAAGTATTTCCACAGCCACTTGCGGGAATTTTCTTCAACCTGTGCTTCCCGGTCACCGAACGACCGTTCCACAGACTAGTTAGCATCTTGAGGAAATTCCAATACTATTGCCCCCATTTTCGACCCGAAACCAAGTGGAACTTGAACAGTGAACTTTCACAGCTCATTGCCTCTGGTCCGAAACGCACAGCCCACGCAGCCCGAGGAAAAGGCTTCACCAGCCGGTGGTCATCATTGCAGGCCCAACGAGAGTTATGCACGAAATATTATGCCACGCGGTGGGAGTGGGAAGCTCCAGAGACGTTGCGCATTACAATGTTTCACCCATTTGCATGTTGCAGTCGGTTGCACTCCGACACTGTGCCATTACTTGTGGCCAGTGTCGTTACTTTGTTTCTTCCCACTCCAATGTGGGCGCCACGACATTTACAGCCAGGCTGGCTGCTGCATTGCTGCTGTAAAACTTATTTCTACAAGGACACGGAACGCCCGCCCGCCCGATTTCCGGCGGAAAAAGAAGGTCAAAGTTGGTGCCCGCGCGCGCTCGTCCAGGTTTTGTAATGGAACGAAACGAAACAAATTAATTTTTAAACTCTTTTTAATTTGTTCGCCCGGACGACGAGGGCCGGAGAGCGGGGCCAGTGGCTGCCACCGGAAAACAGGGTAACTCATTTAGCCACACCGACGTGGTCGTTAGTCCTCGGTGTGTCCAACGACCAAGAAGGTGTTCCGCGGTTCCTCCCGATGGCGTAACGTTCTGGGAATGAAACTTTCGACCCACCAGCTCGGACTCGGCGAGCCCGGTGAGGACGATGGGTTTGCGGCCACACTGTGGCTAATTAGTCGAAGCCACCGAAGGCCCCTCCGGATGGGCCCGGTGGCGTTTGGCACATTGTCGCGCCGGTCGCTTTTTGGCTTTCCGTCAAAACCCGCTGGCCCAACGGCCCAGTTGGGTTGCTCCCATTTTGGTCCGGCTTTTCCTCCGACGATTGGCAACGGTTACGTTCGGTTGCGATCGATTTGCAGATTAAATGCAGCCGCCGGGATGCTTTGGCCTGCGTCCAGCACAACTGCAGCACGAACTGGCCGGTTTGGTCGGAGGTCTGGACCGGCAGCACGACAAGATCCCGATCCCGATATAACAAAAAGAGTTTTCCGGCGCGTGCAGGAAACACCCTCAGTGGCTCATCAGATCACGCGGAATGGTACCAAAAAGCAGGTCCACAGTGAGATGCACCCGAAACTGGCGGAAGACACTGGTCCCCCTGGCGAATGGATTCAGGTTTTGCTAGCTCCATCGGAACGGCAACTGTCACCGGGATGGAAAATTGAAACAATCTGTCTGACACTTCAGGATCGAGTCGCGCGCCGGCACTGGATGTTGATTGAGTGGTTCAACCCGCCCGAAAAGCTTTGCATAGCAATGAGCCCTACTTTTTTTGCGACCCAAAACAGGGATGCGTTTTTTCTACGCGCGATAAACTCTGCTCTGCTAGGATGCGTCCATCAAGACGCTCCAAGTTATCCTCCAACCCGAACGTTGATTGTGGCTTGGGAGGTTTGGTTCGGTCGAGCGTTTTCCCAGTTTGCACCTGGCCAGTGACCCAAACGAAACGTGGCCACAGACGGAACGTATCTTTCTCGACCGATCTGCTTTCGATGCCCTGTGTCCTTTGAGTCCTTCAGTTGACATCTATTCGGCGATATAAAAAATATCGTTTTTTTTAGGGATGCAAACAAACAAAACGAAAGCAAACCCTCTGTGGGTCCTCTGGGTCCGTACGGGGTGCGCGTTCCGGCTGTCTAATGTCCTCGAATCACGTTAGGGCATCGCCGGTGTTCCCAATGCTACGTGTAAAAGGTCAACTTCAGGATTGGTGAAACTTCAAACGAAACACAAGCGATTCCAGTGACCAAAGCGAACCAACCAGCCACAAGGACAGCCGGCCGGAATCCTGGCAAAATAGTTGGGAAGGAAAAACTTCGAAAGAAACTCGTAACGCACACACACGCATGCACTCACAGGGCCGCGTGCTGATATTTGCTGTGCAAGAATGAGTCGCTTCCCTTTCCAGAAACGTAACCTTTCACACATTTTTCCTTTCCCGGCTTTTTAATGCGCATCCAGCGGGTTCCTATGGCTTTCCCCGATTGCACCACGGGACCTTCGGACCCGTTCAGGAGGGAGGGAGGACCCCAGCAAAGAGCGAGTCCCGGTTTGACCTTTTCTTGGTTGGAGGCTTTGGTTATTAAAAATGTTACGTTTCCATCCCGTGCCGTCACCTTCGGTCGCCCGAAAGGAGCCGCCCGCTTCTGCTCAAGGGTGAAGTCTGCTCCTTTGCTGAAGGCGAAGTCACTTTCTTACCGAACGTGGGAACGGCGGATCGAAGTGAATGAGAAGCAAAAATTAGAGTATAAAAAGAGAGCGAGGGGAAAAGAAAAAAAGACAACCTACACCATAGGCTAAGCCCATGTTAATGATTTTACGTTACGTTTTGGGCCGGTTATCCGGCGAATTCGGCCCGGTTCTGAGCCTGGGCAAGCTCCCCCCCTCCAAAAGGGCAGTGTTATCCTTGTTCGGTAGGCCAAAGAATCATTTAATTAATATCGAGCGGAAAGAAGCAAGAAAGAGCACATCCCTGGCGTATCCGAAGAAGCCATTCACAATCTGGCATCTCCCGACCGGAAGTGGCAAATCCTGGTTTTTGTGCTTTCCGTGTTCTCGTACGGCTTCCTACACTTCCTTCTTTGGCTGCGATTTTTGCTTTTCCCTCAGTATTTTTTGTTGTTGTTGTCCTTCCGTTTTACAGCTCCTATTCGCGCGATCGGAGGCAACGCAAACCATGAGAAAATGGTTCACGGCCGTGCCCTGGGAAGCGGGCCATCTCTGGGCGCGGAGTTGGATTGAATGGGACAGCGCATGCAGCCAGCTGCCCTGGCCTAGCATCGGTTCCGGATCGGTTCCCTCGGGAGCAGCACACATGGGTTCGATTCGGTCCGGCCAACCAGGTAGGCGCTTCTAGCACCGGAGCACCACGCTGTGCCACAGCTGGCCCCGGAAGGTGGACTGCGACCGTGCAACAGGCTGCCTTCGGACGAGGAACTGAGCTTTCCATGGTCCATCAAACGAAGATAAATAATCCCGCTGCCATGCTCCGACATCGCTCCTGGTACTGCTGCCCCGTGTCAATATCCACCGCCGCGTGGACACTGGGCTGGATTTTGATTTATACGCCCGTTTGAAGATCGCCGTCGGTCCGCCATCGAAACCATTGGCCGGGCATCTCTTGGCCAGCCGTTTTGCAAATTGTGAACCCCAAGTCGTCGCCACCGAGGGGCGGAAAAATAAACGGCCCAACACAACGGCCTACGTGCCGTTCCTGTTTAGTGGAGCCATCGATCTTCCGCCGGCCACCGGCAACACGAGCGACTGCAACGACCGGAACGATTGAGTGCAGTTTGTTGTGCTTTCTCCGATGGCCCCCCCACACGTAATGGGTTCGTTCGGTCCTGGCGCTCCCTGGAATGGCAGCATAAAGCGATGGCCGCCATGTTGCAATTTGTCCGGTCACGAAACTATTGGTTGACAGCACTGATAAGAGAAGTTCCCGAAACGACCCAACCCGCCAAGAGTAACTTACCGTTCTTCGTCCGTTTCGACGCCTTCTTCCGTTCCTTCACCAGGGCGCGACGTGATTTTCCACTAGAACTAATATCACTGCTGGTCTGTAATGGGAACGAAACAGAGAAAGAAGGTTATGAGAGAAGGCAACGATCTGTCATTAGTTTTCTGGACAGAAAGTGGCGACCTCTGCCAGGCGGTAGCCCCGGGTGGCATTCGTCACGTCCGCTGCGGTTCTACTTATACCCGCCAGCTGGTGACCGTAGTCCGGGCACAGGTTCGGTTGGCAAATACGTACCCTAGACCCTAGCAGGAGAAAAAACGCAAACAGGCCAGCGATCGAAGCAGACCAAAGCAGTGCCGGCGGAGGGTTCAGTTACTGTCCAGACGGTGGCGACAGGCGAGATTAAATGATAAACCGAAAAACTTCACCAAATACGGACCGTCCACTTTCGGTTTTATCGGACGACGACGAATGGTGCTAGTGTCGATGGTTCGTCCTCAGACGTGACAGAATTTGCATCGTGCCCAAGGATAAAGAGCTCAGGTGACGCTTAAGCTGGTCAAAATGTCCATGGGATTCTCTGAAAAATCACTGCCTTCAATCGATCCACTAATGGGTGCATCGCAAAATGCAGAACACATAACAGTCCCAGCCTGCGTTTAGTTGCTCTGGAAGGCTTTTTACGGGCCTCAGATCCACTCTAACCCGTGGTCCACAGTATGAGAAACTTGGTAAAAAATGTATGGCAGGCCAAGAAACTATTAATCTTTTGCTAGAGTTCCGTGAGTTACTTTGAGTTGCTTTTGAGCGCCTTATGTTTATGGGATATTTTCTCGTTTCGGGGGTATTTTTTTTCAATTTGACAGTTTACGGCAAATTTCGGCATATTTTTATTGCTTTCCAAAAATATGGCTAGTTTTTCGACAGCGGATCATATTTTGACAAAAATGGCCATAGAAGGAGAAGGAAAGGAAACTGAAAAATCAAAGCATAAACAAACGAACTGTCATTTCACTCACTGGAGCTCACGGAATTTTTCGCGCAAAAGCTTCTAGTGTGGACGCAAGTATTTTAAAAAACCTGTAGAGAAAACTCATACTGTAGACGAGGCGTAATGATGATGCTTCAAGCTCTGGAATGAATGTAAATGCATTTCAATGCAACATGTACATTGACATATATTGAAACTAAAATTCTCATTCCCATATGGATTTAGTAAAAGCCAAGGAGTAGGAAACATATTTTTCCTCGGAGAACTTAGATATCCCAGCTCTTACGTCACATTTCCCAAGCCTTTCGTGACCCTGTCTTCTTCAAAGTGCATCCCACTTATGTCGGAAGGCTTTTAAGCGAGCTTGGAAATCACCCGTCCGAGTAATCCATTAAATCGAGAGAGCGGCAAAATGAATCGAGTTTTAAAACAATTGCCAGCGGAAAATGGCAACGAATCCGAACGGCATTAAACATCATGCAAAACGTATCCTCTCCCAATCCATCAGCCACAAACGGCGTCGGTTGGACCCGGGGGGAAATTGGTCGTCATTTTTAACGCCCACCATTACCACACACAGCCCGGGGGGCGGCGTGTGGTCCACCCGGGACCAAAGGACCAAACATAATAAACCCACTTCCCATGTAATCCCGGCGGACTACTCATGCTCTCCTGTGCTGTGCCCCTCTAACGAAGCGCAAACAATTCCCATATCCGACCCAGACACTACCCCGGCTCTCGCGCAGGACTCTCTTATGATCGCGGCGGTGGTCGCGGAGTGGCTTCACCGCAACCACTTTTTTCCCACCCTGGGCGGCGGTGTTTCTGGCAACGTTTTCCTTTATTTCCGGCATTTTTTGGTGCCACAAATTAGAGTGCGAGGTGGCCCGACGAGCGAGGTCTGTGTCGGTCGCTTTTGAACTTGCTTCCAGTGGGTGGTGAGTGCGCCTGGGAGCATATTCTGCACAACACCGACGCGATTCCGGAAGCCGACGCGCTCCCGACGCCGCTAGACTCGACTTTCGGTCCCGGCAATGACCTTTTCGCACAAGTTTTACAATGGAGCGCAAATTTTCCTCTTAACCACTTTCCAGCACCCAGCCGAGGGATGGGACGAAAGCCACACCGGCCGGTAAAGGACCGCCGGTGGTTTTGAGGTGGCCCGCCGCTCCTGCGCCGCGCGGGCGATTCCGGCTTGCCGAAAGGTCCTAATGATGTTTATTTTCGCCCCGGAATGCGATTCTAGTGCGGGCCGGAGTCGAGTGTACCAATGCTGCATTCTATCGTTCCGAATGTTCCTTTCCGCAGGTCCTTTCTCAGTGTTTGAGCGGCGCATAGTGAGCGGAGCCGGCAAGTGATGGAGGATTTGTTAATACAAACCTGGCATCCTGCTGGTGTCTGTGCTGAAGTGTTGCGCCCGTGGCCGGGTGTAGCGGTTCCGATTTAACTCCTTTGGCAATTCGAGCCAAGCAGCACAAAGCCCCAACGCAACTCTGAATTTTCACTCGGAAATGCACTGAAAATGTTTTTTGTTCTTCCGTAGTATTTGACGTCTTACCTAATCTTGACACATCCAAAGACAAATGGCCTAATAATTTTCCTTGACGATGAGCAGGTTGCTATGTTGCGCACATTGGCAACATAGCGCTCATCGAACTAAATAGAAACGAGTGGACATGTCAAAGATCCAAAAAAATGAATTTTTTAACAGTTTTTAGAGCGGACGTTATTTATTATCTTCAATAAAAAAAATAATAAAACCTCTGTCTCGGGAAAACAAATTATCGCCATGGATCGAAAATAACCTAAAAGTTCACTAACTTGCCTCAATCGACATCGCAATTGCGAAAGAGAAACCGTTTTAAAAATATTTTATTAACTACTTTCTTGACTAACCGACATTACTCTATTCCCGAAAGAGGCTGTAGTTGTTGGCGCTAGAGACTGATGTAAATCATAATCTTCCACTGCTGCCGGCTTGAAGGGCCAACTGGTGCTCACAGGCGGAAGAACTTATTACTAAATGCATGCTGAGTGCGCACGATATGCTTCGTCAGATACGTTGGCGGAACGAATGCACACACATTATCTCGGTGCAGAAACGTGGACTAATGCGTCACGCTGCGTTTGCCAGCCGGTGGTGGCTATCGCTATCACCCTAACCCCGGGAAGCCATGGCCTGCGATATGGCCCCGGAGCCCTGGATCCCTGGAGCAAGGCCACTGATTAGAGCTTCGCAGAAACGGCCCGATACGGTAGAGACGCCTCACAAGGTCGCCGTCTGCCGTACGGAGTGTCGCTCGTATTCCAGAGCATCATACAACGACGAATGGCAGCGCAATCCACCTTCGCAAAGCCGGCTGGCCGGGGGATCTTGAAAGCTATCAAACGCAGACTTGCGTGGTGCGTGACCGAGAGCCAGAGAAATGTCACCCACGAGCGCCCTCCATCGAACTCGAGCTATGGCTGGCGTGCACGGAACCCAAGCTGACTGTTAGCTCGTGCCGTTCGAAGGAGCCATTCGAAACAACTGAAACGCGAAGCCTAAGCATAACGACCTCACACGAGCCGGAGGTATGCGATCTCCGTGGGCAACACCGCAGCATTAGCCCCATTTTTGTGGCACATTTTAGCGATTCTTCGTTGGCGAGGCCGACCACAGCTAAAAGGAAGCTAAAAGGAGTTTCGCTCCCCTTTCGTTCGCTCAAAGGCATTGTCTGCAGCCGGTGTTCGGAGCTCCATTTACACTTGGAGCAGCCACCGGGAGCCACCCGGTCTGAGGTGGCAATTATTTAGAAAGGATCTGTGTGTCGCTTAAAAGTACACAATTCTCACCTCGAGGGAGCCCCCAGGGAGCAGGGACGCCGGTTCCTAACGCCTCGCACACAGAAACAGAAACCATACAGGCGACCCATTAGAGGAATTACCTACCGATGGCCCCAAAGTCGGCCTGGCCGAGAGGCATTCATATGCAAAATTTATCCCAACTCTTGCAGGCGGATGGCCAGGCTGGAGCAGGGCTTCCCCCCCAAACAAGAACGGCAGACAACCAACAGACGGACCGATGGCGACGGTCTTGGCGAGATTATTTTGCCTTTTCGTTCACCTTTTGCACGCTCGAGAACATTTCAAAGTTTTGATACCAAAAATTATAACCCTTCGTCCGGGTGGAACGGAGCGTCTGTCAGAGACAAGCAGCGCGGGGTAAGATTATTCATAAGATTCTTGGGGAATACTTGGAATAAGGTGCCCGGGCTCGAGGGTACTTGCTAGCATTGGAGCTCGGCTACTAGTCGGGCCGCAAGCTGGCTTCAAATCGGTTCTCGGAAGTCAGCGCTCGGCGGCTTATAAATATGCGACATCCATTTCGGCCGGATTGGGACCAGCTAGCCCACGCTCCGGCGCGGAAAGTACACTCCCCGGGAGGATGGTAAATTCGATAAATTTGTCTCCACCAGAGTGGGTGTCATTGAAAAGCGCGACCGCACGGTGTCCGAGCCATCCCGATCCGGGCTATATTGGATTCTGGATGGCATAAATTTACATAAACAGCGATCCACCGTGACGGAGGAGAAAAATTAGAGTCTCAGGTGTTACATTTGGCGTGCGCCTCGTTCAATGAAAAATGGCTCGAAACGCCAACGATAGGCTGGCTCTGGCCACTCATCTCGACAATACGGTCTCATTAGGGCCGTAAGTGCCCTGCGGCAACCGAATTGCTGCATATTACGCCACAACACACCTGCATAATGGCCACCTGGCCGGAGGAAGATAATTTTCGCACGTGTACACCGTAAACCTAGAAACCAGTTCCCTTTGCCACTGGCAACCTTTGGCTCGGGCCGTCACAATCCATACGGGCCGGCGGAATGAGCGAGAGACAGAGGTCGAATCGAGCGACTCGGACACTAGCTGAGAAACTGGCAAAAACGGACCACGAAAATCCGGTGAGGTCCGGAAGCCCCCAAACAGGACACGACCCGGACCCTGGGAGTGAGCCAGACAATACCATTAGAGATTAAAACCGGAATGTCTCCCACAAGAGTGTGTCTCCCTTGCTAACTTTCGTCCGATTACCGTTTGACCTTTTCCGTCCCATGCGCGGCCGCTCGCCAGCGCCATCTGTAGGCGAACGGGAAGATAATCTTCTTAAAAGCGCATCTTCCGTACCGGACGACCGAACGAACCGTAACCGCCCGTAGCTCGGACCGGATCGGACCATCCCCCCACAATCGTGGTCCATCAATTCTAAACGGCCGCTCGTCTGTCTGTCTCTGGGGACCCGCAGCTTAGTTCCACGTGGAGAATCATTTGGAGTCGGCAGCAAATCAGAACGCCGAACTGGCAGAACAACCGGATCTCCTAGAGGTACCTAATCCACTTAGGCGTGCCCTAAACAGTCCTAAACTGTGATAACTATTATCACTCGCGGGTTTCGCGCTTTGTGCGAGCGAAACATTTGGCACATTGTCGGAGGCCGGCCGCGCACGTTGGATGGCTTCTGCCACGACGACGAGGCTTTCGTAGGAGTCAGCTGAAGAAGAACACCATACTCTGCGTTCCCGGGACGAAGAGGAACAGGGATCTGGTTTCCTGCAGCAGCTTCGCCGTGTACCGACGGGATAAGAAAGTTCCGTCCTTTTGGCTCGGCGCACTCGGCGCGCCAGTCCTCATCATCCCTGCCCCCGGATCCCGACGACTTTAATCAGATTATAAAAATTACTTTCTCAACAACGACTTCTACACCCACCACACACCGCACGCGCCGTCCGCGCCGTCTTCGCAATCCGAAGTTCTTAGCACGCGGCCCCCGGGGAATTACTTTTCCGTCTGGCGGTCGGTCTCCCTTCGGTCGGTGGTTGGTGGTTCGGGAGCCGTTAATGTCGCGGAGCTCCCTGGGTCCTTTTGGACCCGACCCGACGTTGTCCGCCCGCCCCGGACACAAAGCTCGTAAACGGGAGCTCATTTGCCTGCTCCAGGAGCTGCTGAAACATGGCGAAACATGGCTGTTGAGTTCGCGGTACATCCTCCATTCCGTATCTTCCATCGTGGGACGAGTCCACTTTCGGGACGATCGTCACAATTGGTTGATGGTTTGCAAAACATTTTGTTATTACTTCGCGACATGTTTTTTTTTTTTTTTGGTTGTCACTTCACCGCTCGATGCTTTTCGACCTTTCGAATGGGTCCGGTCCGACCTTGGCACTCCCTGGACGAAGGAATGAATCAGCATCCTTTTTTCTCGCGTGGGCTCGGGAAATTCGGGACACCTTAACACGGCCCCGAAGCGGGTGGCACTTTAGTGAATGGAGCGAATGAAAGTTTAACTTCCTCGTTGTTGGGGCGGAGGCCGACGATAAGACCTGACCGAACCGATTGCGCTTCACACAAAGCATAAACCTGAACGAGTGGCAGGTTCTTTCCGATGTTCTTCGCGCTCGTTTTCATCATCGACCAGCGGCCCTACCGCTGGGCCATCTCATTATGGCGGAATTAATTCCGTAACAAACGGGACTATCATCATTAGCGCCGCGCACCAATTGAATGGGCGGCCGGGCATTCAATGCTCGTGCCCGGTGCTGCCATGCTTATGCTTATGCAGTGCCCACTACCCGTCGGCTTCCGCGAACCGATCAAGATATCGTCCGGTACCGCGGTTTACGCGAATTGTTTTGCAGAGATTTTTAATTCAAATGGCTTCACAATTGCAATGCAAATGCTGCGATGTTCATTAAACGATAATTGGGCCCTTAAACAAACTCGGGGCTCACCGAAAGGCGCGAATGAATTGTACGTTAAAACGGAACGGCTTGAAACTCTTTTCATAATCAGTTACGATGCTGACGGCATCGACAGTAATCCAACTGAGCTACGTAACTGAAGTGGAGAAGTGGCCAAACTGTTAGTTCCTTTATTTACCGGGATCGCAGCTGTCGCTGTATGGGACGTAGCGCCGTCCTGTTTTTAATCAAATGTGGTCTCAGTTTTCGGACTCAATTTCACCGAAGAACCAATCAGCCAACATTTCTCGGTAGCGTATGCCACCGACGATTACGGCGGCTCCTTCTCCGTTTTGGACCAAAATCCTGACCCAATAGTCACTCTTTTTGGGTACATTGGTTTCTCTTGCACGACGTATTGGTTTTCCGAACCCCGAATACGACGAATACGAAATACGAAGTGAAAATGAGCTTTTTAAATTTTATACATTTTGAATTGAAGACTCACTGCTTTGGAAATAGTGTGGAAGTTTGACTAAATGTTTACAATTTCCAGAATAAAGTTTGTCGTTTCGCAACTCAACTAATAGATAGTTTAAAATCCCCATAAATGAAGCATGTCAATTGATGTCAATTATTTGTCCATTATTTTCCAAACAATCTGTTCTTTGATGGGAGACATGGTAATGATTCGGGGCAGTTAAACACATTTCAATCGTTTCCATTTAGCTTGTCGTCAAAGTCACGATGCGAACTATCTCTAAGAATGGCAAAGAAACCACGAGCCACACTTCGTTTCGTTCGTCAACAATGCCGAGTTGGTGTTCCGAAGGACTTTCTGGCCCATGTTCCATTCCATTTAGATCCCTGCACCATACACTTCTCCTTAGACAACCAAAGTTCCTTTTCTGTAACAGTTTTAAGTAAGACGATTCCAAATTTCACACCATCGGGCTGGCCGTTTTCGGTGGTGTCTCGAAAGCCATCTCTATTTGCACCGGGCTGGGCGTACACCGCGATTGGCCCGCTCCTGATACGTGCCCGAGAACGTGCCCGAAATGTGATGCTAAGCACCAAACACACGTTTTAATTAGTTCGATCATGTGCGAACACTTATCGTCTGCAACAGTGCCAGCCCCCCGGGAGTTGCCAAAACCGTTTGCCGTGAAAGGGTTTTTGGTGGGTGTCCCACCGACATTGCCCGGAGCCCGAGTCTAAACGGAAAACATAATTACCCAAAACATGGTCGACCGAAGCGCTCCTTCTTTTTTTTGTTTGTTGGCCCCATCCACCAGCCGGGTTGGGGCACGGGCCAGGAATTGGACCGTGTCAACCGCAGGGTGGCACAAGGAACGCCTGCCACCCCCCCAACCACGGTGACAGCAGCCCCGGAGCCCCCGGAGTCCATCAGGAGTGGTCTCGTTAGCAGCTCGCTTGTTTAATTGAATCCTCCACCGCCAGATGGCTGCCACAGAGAGTGCTCCGACGGCGTCCAATAGCCGCAACCTGGCGTGGTTGGCACCAGAATTATGTGGCGTTATGCTAAGACGCTTCCCGACGCTAAGCCCAAACGACGGAGGTGCGTTTTTGGAACCGAATTTGAAGCAACAGTAATTTGCGGCGTGGCGTACCTCACACCAGAGACCAGCACACCCAACACTTTGCGGCATAATTACGCGCTGCTTGCCACGGAAGTTGCCACGTATAGCGCAACTCCGGTGGCCCAGTTTTTTGTTACAATCTGTATCTCTCTCTCTCTCTCTCTCTGTTTGACTGCTTCACCCACATAACGTGGCTCGAGCCGACTATGTTTGCCTTCATTTGTGGCGCAATGCTGTTGATGTTGCCGGCTGCTGCTGCTGCTGTTGCGGTCGCGGTCGAAAGACGGTATGTCTGTCGTGGTCGATGGTTTCTCTTACGGCGGACTGAGCGCGGAGTGAGTAACGGGGGGTCCAGCCGTCGCCAAGAAGTCGTTTAATGACTTATCTAAATCAACGCGGAACGCCAGCCAGCGTCACGCCGATGCAGCAAAAGCTCTTCGGGGGTCCTTGTGTTCTTAGCTGGTCATCCGGTGTGAGAATGAAAGAACTATTTGAATGCAAAAAATTGGAACACAATCCGACGAAACAATCCGACCGGACCGGACCAGGAGTCGGACGTGCCCACTCAACGCCGACCGACTAGGTCCTAGAGCCGCTTCGTCACGTCTTTCCCTTACGCGGGCCCGAACGTGACCAAGAGCCCAACACCGACGCGCCCCTTTTTCACGGCCACAGGCGCCCAAGGATCAGGGAGGGCATGCGGGGGCTCAAGGCTCCACGGGCCCCACGGTTATCCTCGTCGGTTTATTTATTAGCGAACGCGCCACCACCACGCGGATGTCCTTGGGGCCCTACTGACTGCTGTGTGCGCTCGTCCCGGCATCCCGGGAATGCTGCCCCGGGAAACGGCTTACCGGGCGCAGCCTTGAAGATATTTGCCCCCATTTAGACCCCGGGCCGGGCCGGGCCGGGCCGATCCGCCGGAAATGGCTGGTAATACATCGCGCCTGCCGCACGATGCTGCTGCTCCTGTTGCTAATGTGTGCTCATTGTTATTGCCATTACGCACAAATAGTGTGCTTACTTTTCCGGTCCACAGAGAGCACCTCGGCGACGGTGAATTCGGATTCGGTCGGCAAGGCAAGCATAATTAACGGCAGACCCTGTTTCGCGCCAGCAGAGGCCTTTTTGCAGTCGATTTAACCTTTTGGCCGGCGTCGACGCAGAAGCTCGATGGCAGAAGTTTCAATGAATTTAATTAAACTGTACAACTCAACTGCGACGTGCGACGTGTCAACGTGCCCGGCCCGTGCGGACCGGATTGTGGAGTCTCCCTCAGCCTTCCGGTGACACCAGAAAGGTGGTTGGCATGATTTGTGGCCAACCGGGACGAACGGAAGGCTCGGGGAGTCCGGAACCGGGCGATGCCGGTTTCCGTGGGAAGATCTTGTGACAAATGACAATTGATATCGTTTGTGGTCCTGGCCCTGGGCACAATGGTTTCAAAGGGGGCTGGGACGAGCAGAGATTAGTCGCACACACCACCGACCACAACGCACACTGTTACGATATCTGATGCAACGTCCCGGTAAGGAGTAGTGTCCTTATGGCCCCTCAATTTATTTAATTATGGGGTGAGGTTCAGGTGCTTGAATTTTAAACTATCGATTACTTGACTTCCGAAACAACAAACTTTGTTTTGGAAATTGTAAACATTTCAGTGAAAACTTATTTCCAAAGGGGTGAGTCTTCTATTAAAACTCTACGAAACTTGAAAAGCTCATTTCATTTAAGCTCATTTCCACCTCGATAGTTATGTTAATAAGCAGAGTTGTCACATTTGGAGCTCGGAAAACTCACACGTCGTGCAAGAGAAGCCAATGCACCCAAAATGAGTGGCTGTTGAATGAAGATTTTGGTCGAAAATGAAGAAGGAGCCACCGTAACCGATGGCGTACGATACCGAGAAATGTTGGCTGATTGGTTCTTCAGCGAAATTGAAGATGAAAACTTGGACGACACTTGGTGTGAACGACGTACCATACAGCAACAACCACAATCGATAGTTTGCGCCCTATCTTCGGAATTCAAACACTAGCTAGAATTTCGTAATCTTCTTAACAAGTTTAATGATAAGCTCTTGTTAAAAAAAAATCGTCCACCGTGGACCATGTTTGGGCAACGAAACCCCAGTCGTCATCGTTTGACCCACAATCGATCGCGCACCTGTTGATGGTGTTTATTCACAGGATCCAAACAGCCCCGGGGGGGTTATCTGGGTCTTCGTCGCGAATCCAATCCGTGCTCTCTCCCGAAACGATTGTAAAGTGCAAAGTTGGGAAGAGTCGCAAGAACCGGGCCCCTTTGGCGGATGTAACGCCTTGCTCAAGGTCAGTAGTGCAGCAAGCTGGAAACTTTTTCCCTGCGGCTGGCACCACGAATGGCAACATTCGGCTCCGGGGAGGCAGCAACAGTGCTTTATTGCCACGGTAAACATCACACCCCGAGTGTCGAGTGTGGTGTTTGTACAGCGAATCGGAAGTCGGGCGCTGGGCGATAGACGTAGACGCCAGTGGAGTTGCAGACGTGCATCGAAGATGGACAGAATTTCGGTGCAGCTCCCAAAGAAGCTTCGGGCAAACGAATCCTTCGGATGGTTTGCAGAGAAGCGATCAATTTCATGGAAATAACGGTAGCGCTCGGATCTTCCACCGAGCTTCAGATCCTTCTACCGGGAACTCTAAAATTAAAGTCTGATTAAGTCTCTGTAATTGCTCATTATCGGTAACTGGTTCCGAGAGCGCTCTCGAAGAGATTCTCCGGCGACTGAAGCACGGTCCCCGGTGCAAAAGTGACGTACTTCCAAGCTACGTAGTCTACCCACGGGCGGGACGTAATCGGGTGGATAAGATGCAGGTTAATTGGCTCCACTTAGCACCCGGTGACAGCAGCGGAGCGCATTGAAGCGCGACCCCGGGTGCAATTAATTGACGCAATCTCGCAACGCAAACAGTAGCCGGGGCAGCTGTTTCGCTCCCAAAGGACACGACCCCACAACGTTGGGCGGCAAATCACGCGAAACTCGGAATGGACAGGCTGACACAACGACCCGTTATCTTGAGCGGAATTTCGCACACATTCGTGATAAGATGCGCTATCGGCTGGCTGGCTCCGGCCCCGTCGATAACAGTCGTGTCGTAACCGTGACTCAATCGATCGAACAACTCTCTGCTCTGCCCCATATAATATCGGTCGCCGCCCCAAAAACCGACCGCCAACAAATGCAATATCCAATTCCAGGGTGCATCGCAGGGTCCGGGTCCTGGGTATCGATCGGTGGCTGGGCGTGGCTGGGCTGGAACACAATCAAATTCAATTACTTCCCCGCCGAACGGCCAGTGGGGCCGCTAGGCCGCCCCAAAATGAGTGCCACCCATGGCCTGGGCATGGATTATTAAAAAGGGCGAGACCTCAATCATCATGCAGAGGTTCCGGACCCAGGAACTATCGGCCCCCGGTGCTGGGTGCACCGGCCAGAACCAGAAAAGAAAAGGGCAAACAAATAGGGAACGGGGAGACGGCCCCGGCTGAGGCTGAGGACAATTTTCCCGAGCATTCAATCGAACGAAACACACAGCCGACTTCTCAGACTTCCAGATGCCGTTTTGGTCGTTTGCCGGGTTCTTTAATATTCCACAATTTAGTACAAAACCCTCCCTGGTCTAGGCTACGGTGGCCTCATAAATTATTGCCCATCAGAGCACGGGATTCGGACTTATGCAAATAGGGTCGTGGCTGCTAACACACCGTTCAGCACTGCTCTTCTCCGGGTAGCCATCGCCGTCCTGCGCTGGTCCATTTTACGACCCTTCGGGCTCACAGGTACGGTCGCACCGAGATGATACTTCGGACGACTTTGCCGAAGTTGATTGCTTTGTTTGCATTGCCGCCACCTCGCAGGACGCCCCAGACTAGACACTCAGGTAGGGACCGTCGTCAAGAAGAGACTGCGGAGTTGAGGAAACCGTAAGGCCGTTCCCGTGAAGCTCTCGCAGAGTGCTGTGATCTGTTTCGCACACAGTGCTGTGCAATTTTTGTAAGGATCACATCACACTGGTTAATATAAACGTTTCAAATAAAAGTTCAAACAAACGAAAAATATAAAGCCGTTTGTTGTTTACAGCAAAATAAATAAGGGTATCATAAATGGCTCACCCTTGTACCGGGCCGATCGAAATGAGCGCTGTGGTACGAGGGCAATTCAAAAAGTTCTAAGACATTTAAATTTCCGCGGGCTACGTAAGTTCTTTTGTTTTGAAGTGATAGGTTGTTACACATATCACTCACTTATGGTGAAAAGCTGAGCCATTTTGAGTAATAAGTCAATTTTTGACAACTGTTTTGCTTGGACAAGGTTTGGCTCATCGGCGATGGTTGTCTCTTCCAAAAAATAAAGGGCAAAGAATATTTATCAAATTTTGTGTTAAAAATGAAACTAAGAGCGCGGCTGCATTCAAAATGTTGACTGTGGCTTATGGTGAAGCTATTAAGACCAAACGCAACGTTCAAAAATTTTTCAGACGTCCGAGAAGAGGTGAACGTCGAAAAGCCAAGTTCGGTCGAAAGGGAACAGTTTTGCTTACAGTTTTCTTCGATTGAGTTGTTGCCAAAGGATAGAAAAGGACGCAGCTACGCTACGATTTAGTAGATAAAGAAGGCATCACCGATGAGCCAAATTTTGTCCAAGCAAAACAGCTGTCAAAAATTGACCGATTACGCAAAATAGCCAAACTTTTCACCATAAGTCACTGACATGTGTAGCACGCAAATGCAAAAATCGAAATCGAGAATCGAACATACGCAGCTCCCGGAAATTTAAATGTCTTTGAAATTTTTGAACAGCCCTCGTATGTCTAGTGTTAAAATTTTCCCTTTGCTAATTCGCTATTTTAACCAGAAACAGGGTAGGTCACAAGAACCGGGCCTATGGAGTTTCTGGACCCTGGATTACCAGCGGAACCGCTGGAAGCGGCCATAAACCATAGCGACACTACTTTCCTAGGAACCCCGAAAAAATCCCGTTAAAGAACCCCGGGCCTTACCTGGCTCGAGTCGGGACTGGACGTGGGAACCGAATCCTTCGCATCCTTGCCGCCGCCGCTCGGGTTGGTGCCGTACAGTGTCGCCACCTTGCCGTAGGCCGGCGTGAAGGTGTTCGGATGATGGACACCGAACACGAACGGTCCATCAATATCGGCCCCGGTCCCTGCCGGACCGGGCGGTGACTCGGTTCGCCTCGGCGGCGGCGGTGGTGTCTTGTGATGGTGCTGCTGCTGCTGCTGAGCTCCCAGGAACATCCGTTGCGGAGGAGTGGGCGGTGCTGGTGAGGCCGCATCCAGCAGCCGGCGGCGCAGTTGCTGGTGCTGCTGCTGGGGCGGCGGCTTTCCGGCCGCGTTCAGTTGGTTGTGATGGTAAACCAACTCGTCGTAATCATCGTCATCGCTGTTGTTGCTGTTCACGGTGTACTGATTGACCGTGCGCTGATGATGCTGAGCCCGCTGGCGCCCATCCAGGTCCGAAAACTGGAAGTGGTGCCGCACCGCAGGATCAGCACCGTCGCCCGTCGGAGACGGTGGACTTCCGTACGGGTAGCCCTTGTGCGAGTCGGTCGAGTTCCACGCATCGTACTGACGGGTGATCAGGTTGAAGTCATTGTAACCGCGGACCGGCACCTTCGGCACGAGGCCCCCGCCACCAGCCGCCGTGCCGTTGTACTGCTTCTTCGTGCTGACCACCTGCGGCTGGGCCCGGCGCTCCAGCAGTGGCCGGGTGGACCGGTTAAACGGATGATCCCGCGTCTGCATGGTCTGCTGGCTGCTTGTGATGCCCAAAATCTCCGTTATCGTCGGTGACATCTAACACACACACGCGCGCACACGCTTCACAAAATGGTTGGTAGCGAAAAAGAAATTTTCATTCGCAAGGATCGAAGCGGATCGGATTCGAGGGCACCATTCGCTCGTAGCACTCATTTACACGGCTCTTCCGTCGTGTTTTTCACCTACTTCCCGTTACACGAGGCACGCACTCGGATCGGATCAGCTTCACTTACACCGGGTGGAGCTTTCCGGAAGCTTTCCGGCCGGCTGATTTCACTTGGCGCACTTCCGTTATTCGCCCGGCCCAGCCTGGCACGGAGTTTCCGCTGGCGCGTCGATTGATCGATTGGCCGGAGTCGCTTGCCGTTATTTTTTTCTTCGATTATCTTCCGCCACTTGCCGGCCAGTGCAATGCACACAACACTAACGAACACCGCACATACACACTGCCACTCGTCGTTATCTTGCCCCCACCGAGGCAGCCCCTAATCATTCGGCCACCCTTCGGGTGGTTTCTTGCGCTCACTCTTTCACTGGCGTGGAGGCCTAAAAATAAATACCGGGAAGGTCCGCTGGGATGATAGCGACGGAGCCGGTGCAAGTGCAGCAGGAACCGCGAACTTTCGTCACTTTCGCGAAGTTTCGCCACGCGAAGACTCTGAGGGCGAAATGGGGACACTAGTCACTGTGAGTCGGCTGTGGAACCTACAAAGGAACGGAACGGAATGAGCTGGATGAAGGTGTCGTTGGGAGGCGATCCAGAAATTGTAAACAAGCAGCGGTACATCCGGGAGCTGTCGAAAAACTGCACCCCTACACACGATGGTGGCCCTTCCGGCAGGACCACTGATAAAACAGAGGGCGCGAATGCGCTTGTGGGGGTTAGATACGCGAAGCTGACGCGCTTATCGGACCGAAGACAGACACCGGGGGGAAAAAAAAACATTCCCAAAAGGTGGTGTGTGACCATGCATTTGATGAGCCGCCTTTTCCGACACTCTGTTCCCACCCGAGCGACACCCCGAGTAGGGGTGTCTGCACCCTGCATTCGTTCCCACTGGGCTTCCCCGGGCAGAACGGGACCGGTTCAGCGATTCTTTCCCACCGCTCGAAGGGTTAGCTCGTCCCGTAAGAGGGGGATAATTTCTATTGCTTTCCCACCGGCACACAGACAGCTGACGCTGGTGACAGTCGGGGTCCGTCATACCGTGAGATAAAAATCGACCGCATGCATCGGATTGCCGAACCCCCTTTTGTTTCGTAACCGGAATATTCGGAATCTTTTTAGTGCACGGTTCTTTAAAGGAATGGCTCTCTCTCTGATCAGCTCCTACAACCGGAAAAAAGCCGCGATGGAGCGAATCATCAAACGGGGAACGCAAGCGAGCGCACATCTTCCGGCGGGGACCACGGGAAAATGGGTGCCCGAAAAAGGGGTGTGCGGGAAAGCCACGAAACCGGGCGCTGTGGTCAAAGGCAAGAAGAGGAAGCAGTAGAAAACCGGGTTGCTCCGTCCGCGCGGGGATGGCGCGCGGAGTTTAGAAGGGAGAGTCAAAGAAGAGGCCACAAGAAGGTAAAAACAAGCGCCGAAAGAAGGGGAAGAACTAAAACGAAGTGAGCAAAAGATAGAAACAAAAGAATAGCAACAGGGAAAAAGCAAAGGAGAAGCGAACCGAAGAAAGAGCCACCGAGCGGCGGGCGGTGTAGCGAAGCGTAAAGCGAAAAGGTAAACCGAATGCCTCAGCTCAGTGCCAGGCGCAGAGCAGCATCACCAAACAAGATCACACAACACACAACCCGTCGGTCGTCGAAGTCGGACCCCCGGATTAAATGGAACACAAACACAGGCGGCCGAAGCTTTCCACCCTGGTGACGGGTGGCGGCGGTCCTCAAAGTGAGACGATGGCGCGTATACCTCGCAGCCCGATTCAACGTGCACACAAAGCACAACGACGAACGAACGGTGACGGTGCTGCAACCCGAAACTTACACGCTACGCGTTGCGCCACCCGTTGGACCGTGGTATTGGCCGAACGTTGCCCGAAAACCGGCCTCGAATGATTCGAAATTTCGTGATGCACGCAAGCAAAATGCCACCGCCGTCACTGCAAAAAACACGGGCGGCGAGATCGCGGACACGCGCGAACACAAACACGCGGTACGCAGACGCAAACGTCGGGGGTTGCGTCGTCGTCGAGTGGCGAGGAGAAACTAAACCTGCGCGGCCGCGACCTGTTCAGCGCGATCCGGCTTACGCCACACGCATACAGCGCGAGCGCGCCAGAGAGAGAGAGAGAGCGAGAGCCCATCGAAAACACCTTGATCACCGGCCACGCGAAGGAGTGAGAAGGCGCTGCGCAGGTGATGCTGTGTGCGTGAGTGCGAATGGCCCACCAGCCCAACGGCGGAAAGGAAGGCGCTTGCGGAAGACGGAGAAGCTGAACTGACTCACGTACCTGCCCGCATAGGAGAAGGAGGTAGCATCGGTTTCGGGCCACCGTGAACATGCTGCTGCGCAAACGCGGTTTGCGCATGTGTGTGCCGGCTTAGGTGGCCGTTTCAAGGTTTTCCTCGTTGACTAATCGCAGGTAGTCGCCGCCCTGCTGATGGATGCTGTTTTTGGCCGTGCCGAGCTTTTTCGGTAAACTGACGATATCGTGGTCAGGTGGACGCTACGCTGGAGCCATAGAGCAAGCCCCTGATTTCGGAGCTCTGGGTAGTCCACATTAAAGCACAACGTTACAGAAAGCAACAGTACTGTCAGCTGACGACAGTTGAAAGGCACTACACTTCGATCCGTTCCACAGGGGCTTCGATCTGTTCGTCAAACCTATTCCCAGTTGGCAGCCGGATCCCGAAGGTGCTAACTATAGCACCGCTTTTCTCGGCCATTTTACCCTACCAGTAGATCGGTCGAAGGAGTTGTTTGTCTGGCCACCCCGGGTTGCGTGTCCGACCAAACTTGTTTACCACAAAACCTTTCAAACGTAGTTCGTAGTCAGTAGTTCCCCCCCATCTACCGAGCCGAGTGCTAATTAACTGTTCTTAACGCGCGAATGGAAACGGCAACTAGTTCTGGACATCACCAACAACAACAACGGGAATGAAACACGGCGCCCCAAAAACTTCTACTTCTAAATCTCGAACAAAGACCCTTCAATCTCCACCTCAAAGACCTGAATCGCATAATCAACCATTAATGGCCGCAATTACCAGTAGGACCGCGCACCGGCTACCCCAGGGACGGCGTTAAAGCGCCGAAAGCGCAACTTTAGGACCCATAGCACGCGGTCGCGGTATCTGCGAGATCGTTGAACTTGCGCCTCATCCTGGGCTATACTGGGCTTCTGCCAGAACTTCTTGCGGCCGAGAACCATAGCCCAATGGGGAGGCTGGGGCAAACTACCGTATTTTTCCGTATATAACGCGCACCCATATTTAAGAGAAAAAAATTGAAAAAAACAGTTTTTTATTATACATTTTTCAGAAATGTGATATCCAACAAATATCAAATGATAATAATGTATTATTCTAAATGTTCTTTAAATATTCTAAAGTAGACTAAAGATAAAATGCGTATACATTGCAGAAGACATACTAGTATTTTATATTTCGTAATAATCTTCAAACTCAGATTCACTGCTGTCTCACAAATTGATATTCTCCAATTGCTCTTCAATGTACTCCTCATTGTCACTCTCTGAAGAGTTCTCATAAATTGCGATATCTTCAGATCCATCCATAGCATTGCTGCTTCCACATTTTTTAAATGATTTCACAACTACTTCTGTTTTAGCTCCCTGCCATGACTTAATGACAATATTGTATGGATAATTATATTCCTAACATATGTTTCATTTCATAATTTAATCAATAATACCATAAAATATGTACCTAAAAGGGCACATTTGTATATTTAGAGGAGACAAAATTTTTACTCCCCTTGTATAACGCGCACCCAGATTTTGGAGCTAAAAAAATTGTGAAAAAGGTGCGCGTTATACACGGAAAAATACGGTATTACGTCTCCTCCACACCTAATGGCCCCCCTGATCTGGGCAAGTTCCGTTCTGCTCCCGTAGAACAGAGCAGAACAGAGCGAGCGATAATTGGTGGTGCGCCATGACGGACGCGAAAAGAAAGCCGAAGACACCGCAGAAACCGGGACGGAAGATGCCGCGTCTAACGAACGAGAGATGTTTCGAAAATGGACGAAAACCCGGACGATCACTTCTGATTGCTCGCTCTGACTGCTTTTCGATACCACCGATCGGCTCATCGGCCACATCGCCCGGTGTATCGCTCCAAAAGATCGCTCGTAAATTCAATTTAAAGTTTGATCATTTTTCGAGGGCGCAAGCCTCCATCTCCATGAAATTAGAAGCGCACTGATCCGTGGCCTTGCCGTGCTCTTCTCAAGTTGATCGTCGGCAGCACGATTCGGTCAGCTTTAAGAGCCATTGCTCAACCAGCAAAGTCGTCCGACACGTCGTGGCGTTGCTTCATCCGCAAGATACGCAGCCCCGGGAAGAAACCCCTGCTGCCCGGGGGCCTCTGTACGCTGCCGGGTTTACTGTGGCCGCTTGAGAGTTTGGCCTATGTTTTTCTTTTATGATTTACCACACCGGTGGTTGTATAACGGCACGGCCACGAGTGTTTGTTGCGGAACCCTTTCCAATTCTTCGATGGGTGTAATTTTCCAACTTTTATTTCACCACAACGTTTCCTCGGAGTATGTTTAACTTCTCCACGTTATTTCTCTACACCCCTCGGCAACCCCCCCTGGCAACGTTCACCGATCGGAGTGGATCGCGGTGCAGACTGCACCGACCGGCCGGATCTCTCTATCTCCGAGGATCGACACGAAGCCGAAGGTTACCAAAGATCAAGCATCACATCATCGGCAGCACCGTGCAGCGTCATGCTGCACAGGTGAGGCCCGTGGCCGATTCGATTGCGAGGCTGAAGCGCGGGATGACCAAATATTTGGACGGCGCACGTTTTTGTCTTGCGCTTATGGAGCAACCTGGCTGCCTGGCTACAGGGTAACCTTTTACTGGCCGCCCCGCAAACCACGTCTTATTAGGGGCATTTCGGAGTCGACGAGCACCTGCGTATAATCCCAAGTACGTAGACGTCAATCTTGTTTCGCATAATTTGTACATCGGGGCCAGCCGGGCCACGCCGGAATATCTGGGTCACTGGGTAGTGGTACGTCCGAATCGGTCCGCTTAATTCGATGCCCCGATGAAGAGCCCCCGCTTCAAACGGCGCACTGGCAAGTAGCGAGTCCAAAGCAAGTGCCTTCCGAGATCTGAGGAACGAAGGATCCAACATTAGAGCGGTTGCAACGGAGTTTCTCACGGAGCGCGTGCATCCGCGACGCCGAACACAATGGCCGACTAGGCAACCGATTGAAGAGAATACCCAGCGACCCGCCAAGGAGACGGTTGAGAAATTGAACGTTTCAATAAATCTTGTCGGGCGCATCCCAAAGACCTCGTTTAGTTAATTTGATGTGTGTGTTTTTTTCCCCCCCCGGTTGGGGTTCCCTGCAGAGTTGGCAGTTGGCTTTTTATGGGCTGCTGCACCCGTTCAAGGCCATCGCGCCAAGCAGCAGTAAATTTCCCGTTTCCGCCCGTTGGTTCCTGCTTGTTTATAGGCCACTATTCTCGCTGCTAATCCCAACTGTCATAGCACACAACTTTCTACCCAATTTATGACGCGAGCCCTGGCCACGCTTTCACATACATTGCTCGGGTCTTCCGCGACGTAACGGTGCCCATAACGTCGACTTACAAGTTTCGCTAACCCAAACATAGCACACCCCACGGGCGAATGAATGAAGGTCGAACTCACCCTCACCCGGGATGACCGGGGATCCAATAAAAGTTCCGAACGGTACCGAACAGAACGGCACGCGGGAACCAGTCTCCAGGGACCGGACTCCGGGCTCCCGGCTCCCGGCTCCGTTTGGCGCAGTAACGAACTCAGAATGCATCTGCAGGTTCCCGGGGCAGGTTTTATTGCCGTTGCAATCTTGACCGTCCCGTGTCGGTCGCACGGCAGGGTGCACCAGGCTTCGTGAGCCACGTTCGTAATCGGCGCTAATGTCCCGGGGAAGGCGATGGCGCGATAAACTGCGCGAGCAGTGCACTGCATCTCGCGTCTTTAGCGTTTGTCACCATTCTTGCAACCGGGAAGATCGGGACCTTAAGACCAAGTTGTTGTCGTGAACCGCGACGAAAAACAAGTTCGCTGTGTTTCTCTCTCGCTCGCTCTCTGTGGACTCAGCCAAACTGAGGTCCTGAGGTCCACCAAACGGCAGGTGTTCAACTTGTTGAAAGCCCAAGAGGACCCAACGTGTATAGCTTCCCAACAGGCCCGGCCGGACTGCGATGTTTTGCTTCATTATCCTTCGCACCGGCAAACTGGTAGAGAGCGGCGGAAGATGCACCACAAGCCACGCTGTCCGGTCATCCCAATTTGTGCTTCTCGGTCGCTTTCTTACACTTCGTTCGGCATTCTACGTGCGGATCCATTAAGAAGGAGCCTCTCGTCTTATGCGGCGGAAAGGTTGCACTCACCTTGCCGGTATCGGGTGACGGGTTCGAGCCTCCTCACAGCAGGTTCACATTTTCAAGATTATGTACGGTCGATTTGGCAAATGACAATGGCAGAGGCAGCATCGGCCGAAAAAAAAAAAACAAAGTGCTGCCAATCTTGCAGCTGCTGTTCGGAACATTCTGTACCGATTGCCCTAGAAACAACACTTCTGGTGTAGCGGATTGTGATTTCCAAAGGCATAGGTGTGTTAGAACGAGGAGAGCCACATTAGCATCAAGCTAAATGTTTACTGCCCATTTGATGCACTGTCAGGATTCGATCTGACGTGTTTCGTATACCGAGCAAATTAGCGTGTACTTTTTCATTTGGTTGTAAAACAAAAACGACTGAATCTTTTTCGATGCTTGAACTTTTATTTGAAAGGTTGATTCTTAAAATTTATGTATAAAATACAACTTTGGTTGCAGAAAATTGGGAAGTATGAAAAATTTATGTCCAAAATGGCTCCTTTCTTTTTCTGAGCTTGAAGCTGAGAACTTGGACAGCTTTTGGTTTCAACAGGACGGCGCTACGTGCCATACAACGACAGCCACAATCGATACTTATGTTATGTGAACAAACTAGTAAATATTGACAACCTAAAGACCCAAAGTCAAGTTGCTATTGCCGAAATAGAACCAGGTACAATTGAAAATGTACTCAAAAATAGGTCGAACGAATGGGCTACTACCAAGCCAATTGTGATGAACATTTGACCAAAATTGTTTTACATAAATCACTCTTTCAAGTAAAAGTTCAAACATTAAAAACAATTTCTGCCGTTTTTTTTAACCAAATGAATAGGTACACGCTGATTTGCTCTCTCTATAGAAACCGAATGAATCCTGGAACTGGAGATGTACGGACGGCTGAAGCACAGAATTCACCATTTACAACCAGTCCTTTTGGAAAAAACTAATATGAAAATGTCACCGACTCTTTTAGAGTCAAAGGGTACATCTACTTCTAAGCTAACCTTCATTACGGATCTACGGTTTCTGGGAGAGACTGGGAGAGCTATGGACGCCTCGAAGAGATCGTGCAGTCTTCTCCAATGAAGTCATAAGACTCAATCAAAGCCTTTACCCAAAAGAGTCATAAACCCTTTCAGAGTTTTCCTTCACTTGCGAACCTTTGCCGACGACTAATAGTCGCAGACTCCTCAGAGTCGGGGCTTTTGTACTTCAGACCTCCAGGCCAGTGGAAATCTTTCGGAAAGGCCAGGGTTTGAATCGCCCAGGTACCCCGATTGACAAATTGGTACTAGGTTTAAAAATTTCATTAGAATTAAATTAAGGTAGTAAGCTCTTAGTATGTGAAAAGAGACGAATGTAAGGCTATTACAGCTCAAAGTCTCTACAGTACAAAAAAAACAAACCAACCATTTACAACCAATTATGCTGCTGCTTGTGTTCGTTTCTTTTATTGTGGACTGGCTGTGTGCCGGGAATTTCTCAACGCGCCACGTCAGCAAGGCGCATCGAACGGCTTCCAAAGTGTTTCCCCCGTGTCGTCATCAAAGTGATTGTATTATCTGGAAAACGGGGGAAAAATGGGGAAATTAAAACATTGCGATTGTGGGGAGGCGCAGTTTATTTGGGTAACTTTATGCTACAACTATCCCGGGTAACCAGGACCGGGCGTGCGGGACTTTCGCGCGCAGCCGACACTGGCGCAGGATCTGCGAGGATGCGAGAGCCACGGGCGCGCGATGGACATTCCGGAGACCGGCACATGGAGGGTGGACATAGAAAAATGAATGGTTGATAGACGCTTTAGCTACGCCACGGATCTGCACGAGCGCAGGGCCAGACGAAGGGGGGGGGGGGGGGGGGGGACGAAGTCTTAGGGAAATATACTTGCTGGTGACAGTACCAGTGACGCATTGCAGCTCTTCAGGATGCCGCGCAGCAGCGTGACGTCGTCCGGTGTCAGGGCCCAACCGCTCAGCTGCCCGACACTTTGCAGCTCCGGACAGCGGTCCATCAGGATCTGGAAAGAACGGGGACAGAGGGCAGAAAGTGCGGTCCGCGTTCGAGGCTCAACCTACCTCGACCGTGGCCAGGGACAGATACGGGGCGGAAGTAAACCACACGTCCTCCAGCTGGTAGAAGTCGTGCTCAATCACCATCGCGCTGATGTCCTCGTCGCTGAACGTCACCGCATCGACCGCGAGCCGCTTCAAGGACGTCGTCTTGCAGATGAAGGCCCGCAAGCTGGGCTTCGAAATGGGGCTGCTCAGGATTTCCAGCCCCTGCAGGCTGTCGAAGCTCCGGTCGCCGGTGAACGTCAGCGAGTCCATCATGTAAAAGTCCAGATCGATCAGGTTCGGGCACGAGCGCACGATCCGATTGACCTCCAGCGGGCCGTAGCCCTTAATGACCGTCAGGTGGTACAGCGTGGCCCCGCTAGGCTCCAGCAGCCCCGTCAGCTCGTAGCAGCTGAACTTGTACAGCTTCAGCCGCTTCAACCGCACCCCCTCCAGCTTCGCCAGTATGCCGACTTCCGGTGAGTCTAGGTACAGGTCTTCCAGCCGGGGGCACGTGGCCACGATGGCGTCCATCGCTTTGGCGCTCGTGTCGATGTCGTGCACGTACGCCAGCTTACACCGGAACCCGGCATCCTTCTGCTCGACGATGTGCAGCAAGCTACGGCCCACGTACGAGTACGACTGCAGGGTGGCCAAGTTCGGGAGGTGCATCAGCAGCAGGGCCACGTCCATGTGGCAAATGTTTTCCTCGCCCAGCGACCCAATGTCCACGTAGGTGAGCAGCTCGTGGCACTCGCCATAGCACAGGTACTCGATGCCGATCTCGGTGACGTCCGTTTCGCCGCTGATGTCGAGCTGGCGCAGGCACTTGCTGTAGTCGGCGATGTGCTTCAGCAGGTCATCGTTCGGGATGTGCGGTATCGTGAGCTTCGTGAGGCGCGGCAACCGCTTCACGATCTCGTACATGTAGCACATGCTCTCCTCCTTCACCCAAACGCCCTTCATGTTGAGCTGGCGCAGACCGCGCCCCTGGGCCGCGATCACCTGCAGGATGCGCTCGTAGTACGCGACCGGAAATATCTCGGTCGCCAGGCACTGGACGCCCTCGTTCAGCAGCATCTGCAGGCAGCAGAAGCGCATCGATGCCTCGAGCGAGTCGGAACTCAGGATCACGCGCAGCAGATCGTCGTAGATGTTGCTCGTCGCCCCCATACTGTCCAGGTACGAGTTGATCTCCACCATCAGCAGCGTGTAGTCCGGCGGGACGCCGAACGTGTAGCTTGTCTGCACCATCGTCCCGATCGCTCCGACGATGGTTCCGGCCAGGTCCGCGAGCGTTATTTCGCTCAGCGTACGAACCGGAATCTTTTTGGACATTTTGTTGTTGTTTGACCAGCAACCAGCTAGCGGAAGAAACTTTCTATCGGCACCGGGATTTCGGTTCCGATCACATCACCAAACGACACCGTTCTGCGTCGTCTTTCCGCACGATGGCGCTTCGCTTCGCTGCACGGACGGGGGAAGAATTTGGTGAAACCGAAATAAATAACCAACACCACTAGGCATGCGCGGTCGGCCTTGAAACGGCACTTGTTTGGTGCAAAACGTAAAGCACCTTACTTACATAAGCTACCGCGGTCTTCGTACCGCGGTCGGCAAAGCACTGTAAACACCGAAACACCGATCGCCGAATGTAGAACCACTTCCGCCTAAGGTTCCGTCCAGCGCGTAAGTTCGAGGAGTCGGAGTGTCCACGACGAAAGGCAACACAGGTTGCGGTCGGTCAGCTTCTCGGGTGCAGCCAAACGGCAATGTCTGGCAGCTCTGGCCCCAAATCCGCAGTCGGGCGCTCGCTTGACAGTTGGCGGTGCGTGCGTGAGCCGCTTATTTTTATCTCCTGCGCAGCATTTTGTTTGTACACAAATCGTGGCCGTTCCGTCGAACAGGCCGCTGCTGGCCGCTGCGCATACCGATGCTCGCGTAGGAGCATGCGTAAGATTGGCACCGGGACCACCTTCCACAGCTATGAGGACTGGGTCATATGATCGATTTTTCGCGCCAAGCAAAAGAGCTGGCTGCACCCGGACAGACTGAGCGCCTTCAAAAGGCAAACTAAATTGCCCAGCCAATATGGCCTAAAAAGGAACTCTAAAAGATCCGCAAATAATGGAAGAAGCAACGATGAAAACTGTCGTCCTTTTTCTTACGAAATTTTATGTGGGATGCATTATTCAAACGAGGAATAATTTATCTTATTTTGTAATAATGAAATAATTTGGAATGGAATGGAATAAATTGGACCGTGAAAACGTCAGATCCTTTATGCTTCGTGTGGCAGCAAAAATATAAAAACGAAATGTCAAACATGTTTACATTCGTGTTTTTGGTCCGAGAAAACAGAATTAGAAGACAAATAAATTGATTTGTGGATATTTTTTGTTTTTTTAGCTTTTGTTGCTATATCAGCGAATAGGAATGGTACATTGCTTCCAAAAGCGTATGCAAGGTCGAGGAAATCGCTTTTAAATGGCATCGTATGCCTCCGCCTTTTTATTGCGATCACTATATTTTTTATTTTTTAGTTGCCAAAGACATGGCAGACTTTCGTAAATTTTTATAAATTCAGTTAAACACTTTCGCGAACGTTGACGAAGCGTCCAAAATATAAATAAGAGGCCAAAACAAAACATCAACAAGTCAACCGACAAACTGGCACTTGTTTGAAATTTGTTCACAAATTGGTGCTCGTTTGTTCAGATTTGTAGATCTGCGTCAGTGACATTAATGACGTCTCCAGAGACGTCACTTACGCAGATATCGTTATCGTTATCGTAGCGTGTAGATCGGCCATAAGGGCAAAATCCCCTCTGGAGTATTGATTCATGTTCGTTCAAACAGATGGATGGACCAGCAATGCATGAACTTGTGGTATGGTCTAGGCTACCTGGCCGCCTGTTGAAGAAGAATTCTCTTTTGATTTTTGATCAGTTTAGAGGGCATTTGACGGAAAAAGTAAAGCAAAAGGCTAAAGAACTGAGAACCCAGTTAGCAGTCATTCCGGGTGGTGTCACAAGTCAATTGCAACCTCTTGATATCAGTATCAATAAACCTTTTAAAGCAAATATGAAGGAGGAGTGGACCAAATGGATGAGTGAATCGGATACAAACTTACTCCATCAGGCCTGTTGAAGAGGGCAACAATCTCACAAGTCTGCCAGTGGGTGAAAACTTCATGGGAAGCCATCAAGAACGATGTTATCCTCAAATCATTTAAAAAGCAGGTATTAGTAATGCATTAGATGGCTCTGAAGGTGACGCTATTTTTGCCCAAAGTGATTCCTCAGACACAGATGATGATGACATGGAAGAATTAGTTAAGAAAACTGGTTAATCAATGTTTGGAAACAGAAGATATGTTTGAGACTGAAGAATTACATAATTTCTATGACGAATGAGTTATAAAAAAGTCGTTAAAAAATAACAAAAAGTAATTTAGGTTTATCTTAAATGTTTGATATAAAAATGAGGGTCTTAATAGATGTAGGGTCTTAATACCCGTAATGTACGGTATTTCAAAAGAATCGGTCAATTACAAGAAGTTCTAGGGTGCTTGGCGGATTGCACTCTTTCAGCACAATATTGATGAAATGGTCTGCATATCTTCTCTTAGCGTCCTTCCCATAATGACAAGTTGCTAAGGCTTCGGGCCAGAAAAACATAAAACGTGCCTTAAACTAGTTGAGTCCTAGAGCTTGAACCAATAATTTTTTAATTTAATAAAAAGTTATTACCAATATTATTTATTATTTTATTTATTTTTACTCTACATAGTAGGATTGTGAATTAATTCATGCAGTCTTTATTGAACAATTGTGGTCTAACTATAGACTAATATGGCTGCTTTCATTTCTCCTATCTTTGAAGTAATGCCCGGATACCGTGTCGATAGAACTCCTCATCTTTAGCAGCGATCCGGTCAGAGATCCATTTTTCAACTTGCGTTGTGCTGCCAAATCGATCCGTCGATCGTTCTCATGATGAAAAATCAGATTATTATGACCCAGAATGGGATGTGGGTATTTTATGGCCTAAGCTTGCTTCAAACGTATTAATTGTTGTCGATAGCGTTGTCCATCAATAAGTTCAATAAGTGTTGTAGTTTCGTCTGCATTTTCAAACCCCATATCAGAACATCAACAGAACATATTTCTATGACGTAACACCACCAGTGGGGTTTCGTTACAGCCATTATTTACTAGAGAACATAGTCGAGCATAGACCATGGGGGCAACTTACTATGGCTAAGTTTTCCGGTGCCATCCCTTATTGTTGGGCATGATAGAAATCCCCCGGTGGTTAATGAAATTGTATTTTCGCTTGCATCTGCCTTCCCTAACAGGTGGTAAAGTTCAGACAAAATCACTATTTACTATCTCGGCGCTACACAATCGGTGCGGGTGAATTGATTGCTTTCCACCACAATTACTTCGCTGGACCAGTCCACTAATTAAGTTTCAATTAAAACAACACAATGGCACACAATGGGCAAGTGGAGACCACAACTTTCAGTTTCCAATCGCGGCCGGAGCGTGAGCAACTTTTCGAGCTTCCGAGCAACAAACACCGCCACACAGTTTCTTGGGGTGCCCTCCACCGTTTTGATCTGTTATTTATGTTCATCTGTGCGCACGGCCGGTTTGCGCACGGCCGCGGCTTTTATGCTGGCACATAGCATGCCCATAACCGGTTCGGACAAAGCACTGCTTGCTACCGGTCGTCGTCGTCGTCGTCGTCGTCGGGCGAAAGCAGCTGACTGAATGGGGTTCTTCGCCGTTAACGACCGGTGAACGGTCGCAAAAAGTGCGACTCAAGTCCTTGCCAATTCCGTACGCCCGGTGACCCCCTTTTCCGTAACTTGGCCGGTGGACGCTCCATCTTCTGGTCGTTAGACGAGAGCATCTCCGGTTATGGCCGGACACTCGTTGACGGAAGATTCGAAATGGCGATTCCAGGCGAGCGCTGGTGCGTAGCAGACGATCTTTGTTTTCTTCCCGAACCGAATGCCGTAGGTGGGTCCCTGACCCGATTAGCCCGAGTGCCAGGTTTAGGAAGCACCACCGAAAGGTGACGCTGGCGGTGAGTCAAGCGTTGACTTTTCATTGACCATTTCGGTAGAAGAATAACTGGTCGCTGGAGCGTCTAAATCGGCTACTTCCGGCAATTACCCGCAAGCGGATTCTGTGTGGGAGAACCAAAAAATTTGCTTACAACGAATGGCGAAGAACCAAGCCACCGACGCAATGGTAGCTCCCTGGCGTGAAATGACGCGATATCTTCGGAGCAGGGTTTACGTCCACCCCACGGTGGCCATAAATATTTTATCTTTCGCAATCTCAGAACACCGGACCACTTTGCTCCACGCGACCCAGAAGGGACACATTCAACGAGTCCTCGAACGATCGTACTGAGGGTACTCCCGGTTTACTCTCGCGGCCATCAAAGTGAAAGTCATCCGGAGGGGAATCCGGACATCGGACCGGCAAGGTCGGTTGTCGGTCGGTCGGCTGCTACTTCAGCCGCGCGACACCCATTAGGGCGGCCCAGGACCTCGCAAAGTCCGGGATCGATTTCGACCTGAACCGCGGCGTAATAAAACGGAAAGCACACCGAGAGTTTAGAGTCGATGCCACGCCGCTCAGCAATTCGACCCTTTGGGGGGTAGCGCCCGGAACACGATACCTTACCGAAGGACACTCACGGTGACACGGAGCCTACTACGCCTGCCGCCTAGTTGTGGATGTGGCCCGGAGCCCCCGATCGAGTAATCCCAATCGCTGTGTGTGTCCGAAGGGATCCGAAAGCTTTTTTTTGCTGCTGGGTGGAGAAAGGGACCACACAAACCACCAGTACCACCACCACCACCACCAGCGTTGCGGTGCTGTGCGGTACCGGCCTAACCGACCTAACCCCAAAAACCGATTCGCTGTACCCACACCGCAGGATGTTCCGGTCGCCTTCTTGGCTTTTAGTGAAATCGAATCCATCCAGTGCTCGCTGACAAAAACAGGTCCTGTGTGAATCAGTGCCAGCGGTGGGTGGTGGCGGGGAACCCGGGTGGCCCAGGGGTCGGATTACAACGGTCGTCGTCGCTGTCGTCGTCAGGTTGTCAACGGCGGTTATTTACGGCACTTTAACACAATCTAATGCCATGGCGCGGGAATGGCGGGCGAGACGGACCGAGGAGAGAAAAATCGAGCCCGAAACCGAACTGGAAAAGCACGTCCCAGTGATGGGTTTGTGGGTGTGTGTGTCTTGGGGTGGCTCCAATCTGGGACCCGCTCAACTTGAGTGCCGTGATTGAGAAATTCGATCGCTTGGCTCGCGGCTCCATTCCCATCAGCCCAACTTCAATCATCGTGAGGCTCGCGACAGGACGAGACGACTCGCGTAAGTGTCAAAAAACGCGCTGGACATATTAATTATGACTTAGGATAGTCGGAGACTAACGGACACCCGGTGAAGGCGGCCATCAGCCAGCTGGGTTGCCTTTAACCTTAGTCTTGAATGCTGTAAAGTACTAGGTTGTTTACAAAGTTCTGCGGGTCGATACCAGAGGGCGCTGCCACCAGCCTAATTTTTTGTTTGTTATTTTAGTACACTCTTCATATTTCATTTAATTTCAATCGGTCACTTATTTTTTTACGACCCATTTAGTATCGACAGGTCACAGTATTTTTTAGAATGGAAAAAACCAAGTATCGTGCAGTGATTGAATTTTTATTTTTGGAAGGTTTAAAAGCAAACGAAAATTATGAATGAATGCTGAAAGTGTATAAGGACTCTCACTGAATCACTGAAAGAGATTTAGTATAAGGCCTAGCCATCTCATTGAGCAGTATGTACCAATATTTTGACTGAAGTTTTGGGTTCCTAAAAGCCGAATTCGCTAAAAATGGACGCAATGCACCAGGTCACAAGAACAATTTGAAAATGGCAAAAACCCATAATTAAAGTTCGAATTGTTGGAGCATTTACCGTATTTATCAGTTTTGACCTCCAGTGACGTCCATCTGTTTCCAGACCAAAAAAAATCATGCGTTCAAAGCGTTTTTCATCAAATGATGACGTCATAGCAGTTGTGGAAGCGTATTTTGAAGACTTTCCAGAATCTTATTTCGGGGACGGAATTCTTAAGTTAGAATCTCGTTGGAACAATTTTATCGTATTGTATACTGAATAACAAAGTGTGTTTCAAACCATAAAAATGTGTCCTTCGTAAAACTTAGTAAACAACCTAGTAGCTTCCTCTGGTGGTTATATCTTGTTGTACTTTTTGCACACCACTGCCAGGCGTGCTGACACTAATTCGGACCCCAAATCCTATGCAAATGTCCCTGCAGGGATACACAGCTTTCGAGTGCTCGAGTTGAAACAACTGTACACCCAACACGATGACAATTCACCGAGTAGCCATCCTTAGCCGGGCTGGCTGCAAACATTTGGCAAACCGTTCATGCTCCGGGTCCTCCGGGACTGGGCTTAGGTTTGCCGAACGGTTCCGCAGATCGCCGGACCCGACAATAATGTGGTTATGATGAATGAAAATTAACTTTTCCATCGCTCGGCGAGATCGCCTATCGCGCGTGTACCGGTGATCCTTCGCACTCATCGCACCTCATCACATCACCACCGGAGTCCGTCCCCACCGGCAAGTGATTGATGTTGAGCCAGCCGCACTGCGACGCGTTCAGCCCCCGGCGAGGGTCCGGTGGGTGGCTGGATGATGCTGGAAAGATAAAGAGCTACCGCTGACAGACGGCGGCCGAGCGGCGGTGAAGAAGACGTAACCGTCCGCGGACCCGGACCGTCGGACGGAGCACACAGAAAACGTGTTCCACGAACGGCCGGAGAGATTCCGGCACAAAAGTTTACCACGCGCCCGAGAGCACGTTTGGTCCGCGCGATTTGGCCAAGCCGGTTTGGCCGGTGCCGAAATTCCTCGCGTTCAAGTTTCGGTTTCACTCCGTCGTTCTGCTGAACTTCCCCAGGCTCGCTAAACGTTGCGGTCACCGGCAAAATCCCCGAAATCTATGCTCCCGGCTCGGGTTTGGTCCCCGGTTTTTTCACAACCCATCCCTCCAGCAACTAGTTAATCGTGCGGACGCGTGAGTTGGGGACCCGTTTGGGACGATATCTTCCAGTACACATTTTGTCCTGTGGTCGGCAGCATGGTGGCAACACATTCCGTACAGTGTTTCGGTGTTTGTTTCTTTTTTCGTCATGGTGTGTTTGTGGCTCACATGAGAATAGTTTAGCGACGACCGCGGGCCCTGCAGGATTCCCCAAGTTGGGGCATTATTTGGGGGCGAACTTTAAGACGGCTATGTTTCGGCAGATTCCTTGTTAAGCTGCCCTGTGGTCCGGTGGAGTTTTTGTGCCGCCTAAAGCAGCCGGACAGCGAAGCGAATCGCGAACCACTTCAAAGCAACTTTTGCTGCAACCGCAAGATTGTGAAGGATTTTTTTTCCCCATTCCAAAAACTCATGGTTTCAATTAAATGTTCGGCCATATTTAAGATGAAGTGTGGATTTGTCCATTGGTCCGAAGGATCGGCGATTGATCTGACCTCAATTCTGACCTTCGTCGCCTAAGAATGCATCAAGGGCATCTCTTCACTCTCAACCGAAGCAGTCTATTGTTTTTTTTTTGGGTAAAACACAATCAGCCAAAGTGATGGCTTAAACAAAACCCCTAACCGAAGACGACTACAACATTGTCGCATTCTTCTAACGATGGCCCCTTTGTTCGCGCTGGCAATTGTTTGCGGACAATGCGGGCGCAAATATTTTCAATTATGTAAAAACAGAAAAGAATGTAATACACATACACCTTTCGGGCTCTCGAAAGGTGAGCTTCGTTCCATTCTGCCCCGTACATTGTAATTTCATTTACTATCGCTTGCCAGCAACTTTCAATTTTTGCTTTGTCTTCCAAGCGACCGCGAGAAGCTTCGAGGCTGGAGGTTCCGCTAATGCGCTTCGGCGCTACCAAAGAAATTGCCTAAGCTATCGTGCACGCCCATCATCCCCGGGGGCGCCCTGGGCGCAGCCGTTACCAAAGTTTGGGTTTTCGCAGCATTATCCAAAAACTGCCGCCGGCCACCAGCGGCAGTGCAGGAAAGGTGGAAAATGTCGAAGCCGGAGCGCTCCGAGAACGGACGGCCGGCCTGTGTTTAACGGGGAGGCCTATGCGCAGGCTGGCTATGAGGCAGATAATTGCGTGAAGGGTGGTCTGTGGCCGCCGGCCATTTAAAAGAAACCGAACGAAGCGAAAGAAAATGGCAAACGAAAATACTTTAACTTTGGCCGGCTCGCTCGCTCGTTCTTGCGTATGGGTTGCGATGCGGACGATGCCGGCAGCACCCTTTCGAGAACTGCGTGTTAGCGAGAGGAAGAGGAAGGTTTCACACACCACAACAATACCGAGCACAACATCATTGCCATTGTTCAAATCGTTTGCAATCGATTCAATTTGCCTAGTTGTCTCGATCCATCCTTCCAACGCCTGTCGTTATGCAATAGAAAACGGCCTATGGTCCCCTGTGACTCTGGAATTTTTTTCGATCTCCGCCAAACCCCCGGGCTCACTCGAAAAACCGTTCTACGTGTGAAGAAGCTCTGGTAGCGAGCGACTTTGAATGACCACTTGACAGAGCGCCTCGGGGACAGTTTCACATCGATCGATCCCAAACCACTCCACCGGCGATCGTCGTGATCACCGTGATGCCATGTCATTATCGGGTGCAGCGGAACGGAACGGAACGGAACGGCTGCCAATGGTTGCCCCGGGAACCGCAAGTGGAGATGATACTGCTACCTCGCCCCGAACCAAACGTTGTAATGGGTGCTCCCCTCACCCCGACGGGAGGCTTTTGAAGACTTCCGTCAGTCGAGTCCCGCGCGATGCTCCTTCCGATGCACTCCGCTCAATAATTATCACACATACCAAGCAACCAGGGTACAATGGGCACAACCCATCCAGGTTCTCGGTGTGGCACTTTACCCTTTCGGCGTCAGCACGCCGCGGCGGTAATGGTACACGCATCGAAGATTCCTCCCGGCCCTGGCATTCCTTGACTTCCACACGGCCCGCCAAACGAGGCCAGCGTAGGGCGCGCGTATATCATCATCCATCGACATGGACTCGCCGGCCGCCCGGTTCTGCGAACGGTACGGGCGCCATTATAACGTTCCATGAGCAATTACCACCGGCAGAACTTTCGAATTTCGAAGCTCGCCCGGCCGCTCCGCTTCAACCGAACTTCGAAGAACTGGGCCAGGCCGCGGAATGCAACACTGGTCAACAATGGTAGTTCCCGCTTCCAACCGGGAAGCTGAGTAAGATCGCCGAAAACTACGCCGAAATGCTGCAATTCGCTGCCACCGGGCATCTGGCTCGTTGGTAAACATATTAATTATGCTTCATTTATTTACCGGCCCTTGTGACCGGTTTTTATGGGCCAAACGGGGAGGCGAATCACAAAGTGTACCGCAGGTGACATTTTTTTGTTGGCCGATGGTTAACAACGGAAATAATTACGGTCGTCGCTGGTTTCGCACGAGCACGAGCGGCAGCTGCCCCGGTTGCTGGAGATGTATTCGTAATTTTAATGGTTCGGAGAGACCTGGAAGCCCTTCCGGCTGATGGACTGTAGCGGGGTCCATCTAGTGTTTGCATTCCGAAGATGGCGCACAAAATATCGGTTTTGGCTGTCGCTGTATGGGACGTAGCGCCGTCCGGTTGAAATAAAAGGTTGCCCAAGTTTTGGGCTTCAATTTCGCCAAAGAACCAATCAGCCAACACATCTCGGAAAAAATTAAAATGGACCGATGGTGCCCGAAATCCGCACCAAACGATCGCTCGTTGTGAGTGCATTGGCTTCTCTTGCACGACACGTGAGGGTTTTCAGAGCCCCACACGTGACAATTCTGCTTATTAACATAAGCACCGAGGTGGGAAAAAACTTAAATGAAATGAGCTTTTCAAATCTTGTACAGATTAAGTAGAAGACTCACCACTTTGGAAGTAAGATTTAATTTTATGTTTCCCAATTTTTTGCAGGCGTACAACGTCACATTTCTTAAATGTCGAGGATTCACTAAATGTTTACAAGCTCCATAGTAAAGTTTAACGTTTTAAAAGTCAAGTATCACCCTATATATATTCGTATATTTCAAAATATTCGAATATAACTTTAAGGCTGTGTAAATGTCTTCATCGTTGGCCTTTGCTTCAAAACTGTAACGAATACTCTGGTATGTTTCTATTAATTAATAATAGGAAAAAAAAAATCATTAAGTAAAGACAATTTGGTACGCTAAGGGAACATTCTGTGTGGCAACCATCGAGCCTTCCGAAGGCGATAACCTAAATCGGAATAGTTTCTCTACAGTTAGGATAATTATCCATTATAGTTTAGGATAATTAAAATAATTTACTCGTTAATTAACTGTTAATGTCAACCGACCATTTGGTGCAAATTTGCGTGCATGTTATTATTAGAGCTTGAGCTCAGTTCTTCAAAACTGATCGTAATTACCGTAGCATTTCAACCCATTCCTCGATCGGCCCCCACCCGGACGTGTGATCAACCATTGTGATCCGACGGCCATATTCTGCCGAGCTAATGGTATCAACGTTGCCAACATTCAGTCCGTTTGAATGCACTTTGAAGGATTAAATCATCAACTGGAGCAGCACACGGTGGGCGTAAAATTGGATCCGGCTGCCTTCGGAAGGGTTTATTACGTGATGACTGGCGCTCGGGCCGCTTCCTGGGCGCTGAAGGCAATCGCTCCCCAGGAACGAATTTCGGCATAACCGCCGGGAGGAGGTCGAGAGACGCAAACAGAATATTGCCCGACCCGACCATCTTGGCCCCCTAACCGACCGACCACAAAGCAAGAAGACCCCATGAACCGTCAGAATGCGCCGTGGACGGGTAAGCCAGCCCGAGCTTCGGATCGCTCGTTCGCCGTAATGACCGGGCAGAATGTGGTCCACCGCAAGGCTCCGGGCCGCCTCGACGTAATCCAACGCCCGGAGCGGCCCGAGGGGTTCGTGAGGTCGACTGGCCGGGCCCCGGGCCGAAGCATCTCGGTATCATCATCGGCATGTTACATGGTGAATTAAAAGGTAATTCATCTTAACATCCTGACATGCGGCCATACGAGTGGTCCTGCTGCGTGAGAAACGCTCCCTAGGTGCCCGGTGCCTATCCACCACTGTTCCCGCCCCCCCTCGGGGTAGAACCGGTTTGTGGGGTTCCTGCGTTGAAGAACTATTTCTTGGAATTCATTTAAATGGCTTCACCGGCTCACCGACGGTGCTTGGGTTACGTTCTTGGCCGCCGCGACCCGCCAAGAGGAGGATGGTCTAGCGAAAGAAAAATGCGTCCGACGAGGCACTTCACGCTAATGAATTACACAAAAATTTAATACTTTTTCTCGCAGGCCCCTAGGCCAATCGGCTGGCGGACGAGCCACTGGGCAGGCCGGATGTCGAAAACGCGATTGAAAGCGCCTGAAACGATTTTCGTGTCCTGGCGTGGGCCGGGAATGTGCCCCGGGTGGAACCTAGAACCGCACGATGGACCTCCCGCTGTCCCGTCGGCTCCCCGCTGGAACTGCCCCACCGGGGAGTTGGAGTTCCTGACCCCGCAAATCGTAATCGCCGCGCGCGCGCTGAGGGCTTTTAATCGATGGCCTAATCCTTTGATTGCGTTGACTCGGTCGTGCCCGAAGAAAGCCAGCATGGTCCGCCTTTGAAGGCGAATAATTTCCATTCTGCCAAGGGGCCGGGCGGCTTCAAATCCAGCCTTCAGCCGGCGACCGGGTTGGCGTGCGCACGGAGAAATGATAATCTGTTCGGCCTTCGCTTGTTCCTGGAAATGTTTACAGGTTACCGGAGATCAGGCGAAACATCCAGCCCAGGCACAGCACGGGGCGTGCGGTTCTTCACTCTCGAGAGCGCGTCCGACATCGGCCCTTCAGTTCTTGGCGTAGAAATTGCAAATATTTCATAACCATAATTGGAAACAACGCAGCGGAGGGCATGACGAACACAAGGGCCAAGTCATGCTCGGCATTCCTATGCTGCGCCCGGCGCTGCTCGCTACTAGTTTTGTGGTTGTTTCTCGCTAAGCGGACATTACTCAATATAACTTCATTTCGTTTCGGGAAACACAGCAGAAAGTAAGAGATTCTCATTTCGTTTCGCAATTTGCAACCAAAGTTCCAACAGCAATACGCCTGACCGTTCCGGATTCAAAATGGCGGCTAAATGCAAGGTCGGTGTTTCTGCGCACGTTTGTGAGCCAGTCAGGACACAGTTTGCTATTTGCTGTTTCTGTTGAGTTTTTGAAGTTTTTGCTTGATTTCCGGTGATGATGGGGGTTTTACATAAGGAAGTACCTTCTAGGCTCTTCAGCAGGACTCAATCTTCGTTGGTTATGATTTGAAAGCCATTTTTATGTTACGTTACACTACGAAGTATTTAAAAGTATCGTGAATTTAAAATTTCTGTGGGTTACGTATACTCGATTTGCAATTTTTCAGGCATTAGGTCGGTACTCATGCCGCCATTGAATGTTCAGGTAATTTTTGTTGCTTGCACGTATTTTGGTGCACCTTCGATTTTTGTCTATTTCAATAAATGGATGGCAAAGAATCTGTATCCTTTTTGGTGTGAAAAACGAAATTAGGTGCACGGAATCATTCCCAATGGAGACTGTGGCATTAAGTAAAGCTCGGCGATAAAGTTACTGTTTGTACCGACCTCGTATATCAATCCATTTTTCACATGAAAATGGATTCTAATACCAGTCACTTTCGTTAATATTGTTTCTTCTTCATTTGATTGTTTATCCATTGATAAATTCCACAATTCTTCATCTTAATCTCAGTGTTTCCCAACAGCTCACCGTTTCCGTTTAGTAGTCGTCAATGGGCCGATACTTCACGTGGGTTTAGTTCCAAATTGTGCCAGTCAATAATCAATCAGCAATTCGATCGATTACGAATTACGATTGGCTTTTTCCTGATGTGCCATAAAGTCCTTACACTCTAGTTCCACAAGCAGCAGAGCTTTTGGGACACCGAACGGCAAAGGAAATTCGTTCGCTTTGCCGATATTAATCACAGTCGCGCATTAACCAGGGACAGGTAAAGTTTAACTTTGCCACGCCGCCATTTCTTGGTAGCCTCTGTTCCGTCGTCGACAAAACCGGGACTCGCACCTAAAGGGCACACCTTCGGGCCAACCCCAGTTTTCTTTTTCCTTTCCCACTTTTGCCGGGCTGTTTCGAGCGAATAATTTTACGTAATACGCACTCGCCAGCCGGGCGGAAAATGTAAATGTCAAAGCCAAGGCCAAAGTACGAGCTAAGACCCGGAATGAATAAACTCTCCCGTTCGGAACTAGCGGTGGGAATGAGCAAAGTGAGCACACAACAAGCGGTGGCGAAAATGGAGCCCACCCCAAACGCCACGCACAACGCCGGAGCCGGTTAAAGTTTGATGTGCGATTGGCGGCCCCAAAGTTGCAAAGTGCCTGTCGTCCCGGAACCGGAACACCGGCACACAGCAAGCATCCCTGTTCCGTGCTCCTTGGAAGAGGCAAAAAAAAACCAAACGGCATCCCCCCCCCCCCGCCCCCGAAGGCCAGAGTAAGTTCCGTTCGGGGAGTTTGGCTGGAAATTGAATGCAAATGCGCGCGGTCGGAAGAGATGGCTCCGAGTATTTTCTTTTCACTTGCCGGTTGCTGTCTTCCCCTCCCCGTCCTTCCCCTACACCGTTGTAAGAGGGTGCGCTAAACAACCGAGGCCACGGTTCCATCCGCTCCGGCCTCCGGGTGGCTCGGGTTGTGGCCCGGGCGCCGGCGGGAGCAATGAGAAAAGTTTTCGACTCAATTTCGAATTCCACTTGCGCACGGCGTCGTGGGCCCCGAAAAATTCGCCGGCCAGGATTCGGGCCAGGACGTGCGGGAAAGGATCCCAGCCCGGGGCGGCGGCGGTAGAGGCAGTGATAGCGTTATTGCCGGGGTGCTGATTGGAAAGTAGCTCGGTGTCGCCCGGGGCCGCGTGAAGTCAGTAACTGGAGCCGGTTGCCTTTGTTGCCGTTTTTTCTTTCATTTCGTTTCGTTTTTTTTTGCCTGTCGAGGAGTGCATTTTCTTTACAATTGTGTTCCGCCGGCCGTCAATTGTGCTGTCGAAGGCGCGCATTGTGCGATGCGCCCCGGAGTCCCCCGAGGAACAATCGAGCTGGTTTTCCGGAGCTTCACACCGGAACGACAGGCGAATGGCTCACTCGGAGGTAGGTGCATCATTTCGGAACACCCTTTTTCGGGTGGGAAAAGAATAATTAAACGATGGAACCGGTGTGTAGCTTCTCAAGGTATTACCGCTTGCAACTCGAAGGCCGACAACCGTGGTCGGTCGTTACCTAATCTCAAAGCGTTCTCACGACATGGCCCCACGGCTGTCGTAATGATACCCGAAAGGCCGACCATTGCAAATTGGATGGCCGGCCCGGGTCATCCCTAGGAACAGCTAAAACATGCTTTTTTGGGGTTTTTCTTTTGTGGTGGGTACACAACAAAAAATGTCTTAATGTTGTCCGCGATCTGTCGCGCGCGAAGCAGACGATTTCCACCGACGAAACCGAAAGCGTGGAAAATCGTGCCCGACACTCGGACAATTGTTGTCCGCCGGGCCGTGATTAGCTTGCGTATAATTTGGGGTTTCTCCGGACGAAAGTCGACAAAACAGACGGACGCCGGGTCATCGGTGCGCTTGTTTTTCGCCCTTCCTTTCGCGGCCTTGTTACATTCGTGGTCTTCGGTGTGCGTTCGAAAGATGGCATGAAAACGAGCCCGTTTCCTCCCGGGGCCGCCGGGAAACTCGTGGGAAATTGCGTCGGAAAGCTTTCCACCATTTTTTCCACCCGTTTTCGTTTTACTTTACTGCCGCCTGGCAACGGCTATTTGTCGGTCGGCCGATTTGTTGGCGAATCTGTGGCGAATGTGGTAAACGTCGGGGACAGCACGTCATCCGGGCCGGGAGAGGGAATTTAATAAAAAGGGCATGCCAGAGACGAGCATGTAAGAGTAATGCGACTACATGCCGTTGTTCGGTTTAAACGCCGTTTAAATCGTCTGTTCGTGTACTTCGAATACGAATGCCAATTTGAATATTAGTTCGAATACGTTTCAAAGGAAAGTACTTCTTGGTGACGACGTTTGATCGGACTCCTTTCTCATTTTCCGTTTCTCCTCCGTTCCAGACGATCGGCGTCTGATCGTATCTGATCGGCTTCTCTTCGAGCTTCCCGTTGGATAGATGCCAAAACTCGCATCAACTGAATCAAACTCCTTGAAACTGTACGAGTTTTGATTAAATTAACCAAGATTTTGAATGGGAGCCCCCATTTATGAAGTGGGAAAGGGTTTAAAACATTCTTCAGAACATTTCACCTTCCTAAAAACTCCCATATGCAGAATTTGTTTCGATTTGCTCGAAAACAACCCAAATTATACCGAATTGTAGGTTACGTTTGTGTGGGAGCTCTTCTTTTCTCTTTCGTCCTCTCCAGGTTCCCCTTTCATTAAGGATTAGATGGCATTCCCCATCGAAATCGCTAGGTTTCGCATCGTGTTTGCATAAACACAAACAAATCACACTCATTGTTTTAATTATTTCATTTTTTAAGTATTTGTATGTGTATTTTTCAAACACTTTCCTAACTATCTGTTCCATTCGGGGCGAAAACTATCGTCCAACAGCAGCAGTCTATTCCCAAAAAGCGTTAAGAGCTTGGCAACGGTGAAAAACTTTCCCTGAATTACTCTTTTTTCCCCTTTTTTATGATATCTAATCCAAAGTGTTCCTGAAGTTTTAGAAATCGTGTTTGTTTTTCTTTGAGAAAGTTATCTGTTTCCATCGTCGTTTTTCTGCCCTCCTTTTTAATTATATGTTCTGCTCATAGTAAATGAAATTTGCCATGTTGTTTTCATTATAACTTTACGCTAAGCTACTCAAACACATAGTATCTATGAAATACAATACTTCGAGTTGATGACTTTAAATTTATTTTGCCGTACGGCAACTTTTGCTAGTAACATCGACTGCCTGACGTAACACTCGGTCTTTGGGGGCTCCTGAAAAGAAATGCCACAGCGAATCCGGAACCATTTAGCCCCACAACAGATGGCGGATAATATACATAACGACATAATGACCATTAAGGAACGTATCAAAACGTGTGTTTCCCTTTCTTTTCTAATCACTGATCAGACGCTGACTACGCATCACGCGAGCCACGATCCCCGAGCGAATGGCGTCGCAATCTCCATCGAGCGGCAAGACATTCGCAGACTGACCGTCTTGACCTCGCGTGGCGGAAGCTACGATCGAGTTTTGCGGAAGGCTGGCCGAGCGTTGGGCGCATTAATTGTCGGCACTAATTGGAGCAAATCAAGGAACGATCGCTTAGTGCGGTGCGGGAGCGAAGAGAAAATTAAAACCGAAGCCGAGGACGGTTCTGGCTGCGGATGACAGCAGAACCACATTCTGCGTCACTCCAGCTTCCAAGTGCTACACTTTCGATTGGCTTTCTCTCTCTCCTGCGAGGAGAGAGCGAGAGTTCCGCAGTATGTTTGATAATTAGCATTAACGCGGGCAGCCGCTGTCAGAGCCGCAGTCTAATTATGCGCCTCGCAAGAGGAGGATCACCCACCAGTGGTTGTCAGCTCGGTCGTCGATCAACGGGAACCGGTCCACTCGTTATTTGCACGCCTCAGAGTGTGTAGGTCTGTGTGCTTTCATGAGCGATCCCTAATCCAGTGATCGATCACCGTAAAATGCTGGTAGCGGTTGGAACGGATTATGGCGACCGCTGGACTCGTGGGGCGATTCCCACACTTTTCGTGTTCGCGGTTCCTCTTTGTCTTATCACCAGCTCGATTATGTTGCCGGCCAACGGTGCTCCAACGGTGCCAACGAAAGAAATGGTTTGTGTGTCTGTGAAGTGACCAACACCGGCAGCAATCGGATTCACTCACGGCCCTCCAATCTTGGTGTTGTAGCTCGATTTTATGCGCCGCTTCGGGTATCTGGAGAAAGGGCCGACGCAAGCCGAAGCCCTGTACAGCGCGGAGGCGATCGTGGACGCGATCCGACACGTGCAGAAGTTCGGGAACTTGCCCCAAACGGGCGTCCTGGATCGTCGCACTCTACAGGTAGGTAGGGTTCTCGATGGCGCGTAGTACCTGACGACTTGTGAGTCCAAGCAATGAAGGTCCTTAGAAAAACACGTTATAACAACTCGATCATCCATTGGAAAAGGGGTCCCACTGAACCAATTGAGCGATTGTGTCTCAGACTTGCTCAGACCATGTAGTATCACCACCGGTCCGCCGTCTGATCCCTCTTCCCTTTCGAATTCCCCCAAAAAGGAAAAGCTTCCCCAAAAACCAACACATCTTCATCCTTTCAGCTAATGTCCGCGCCACGGTGCGGTGTGGCCGACGTAATTCAGCACGATCAATCATTGCGCCATCGGCGATACGTGATCGGTTCGGAGAGCTGGCGGAAGCGGCGCATAACGTACTTGTAAGTGGCCACTTTACCTTCCCCCAGCGACACACCAGAGGGCGGGTATGTTTTATATGTTGCGGGCTCCCATACCTTTCCCCCCCACCGGTGCCAAGTCCCCTCCGACAGTGAGAGAAGGAACGAGCGAAAGTAGACGGGCACCGACCAAACACAGCCCAATCGAACCTCCCAATTGGACCTCCCGCGTCCTTTTATGGCGCAGCGCTATCGATGGGCGATTTTTTATTCCATCCCGGGATGGAGGGGATTGGCGGCACCTGTCAGACACCGGGCTCGCTCGATGCTGTGTCCGGAACGATCGACGATAATCTATGATCGATCATCGAATAAACGAAACGAGTTGACCGGCATTAACCCTTTCGGGACCAGCAAGCCCTCCGATCGGGTTTCGGCGGTCCCATCGGGTGTTGGTTTGCTTAACTTTTTTGACATTTTAAACCCGTTTAAACACTGGGGTCAAGCCCCCGGTCAAAATTAGTAAACCACACCCAGTGCGATCGTCATGGTTTGTGGTCGCCGCAAACGGTTCGTTGGGTCCTTTGGCGAAAAATAAAGCAAAATTGCGCACTAATTTTCAATTGCACCGCGACCTTAAACGGCAGCCCGCCGGCCCACTGTCGGCGCCGCATCCGAGGGTTGCGTGCGAAAGCCCCCATTTTTTGCTGACGACAACCCAAACAGTCGGTGAAAAAAAAGTAATCCACGTCTCCACCTTCTCGGCGGCGGCCATTAGCTTTCGCTGCGATACCCATTTTCGTTTAATTGGTACGGCCATTCATTATCCAGCCACGGGCGGGTCAACTTGCCCGTGGCCACAGCATTAGCAGCCAGAGATAGAAGGAGTGTGTGCGTGTCTGTGAAAGAGAGAGAGAGAAAGAGAGGCAAAAAATACCACCCTGTAAATGGAAAGGAATAAACTTTCACTTTAATTGAAAACGATCATGAGAGTGCATAGGTGCGTGCGTGCGTGCATTCCGAGGCCTGAGTCTCGCTGCGCATGATTCGGGGCGGTCAGCCGGTCAGCCGTTCGGACAGGTGCCATTTGGACATTAGCATTTTCATCGATTTCCAGCCTGCAACTGGAAAGGAATATTGAATTCCTCGCACTCACGGCGAGCGGGCCTCATTTGATTGGCAATTTGCAATTAACCGGCAATCACGGCTGGGTTGTCCATGGATCCTCCCAGAACTTGTACAACGTTATAACAGTGACAATCTGAACTTGGGACACCGTTTCCGTGGGCCATCTCAGGGGTGGGGGTTTCACCTGGTCTTGCCACTTCTAATGTCGGTCCGGAAACGGTCTTAAACAGCATAGCGAATTGGTCGAGCAAGGTCGGCGAAGAGTCGGTGGCCAGGTTTATGGCCAAAGCGTTCGGCGAGTGGAGCAAGTACAGCAAGCTGCGCTTCGTGCGAGTTTACGACCCATCGGCGGACATCATAGTCGGTTTTGGTAGCGGTCACCACGGGGACAAGTGAGTAGCGGAGTAGTATCTGAAAGGTGTGACCACCAAGTAAATCAATGTTGCCAAAAACGAATACTCCCAAAATAATAGTTACCCGTTCGATGGTCCGGGCAATATTCTGGCGCACGCCTTCTACCCGTACGAGATGAACGCGTACGGCGGTGACATCCACTTCGACGAGGACGAGAATTGGAAGGAAAATTCGACGCACCTTAGTGAAGGGGTCGATTTCTACTCGGTTGCCATTCACGAGCTGGGCCACTCGCTGGGCCTTGCGCATTCGCCCGTCTACTCGTCGCTCATGTTCCCGTACTACAAAGGCATCACGCAGGGGACGCTCGACTACGACGATATTCTGGCCATGTACCAGCTGTACAGTGAGTGGCTTTGCCGTAGGGGTTTGCAGCAGGGCAGTTAAAAATGGGTGAATCTCCGTCTTCGCAGTACAAAACCGGCACATAACGGAGGATCCTGACTGGATGTACACCACGGAAACGACCCCGGAGATCACGGAGGTCATCACTGTAACGGCTGCCCCTCGGCTGCCTGATCTGGAGGTCGAGACCGATGGGCACGTTCCCTCCAGTAGCACCACCACCGAGGTGTACAACGTTCCGATCACATACGTCGGGGACTACGAGACGGTGGACGATCACATCATTCGGCATCATTCGCCACCACCGGTATCGCTGGCACCGGAACCTCACCCGATCCCGGACATCTGTAGCGGGAGTTTCGATGCGATCGGTTTGTTGCGTGGGGAAGTGTTCATCTTCAAAGGACCCTACCTGTGGAGGCTGACCGAAAAGTATCGCATAAAGGAAGGCTATCCGGTGCAGATTTGGCAAGTGTTCCGTGGTTTCCCCCAAACAGTCACTCACATCGATGCCGTGTACGAGCGCTTGGACGATAATGCGATCGTCCTGTTTTCCGGCCGCTTCTACTGGGTGTTCGATGCACTGAACTATCTCCAGCCGGAAGTGCGTCCCATAACGGATTTCGGTTTGCCGGAGGACCTCAAACGCCTCGATGCGGCCTTGGTTTGGCGTGCGTGTCGTACCCTGGTCATGGTTTCGTCAACGATCTCTACTACCCCTGTTTTGGTGTCTTTTTTGCAGCCAAAAATGACAAAACATACTTTTTCGCGGGCGATCAGTTCTGGCGGTACAATGACACGGCCGGTGAGATGGATGAAGGCTATCCGTTGTCCATGGATCGGTGGTTTGGCATTCCGAGCAATATCGACGGGGCGACTGCAGTTGCTAGTGGTATGTACTGGTGCCTACGATAGCCGGAAAGACGGCAGACCATGGAGGCCTGAGGCTAATAACTATATTTTCTTCCATTGGATGTGTCCTTGGCGTTTGGATACTTCCCGCCCCAGGCAAAACTTATTTTTTCAAAGGCAACTTCTACTGGCTGTACAACAATGAGCGAGTTCGCCCAGAACGCGGATATCCTCGAAGGACAGGAACCATTTGGCTTGGCTGTAGATAAAGTTGTCCATCGCGCTGGTGCACACATGGCTGAATGGGCTGATAAATAAAAAGAATAGATTAAACTAATAATTAGTAGTGATTCTATGCATTTAGAAATAGATTTTAACTTTAACAATAACATATTACACCAAAGCATACTGCCAGCATACCCTTTTAATTTTCCATCAATTACTTTAAAAAATTATAAAATACATGAAATAAAAAGGAAAGGAAAATCAATGCGAAAAAGTAGTTTGATGTAAGGGTCTAATACAGTTACAGAATTCTTACACTTAGCGAAAATAAAAATGTAAAAACATATCGCGAGGCAACTGTTGAGTCAACCTACTTTTCGCATCCACCGAAATTCCCTTTTGTATTCTCCGAATCAATCAGCTGTTCGTGGTGAAGCGTTTTAGCTGTCAATGAAAAACGCTTCGATTTCTTTCTTGTAATGCTAGTTTTTGGCACTTTTTCGTATGTTTTACATCATTGTTATTAAAAGCAAATTTTTTACCTGTTTTTGTTTCACTTTGGAATATAGGAAACAATCAATGTTATGGTTTCTTTAAATTCCCCGAAACGCTAAAGCATTCTCGCCAATGTTTACGTTTTCGAAGCGAACAGTTCGCTATGATCGAAATCTGTTCCAGAGATGTGTTTACTTAAAATTCTCACAAAATACATTTGTAGCATAAAATAAATTTAATTCCTCGTAGATATTTTGTGTTGACTACTAACGCAGTTATTTTGGCTGTTGTTGGCAGAAGCACAGCCTTGAACTTTTAATAGCAATATGCGTGGAGAAATGGACCGAGCGTAGTAAACGCTTTCTCAACGCAGTTCAGTTTCCGTGGCAACAAACACGTAAGTTTCAGTGGCGGTTGTTTCATCCGAGCCGGTACATAACGATGTTTTGGCATGTTTTTCTGTTAACCTCGGGTATTAAACTATTGTTTATTCCTGCATAGTACGTACAAGCCCTGCACATCCGATAAAACAGGCCCCGTTTAACGCAATGGTTCCGTTTCGTTTCACAGTCGCTCCACTGATTTCGAGGTACACCGTAACTGGCTTGCAATCACACACAGTTTACCGCTTTCGCAGTGGTACTACGAGAAAACCAGCGAATGGACACTGGATTACCCACCCCTGTTTGCCTACTTCGAGTGGGCCCTCTCGCAGCTGGCCAAATCGTTCGACCCACGGATGCTGGAGGTGAAGAATCTCAACTATGCCTCCGAACAAACGGTCCTCTTCCAACGGTGCTCCGTGATTGTTGCGGACGTCATTTACGCACTTGGTGCCCGACGTTGCTTGCGGGCACTGGCAGGCGATGATGGGAACCCTGCCCGGTCTCGGCAGCTCATCGGCAGTGCTCTGCTTCTCGCCAACGCTGGCCTGCTCATGGTGGACCACATTCACTTCCAGTACAATGGGTTCCTGTTCGGCGTACTACTATTGAGCATCGGAGCGTTGCTGGAAAGCAAACCGCTACAGTCGGCACTACTATTTGCGGTGCTGCTTAACCTGAAGCACATTTTCATCTACATCGCCCCAGTTTTTGCGGTTTATTTGCTTCGATTTTATTGCCTACGCGGCTCGAGTGGCGGACAAGCGCTAATGAAATTAATCAAACTCGGCTCCATCACGCTGGGCGTCTGTTTGCTGTCGTTTGGCCCGTTCCACAACCACCTTCCGCAGGTATGTGCAATTTTGTGCCCTTTAATGGTTGTGTCCCGATACTAATTTGTATTTATGGCCCAATACGGTCATTACGTTCTTCCTGTTTAAGGTGCTGTCGCGGTTGTTCCCCTTCAAGCGTGGCCTCACGCATGCCTACTGGGCACCGAATTTGTGGGCTCTCTACAACGCAGCGGATAAGGTGCTCGCCCTGGCATTGGGACGCCGAGGGCTGCCTGTTGGAACGAGCAGTGGCTTGGTGCAAACATTTGAGCATTCCGTCCTGCCGTCTGTCACGCCGGGCGTAACATTCGTTCTCACTGCCGTCGCCATGCTTCCGGTTGCCATCAAGCTGTGGTCGGTCGCTGGAAGAGAATCAACTGCATACCTTGGTAACTGCTTTATCCGGGCCATCGTTTTGTGTGGCTGTACCTCGTTTCTCTTCGGTTGGCACGTCCACGAGAAAGCAATTCTTATGGTGCTCATTCCTTTAACGCTGCTGTCGATCGTCAACGCGAACGACGCACGTTGGACCGTTTTCCTGGGCATCGTCGCTCATTACTCACTGTTTCCGCTTCTCTTTAAACCGGAACTAACGATTGTTAAGATCAGTCTGCATGTAGCTTACACCGCGGTCAGCGTAGCGCTTTTGAAACATTTGCATCATGGAAACTTTTTCCGTCTTCCGGAATTTCTCTACCTTGCCGGATTTCCTATACTCTGTGTGTACGAAAATTTAGTTCACGATGCCATTGGTCTCCGGGAACGGTTACCCTTCGTGCCACTACTGCTGACAAGTGTATACTGTGCCGTCGGGGTGTTGTATTTCTGGATTTCCTATCAAATATCATTTTTATTGACGAAAAATATCGATCACAGTACGGATAGGAAGAAGAAAAAGTAATAGGCAACAAGGAAGGATTGCAAAAAGTTATGATATTTATAAATTGTAAATTATTGTAATAAATGTTGCGTTTTGAAAAGATGTACTAATTTAGCCAGGTTTGTTTATCTCTGTACGAAAATGAGAGTTGAGTCATGAACGATTAAACTAAACCTTTGACTTTAACATAAGCAAGTGCCAGTTCCGTGTGGTTTCTCAATAGCTTCAGCCCGACCAAACGCCCAAAAACTGTTGCTTATGGCGGTTGGGTAGTGCGGTTACCTTTATTTCACAAATATTTCGAACGAAACACTAGAAACTCTACAACCTATGCTGTGTACGATGATCAAGAATACCGAGAAGTCCTCCTCGTTCTACCTCTTCAGGCGTGTGTGGGCTTGCTTAGCGTCTGCTGGTCGTGGTCAGTACTTCTGAAGATAGTCCTTTACGAACCGCACGCGGACGATGGCGCGGCGCATCACCACCAATCATGAAACAACGGCGGCTCCAAATCTGAGCTCATTTTCTGCGCCGATAGTGATTCAGCCGTTTGTTCGATGGACAGTACTCGGCGTACTCTTCCCATGTGCATCCGGTGCGATTGCAGCATTCGGCCGTTATGGAACCACCGGAACGGCGTTTACCCGTCCGTCGAGTACGCAGAAATGCATGAGCTTCTTCGGGACGGATTGCCCACGGAAAGGCGACGTTGGTTCTGCCAATGATCTCCGGACCATCCACAATCAAAGGGTCGCTTCGTTTTTCCGGTCCCATGCTGTCGTCTCGATTACCGCGCCTCGAAATCCGATAGATATCCTTCTCGCAGGCCCAGTACAGATGTCTGATCAACTTCTCGCGGCATCGCGAGTGGCTCTCCTGGTGCCAAACCTTTTCCCAGTCGGCACGTGTTCGTTCGCTAAAGGTCACTTCCAGCGCATCGTCCAGACCACTCCCGGAGGCACTGACAATGTCGGCAAACTCCAGCAGAACACACAGTGCCAACGGTAGCCACATCCCGGACGCTTACGTCCCGGGACGGGAACACAAACACACACAAGGTCTATTGGCAGCTTCCGAGCAGAACGATCACTATTGCACCGTTCCGGGTACGACAGTCCCGGCAAACTTCATCCCGCCAAAAGGATACTCGACGTGCTCTGCAGTTCACCGATGAATGAGACCTAGCGTGTTGCAGGTGGACACTATTTATACTGACCAATAGGTCCTGGGGGCAGCGAGTCACAACCCGAAATCATCCATTCGTGGAATCGAGTGACGACCACAGACACCTCTCCGGTACTCCAACACCAATAAGCCCGTGGACTGATTCTATTGACTAATGTAATGATCGCTCGGGAAGCTGTAGGTGCGCGCCAACCTGTTGGCGACCGATACGGGCGAAAGAGCAAACAATCATAACAGCAACACCCACCCGATCCGTTGATGGTCACAAGTTGGACCCACCGTGCGGAGCCGGGACGATGCGCAACACGCGCGGATAACACCACACATAAATTAGACATTAGAGCTGAAACGAGGACGAAACATGGCACCCGACAGTGGTCGCCACGAAAGGATGCATTCTTCTCCGCACACTCCAGGTGCACAAACCAACGATTTAATCTGGGCAAAATTGTTTAAACTTTCAAAACGCAAATGATCAGAACAGTGAACGGAAAAGGGGGAAAAAAATATCGTCCCGCACTCTGGCATCTCAAAAATAATGTAACGATAAAGTACTTGTTATAGAACTTACCTCAGTTTTTTTCTTACAAGTTTAGTCAATTCTTTGAAATATGTTTACAGTTGTATTTTATTATCTCTTAAGTATCATTCGAAAATAACTTCGAAGCCTAGTTGGAGAAATACCGAAACTGATATTAAAACGATAAAAAAAACTCGTTGTTATAGAACACAGCAGAGAATATATTGAACAATTTGAAATAAGATAAAAAAACACTTGTCAAATCAGTAAAATACTGCGCCGATAGATTGCTACGAGCATCCTAGTCGAGTATCGGCGGAACGCTGTGCGAGTTCTGATGGTGCGCCAAAGTTGTTACAGCTTGTGCGGCTACGGGCCGATACACAAGGCCCTACGCGGAGTGACAAAGTACATAGCTTCCTGAATCCGGACATCTTCATCTGAAGCAATCGAACGACAGGCATCAACGATAGGGGCCAACCAGCGAAAGGACATTTGATTAAAGCAATCGTTATTGGTGACGGTTTTTGTGTGCCGTTCGATATTCAGCCCCTAAACCGCTTTCTACGGCCGATAATTCGCAAAGTGGGCAATAAGTTGGTTCAGTTCCTGCGCATTCGCCTCACGCCAGCTGATGGTTGACGTCATAATGGTGTTGGCGTGCTGAAGAAAACCACCCGGCAGTAGAGACTCGTTTCGGACGATCAACTTCCGTACCAGCGCCATCTGCTCGCGGTTATTGACCTCGGTTACGATGCGGTTGAGTAATCGCTGCAACTCTGCAATGGCCATCGCATCCTGGGCGCCTCCATCGTGGGATGTGCTCGACAAAAACTGTAGAACCGTTCCGAGGAATCGGGTAGCATCGGTGTTAATCAGTTTTTCGAGCAATTTGTACAGCTCGTCGATGGAGAGAAGCTTGTTTTTCGACATGCGGTTGAACGCGGCAAGGAACAACGTGTCCCGTGCGTTCCGTTGGCATTTGATGCGTGCAAATACACGCAACTCGATTAATTCGTCTAGTGAGCTAAGTTCTAAAACTAGTTCCCGTATCGTCAGCGGGGTGGCCCTTACTGGACATCCTGTGTCAAAGCCGGGACCGAACTTGCGACGACCGGAGATTGTTGTTCCACCGAGCCTTTTCCACCAATCGTACGCCCGGTCGAGGGCCTCGGAATCGAATGCCGTACGGGCGTTTGAGAAGAACTGAAACATTTCACCGGCCAATCCACGGACGATGCGATCGAAACGCTGTGAGCGGAGATTGCGCTGCAAGAAGCCAACGTTTTCTTCCGCCATCGCCGTGAGCCATGGCAAAGGATCCCGTAGACCGGGCAGCTGTTGAAGCAAGCGGATGCACGCGTTGTATCCACCCAAACCAACCTTTGCCAGCACGAAGGCATCATCTATCAGTTTGGCCTGTGTGGTCGGAGGAAACGTTCGGACGGAATCCACAATCATGCGCCAGCCCTTTTCATCGTACTCTACACGGTAGAACCCAACCTGCCGCGGGTTCACAATTAGCACATCGGAACCAGTCATTTCTAGTTTAACAACCATTTCGCGATCGGTTTCACGCATCCAAAACGCCGGACGATACTCGTATCTTCCGCGAGAGCTATTGGTGTAGTACGTAATGGGAATATGCCATCGTGATGTGGGGTCGGCGGTCACCTCTTGCAGCTGATACCGTTGCTGTCGCAGTCGCACATACCGTGCGCTCAATCGCTCCACCGTCACAACCGGGTAGCCAGGTTTATCCGCCCAACTTCGAAACATTTCCTCCACGGGTGGCCAACCTGGGGTCGAATTGGCAAAGCTGTTATACAAATCCGTCGGTCGCACTACAGCGTTTCGGTATGTTTCAAGATATCGGCGAACACCGGACTGGAACGCTGACTCTCCGATCGTGCAGTTGATCATTCGCAAAATGCAACCCGCTTTGCTGTACGTGAGCGTATCGAACAGTTCCTCGATCTGCACCGTGTCCGCCGGAAGAGGTTCTACGGTTAGTGCATGGCTAATGGGTAGAGCATCCGCATGCAAAGCTGGCCTCATGTGCCGCATGGCAAACGTTTCCTCCAGCGGTATCAGTTCCGGGTACTGTGCGTTCCCCAGTACAATCTCGAAGTACGTAGCGAAGCCTTCGCTCAGCCACAGGTACGACCACCAGGCGGGTCCGACCAGATTGCCAAACTGCTGATGCGACGTCTCGTGACCGATCGTCAGTACCGCCTGTATCCGTTGCAGGCGGTGTACCTTCTTGCCGGCCAACACCAGAAATTGCTCGTCGTACGACACTAGGCCCCAGTTTTCCATCGCATTCCCGAACCGTGGGATGGCCGCGTGTTCCAGCTTCGTCAGCCCCATCGGCTGGCCGGTGTAGCGTTCGAGGTGCGTCAGCAGTGAGGATGCAACTTCCAAGCTAAACTGAAGTGTCTTTTTATCCTTTGGCGGCGCCAAAACGCCAACTTGCACCCCCGAGGGACTTGTGGTGTGGATGGCCGCGTAGTTGGTCACCAGGAACGCCACCAGGTAGGTTTGCATCGGGGCGGTGCGCTCGAATTGGACCATTTTACGTCCGCCCGATAGTGGGCTTACGTTCGCGATGGGCGTGTTGGACGCAACCAGGTGGCTATCGTTGCTAACGATAGTCAGCTGAAAGGTGGCCTTAAGGGCAGGCTCATCAAAGCACGGGAATGCGTATCGAGCGTAGCAGGGTTGAAAGTGTGTCGCGGCCACCGTCACGGGAACTCGCTTCGCTCCGCGATATTCGGTCCGGTAGAAACCCTTCTTTTCACGACCGAGCTGCCCTCTGAACGATATCGTAAGCACAACTTGGCCATCCTGTACGCTGCTCAGTGGCCGATGGCTACGAATGAGCAAAACTTCACTACCGACACGATTCGGTTCCAGCTCATGGGGAATCACCTCTCCATTGGTGGTCGTCTGCAGCACGATCTCGTCGATGCTGTTGCCCACATTGTGCAACGCCACACGGTCGGTATCACTTACGATCGCAATGCGGATCGACACTTTGCCGTGGTAACTGAAATCATTCCCACCCAATCCTGAAGCTTCCAGGAAGAGGTCGTAATGGAGTGGTGCGGTACTGTTCGGTAGACGATCCCAGCTACCGGCCAACACCGGAACTAGACACAAGCTCAGCACAATCCACCACATAACTAACCGAGAACTACAAACCGCCATGTCTTAAATGTGGCAACTTCACGCCAGCCTCAAACACTCTACAAGCTATGTTGAAGTGTCCGATAACTGGACGGCTTAAAAACTAAAGCACGCGCCGCTGTCTGGTACGGTGTGAACGAAGGCGGTGCGATTTCCAAATTGAATGCCCCATGTGGCGGCACTAGCACTGATTAACACTTTAGTACGATTGCAGACTGCACTAATCGGGCGCTTATCACTGAGTGGAGAAATCAAAATCGCTCTCGTCGTTTACCGAACTCACCGTTGGCGTATCGGTAGCTGGTGGCTGGTCGTTTGTAGACGACGGGATCGTGTTTTTCGTTTCCACGGAAGGATCCTTCGCAGGATCACTGACGGCAGTTGTATCCAACGAAGAATGGTCCGCAGGTTTGGTTGCCTCGGGTTGGTCCCGACTTGGGTCCTCTACAGCGTCCGTTACACCAGCTGGTGCTTCGCCTTCAGCCGTTGCTGGGGCGTCCTGTGAGTTTGCTTGGTCTGGTCCATCGGATGGGTAGTACATTTGCTGTTGCTCTCCTGTGTACTGATCCGTTGCCAATTGCTGTTGCTCTTCCTGGCCTTCGTACAGTTCCTGTTGCTGCTGTTGTTGGCCAGTGTTGTCAACGTAGTACTGTTGTTGTTGTTGTTGTTGCGCCTGCTGGTCAGCATTTTCACTATAGTACTGGCCTTCGCCATAGCTTTGCTGCTGGTTATAGTATTGTGCGTTTTCATCGTACTGATACTGTTGCTGATTGGGATCAAGATAGGTTCCAGACGTGTCGTAAGGATTTGTCTGGTCCGCTCCTTCTTGATATTGATACATAGATTGATCCGTTGCAGTCCCTTCGACATACTGGCCCTCTTGATATGAGCCCTCAACCGCTTGATACTGGTAGGCTTCAGTGACCGCTTGCTGGGTCTCGTTTCCGTAGCTAGTAGCATCATACTGAGGAGCTTGGTACATCACGTTTTCATCACGATGGTATCCGTCGGCAGACGATGACACTTGCTCCTGCTGTTCTGCAGTTACGGCCTGGTCTTCAAGAGTCGTAATCGATTGAACAACGTTACAATCACCATCACCATTTGTTACAGTTTGCTCCGCACTTCCTGGCTGTTGTACGTTTTCATTCGGATCTACTTCTTGGTCAACTGTCTCTACGTCAGTTTCATAGACAAGGCCAGCAGCTAATTGCACTTCAGGCTCTCGTGGTTTGGAGGATGCCACGGGAAAAGCTCTGGATTTCATCGCTTGCCGTGCCATGCTCCAATGGGGATTTGTAGCCCGAGACTGTTGAATTGAATGATCCTCAATAGGCAGCATAGCTGGCACGAGTTGATTATGTTCTTCACTGTAGTATTGAGTAGTCAAAGTTTCGTTTTGAGGTTCGTTCGAACGTTGCGCTTCATAGTGTGGAGTTTCTTCTACCATCGGTCGACCAGCGTATCCCTGAGCTTCACCATAATCCTGCTGCTGCTGTGCATCTTCTTCCGAAACTTGCTCAGCAACGCTGGGTTCTGTTGTATTAATCTCAACTTCTTCGGAAAGTTTCTCATAAATAGACTGAACTTGAGGCTCACGCTGTTTTGTCGAATCTTCAACAATGTTTTCGGCAGACGTTGCTAAAAGTTGGTCGAGAGGTTCATTCGCTTCTTGGTCCGATTCTTTTGCTGTGCGCGATTTACTATCTTCTATCAATTCTTGAAGACCTACTGTTTCTGTAACAAAACCAAGTAAATAATATAAAGACAGTTAAATTTTAATTGTAGTCGCACAAGGGCGGAACATTTTACGGATACCTTTATTTATCACTTGAGAAGAGTTCTTATCTGCAACGTCAGCCCAGCTCAGCTCCACCTTCTCGCCAAGCGCCTTGGCGCTGTTTTCGACAATACTAAATTGATCCATTGTTTCGGGCGGTCCTTTTTCCGGTGCTCGCTGTTCGTCCTCACTTACGGTCACGTCCTCCAAGTAGGCTCCGTGGTTCTGCTTGACGAGTTCCGGCGATGGAGCCACTACGTTTACGCTCGGAATTGGTTCCTTCAATACTTCACTGTCGATGTATCGAATAAAGTCCTCGTTAGACATCTCGAAACGTTTCGCTTTCGTACCACCGACGGATGGAACCGGTGATATGTCGTTTGGCGTTAGCGCACTTGTTTCGTACTTTCTTGTCAAGGAATCATCCGCGGTAGAAGCAAACGACGGTACCATTGGCATCGCTTTCTGCTGAGAAGCAAGATAGCTGCTTAGGGCAGTTGGTGGTGGTATCATGTTTAGGCTGGCCGTTTGTTGATGCGTTAGCTCGGAGAGGTAGTGCACGAATTCCGATTTTGGTGCCGCCGGGGGCGCCATGATCATCGGCAGTGGTGCCTGATACCCGTTGTGTTGGGCTGAAGACCAGGTACGCATTAGATACATTTCATATTGGGTCTGCCGAGAGAATTAGCATCCGATAGTGAACCAAAGCCGTTAGAGAAACTGGAGTGCTGTACCTTCAGCATTTTCAGTCGGTCTGTTTTGGCAGCCAGAGATGCCGCCTGTAGATCGATCTTGTTCAGCATCCTAAGAATGCTCTCGTTCCGTTCCGCGCGTTGACGGTCCGCTTCGATCTGCCGTTTGTGGCGCTGTTTCATAGCGCGGGCTGCAGCTCGCTCGCAATCAGTTCTTTCCCGCATCAGCTCGGCGAAACGTTGCTCCAGTTCAGCTCGTTCCCGTTCGCTGAAAAAAGTTTCACCAAAATCCGTGCCAATCGATTTAACCTTTACAAACATCCCTTTGTGTGCTTACCATTTCCGAATGCGGTTTTCCATCTCGTCAAACTCGCGCCGGTAACTGGTCTTTGCTCCTACCGTCTCGGACACTAGTCCCGCATCGGTGAGGAAAGATGAGGCCATTGGCGGTGCGAAGCTGAACGGCGATGTTTACACGGCTCCTTACACGAATGGTTCCAATCAATTCTAAACCATGGAAAGGATCCGACCAGCAGTGGTTGCGTTGGTCCCTGCGTGTCTTGTCCTGTTTTTCCGTGACCTTTCCTCAACTAAATCAACCACTTCTTGGAGAAAACTGCACGGGTGCCGGAAAAATGCGAGGAAAAGCGAAACCGAAGAAGAAAATCAATAGTGGCCTGGTAAACAAAGTTATAAACAGGACAAAATCGTTTCGTTTCACCCGGCCGTGGCCGCACCCAACACAGCACAGGAACAAAGGATGTATGGCAGGGTGGCGTAACATTAAATGCAAGAATTTATCCTTGAAAAATGATAATTCGAAAGCAGTCTCAAGAGCTACCACAAACGAGCCCAACCGTACCTGCTGACGCCGTCTACGTTCGACGTCACGCTCGTGGGGCGATGGCGGCGAGCAACGGTTCCAGAAGTACACCGGGTGGCCAAAGTTATTGTAGGTTCCCCTTGCAACTCGCACGCTTCGCTGGCGGCGTTTCCGTCGTCGTACGGGTCAGTCACGCAAACCATGACCCTTTTCCGTGTGGCCGCAAGGGGACGAACTGGCCCTTTATGCGACTGGGACAATGACACACACGACACAGGCGGCAAGGGAGTCTATTTTTGGCTAACAACATCTTGTGTTCGACCCATAATGGGTTCCATTTCGGTGATTCCGATCACCCATCATTGATTCCCACCGAATATATATTTTTTACCCTTAATGCCGGCTCCACATTACGCCTTTCTACACAGAGTTTTTCTCTGGGCTTTTTTATACCTTGAACGTGAAGCTATAACCATGCAAACACATTTATTTTTTAACTTTTCGAACTATGTCGGGCTAATTTTGAGGATACTACAGTTATTATTTTGGGCGAGCTAACTACCTACAATGCTAACCTCACCAAGGTAGCCAAGTAATGAACAAGTCATAGACCTTTAGATGATATTAACACGATAAAATAACTGAAAATGATTCAATATTCTATAAGTACATTTTCTTTACCGTTGTAAGATAAATATTGAAACGAAACCACATCCAGTCTGAAACTTATATTTGCTCGATTTGGTTTAATTTTGGAAAGATTTGTTCCTCGGTACTTAATTCACTTCACTTCCTTTAACCATCTTATTTATTTACTTACATGTTTTTAAATTTTATTTAGCTACGTTTATTGAAATATGAAGTTTATCGCTGATCACTTTATTCTTATATTCACTTCACGTGTAACACTATCAATGTGTTCAGCGGTAATGTTGACAATACTTGCCGTGGCTCCTAATCATACGCTCCAAGCGCAACAGAACTGGCCCCTCAAAAGAGCAACGTTAACTGTTTCACAGCACTCCAATGAATGACCACCCTTCCGTAGTTCGTCGTTAGCATAGACAGTATGAACTTTTGGCGTATCCTTTGGCCAGCTCAACCGGAACATCACCCAATGCATGTTTGTCTGCCGAGCGATCCTTGCACCTGGCCTACTGCATAGAACCGGTTACCAACGGCAACCACCAAACGAACTGTTTGTTAGATATTGAACAAGTAACATGTTCGCCGGACGAACATGTCACCATCTGCTGAATGATATTCGTACCCTCTAAACTACTCGAAGTGAGAATCGAACACCAGAATCGATTTTCACGTTTCGGATCTATTTATAAAGTACTTTTACCACGTTTACTAACGCACAGAAATATATATTGGTGTTCATTTGTATTTTTTCCTTAGTATAATGTTCTACCATCCACTGCTCAGATTGCAACACTGAGATACTTTCGAAACAATATTGGGATTGATCATTATGCTAAAAAATATCGATCCATTTTGAGACACTCGCTACCACACGGGAGTTGATTTTGTTATTCCTTGCTAAACTTTTATACCCTTTCAAACACTGAATTGATTTTGAATATTTTTGTTGTCGTTTACAATGCTAAACTTTAGGCTAAACTTTTAGATCTTAGTTTCGTCTGGGCAACGGGCATTACGTGTGCTTCAGTCAAAGTCCTTGGTTGGAGGCATTTTCTATAATAATTTGTTCTAGTAATTTCCTTCACTGCTGCTTGTTGCGTTCAGCGATCGGTAAAACACCTGCATTTGTTACAATAGTTCACGTAATCGCATTGCTATTGACCAAATTTCATTTCAATTGGATTTACAATTTTCTAAACATTAAGGTCACATTGAACCGACAAATGGGGACTATAACCGTTTGGTTTTCATCTACAACCCCCCCCTCCTTAAGCTCCGAAGTCCTAGGTCTTGTTGCACCTTGTTGCTTTTGAGTTAATTACTACTTCTGTTTCCCGTTCAACACCTGTAAAGGTACACATGTAGGTAGGAATATAGGAACAGAACTCAGGAACACTATCTTTTGCCCTAGCTACAGAGGATACCACGGTCCGAGAGGACCGATATCGAATCGGATCGGATGTTGCTAATGAGACTGTTGCATTTGAGCAGTCGCTAAAGGGTTGGGTTCCTTATTTATCATCCTTTTTACAGAACAACATTAACGCTAGCTTAAAATAATAATGCACACGTCATATATGTTTAATAAAATGGGTATAATGAAAGAGTGACATGTGAAGTGAACAGCTCAACAGGCAAGAAACACTTCTTTTGCATTCATCGCTTTGCACGCTTTCCGGCAAGGTGGCCATTTTCAACAAGAAACCTTTACAAATTTGAAAACAAAAGATAGCACTATCCAACGTGAAGTGGAAGAAAAAATCACAGCTAATCTCTGTTCATGAACATTTTGCTACTCGGAACACACACAATGGTTTGCACGTTGTACTGACGTCTCGTTTGATATGATGAGAGTGATTATGATGATCGATTTGCCAGCAAAGAATGGCCTATATGGGAGTTTGATAATAGTTTAGTTTTCGGGTAGGAATAGAAAGGCATTACACTTCAATTCTCGGAACATATCATGTCTCCGGCTATCTTTGGAAGTTGGTAGGGAAAGGAGCACACTGGGCGCATAGTACAATCCTCGCCGTGGTGATCCGTTTGGTTCGTTTAATACAACACCACACAACGTGCCACACCTCGATATGGGCCACGATGGCGAATGGGTTCAACCAATGATTACTTTATCCTGCTGTCGATAAAGTTGGTGAAAATTGCCATCTAATGAACGTGGTTCGCATTGTAGCGCCTGCCGAGGAACGGGTTCTGTGGGAAAGTTGGATAGTTCGGGTTTATTAGACCCCGGTAGTACCTCGCTCAAATGGCGTTATTGTCACATTTCTTTTTTTGTCATATACGCTTTGAGCTAAACTATTACTATCATACTAGCCAATCTAACAGGTAAGACACCGTGGATTAATGAAAGGCCACTTAAACTGTACACAAAGAAAACAGTACCATGAATTTATACCCACACAAAAACCCTCTCAGGCACTCTTTTTATCTTTTCAACTCCATTTAGTAGATCATCAACTTGGGCGCATTTTCTTTGCTTGTCTTTGCGCTATTCTTGTGAAAGAAATTAAACAAATCGAAACAGGAAAACGTATTTCGAATTGGTTCTCTAACTACCCAGGGCTTTACTTAAGAACTAAAAACAGTTACTGGCTAGAAATCTAAAAGTCTTTCGCATCACAAATATAACACAATCTCGGCCACAACTGCTTCCTGGCATGTCCTACAGTTCAACCCGTGCCATGCTTGCCCGTTTCAAAGAGGCCCTTCTTGAAGAAGGAATGAAACTCGATGAGCGTTTGCTTGGTCAACCCAGGGCGACCTTCGCCCTCGTAGATCGCACAGTGTGGTAGTTTGGCGCACACCACCAACAGTCTCCGAAGGTACGTTTCCAGTTGACGCCGTCTCGTCTTTGCTACCGTTTCTGTGTTGGAGGCAAACAGCTCTCGCCGAGGGAAAGGAATCGTGGCAATCTGTTGACGGTTGGAAACGAGTACCGAATTGAAGGAACCATACAGACTGTATTTTCGTTTCAGGGATCTCAGATTTTTGGTTGCCTTACCTTGTCACCGTATTGCTTTTTCATTGTCAGATGCAGCTCGCGAAAACGACTGTACCGCCGCAACAGTGTCCATCGTTCGTCCGGAAGATTGATCTTAACTTCGTACTCGTAGTGCGTCTGCTTTCCTGCACCCCGTATGATGTACGTCGGGATGTTGATCAGATGTTCCGAACCTGTAGAAGGGCATCAAGCAACGATCGGAAGTTTAAATCCATGCGTTCTCATATCGATTCCACAACTTACGATATGTTCCATCCATGGACGGCAGCGAGCGCGTGACGCTAGGAGCGTAAATGCTGGTTTGTTCTCTTGATAACACGTAGGTCGGATAGATGCACGAATTTCCGACCCGGCTGTCATCGCTATCGGTAAAGCTCCCGGGAATGTCACGCATCGAATCCAATTGCTCACCGTCCGATAGGCAGCTCTTCTCGACGTCCTGTATCTTCAACTCTAGCTGCACGATACGCTTCTGTAGATCCTGTAGCTCGCCAATCTTGCCATCGAGCAGCCTCTTTTCGCCATTTGTTTCCAGAATTTTCATAATCTCTGCCTTTTTACTGGCGATGCTTTCGCGCAGGTGGTTCATCTCGCAAAGGATCAGATTGGCCGTTGACGATGTGATGGAACTGTTGTCGATCGATGAACTGCGTGATCGGTGCCCCTCGTCCTCGTCGACTCCTATATCTTCGTCGTCGTGTTCTTCCTCGTTACGGCTACCGTCGGTGCCGCTGCGCGTGCTGCCACTCACGCTCATACGCAGCGGATGTATCCCATGGCGGATGTCGAATATTTCGGTACGCAAGCTACTACTCTTCCCATTGCTCTTGTTGGATGCCGAAATCTTCAAACGACTCAAACTTTCCGTCATTTTGGAGTTTTTGATGTGAGAATTGCCATCATCCTCCGAATCGGTCGATTTACGATGCATTCGTAGCGATTGATTTACCTTTTCTACTCCGTTCTCACGATCGGTGACGATAACAGTGGCTGTCGCAGGGATTTTCTTCCCCTCATACTTGGAGGTTGGAGTCGAGGAAGTGGCAAGCAGTAGACAGTGGTCGTCCGATTGGATCAGCAACTTCCCGTGACCATTCTCACCCGCGCCGACCGTCAGCAATGTTGTCCCGCCATCGTTTTGTTTGTTGGTTTCGAAACTAACTCCACTGTCACTCATACCGCCGCCACCGAGCAACTCATGTCCTCCGTTCGAAGTGGCTTCCTCATAGTCCCGGTCGGCGTTGTCCGATTCCGTGCTTCCGTCCTCCGTTGAGCTGGGTGTCGGGATGAGATGGTTCAACGAGCCCAAGGCGGGTGTGTTAAGGGCCGATACGAACGAACAGTCCGAGTTGGCCGTATGAAAGGTATCACAGGTTTCTAGCGCACGGTTGGCCGTCGATTCATCTTCGGTTCCCTCTTCGCCAGTGTCACTTCCATTGGTGTGCGTAAGGTTGAGAGTCAATCTGCGTAATGAAAATAAGGGACCGATTAGCGGTACTCTACGATCGCGTGTAAGTGGGGTTTGTCTCTTACGAAAGCTTCTTTTGTTGAATTTGTTCCAATTCTTGCTGTGTTCGCTGTTGTAATAAGTCTCTGTTTTGCTGCTCCAGCTCATGAATCTTCACGTCCAACTCTGCGATCTTCTGTGTGCTTTCGGACAACAGATTTTCCTTTTCACTCAGCTCATTCTCGTACTTAGTAATTTCATCGCGCTGAAACCGGCCAAATCCAATGAACAGAATTATCTAACGTATACGAGCAAAAGAACAATGCTGCGAAACTTACGTTACGACGAATGAACTCCCGTATGTACTGCTGCGAGTAGGTGTCAAGCGACCGCGATATCTGAAGCAATATTTCCGAATAGTCTTCCGTTTGTGGCGCATTTTGTATCAGTTCCGTACTTGCCTGCGGAGCAAACAGAATACATCAGAAATTCATTCAACTTGATTTAGTACACAATTGTACTGTGCTGATCGTTACGTTATTAGCAATCGCTTTGTTTTAGATTCGAACAGTGAAACAACAAAATAACTGAATAAAAGCTAATCAAAACTAACAAAAATGATAACCAGAATAGCACTGTATTGAAATGAATAAAACTAGCGATGCTCTACCTCGTCCAACCGGCCGCAGTCCTGCAGCTCCTGTAGCTCTTTGGCAACATACTCATAGAAGTCACGCTTCTTCGTGTCGAGCTGCGTCTGAAGGGCCGCCAATTGCCGCACTAAAATGTCTACCTGTCTCAGCGCAATTGTAGCAAAAACAACGTCAAATCATGAACAAAAATGGAAATGAAGGAAAATAATTAAAAAATGTTTGAAAAGAGGAAAATAGATGAAAAGAAATATAATTAATAATACGCACAAATAAAATACATTCTGAAAACCAATCCACGAAACTAGCCGCCACTGTAACGTTAAAGTGAAATGCTACATACTTGCGACTTCTCATTGCTCGTTTCCCACAGGACCATCTCTCGGCGAGCCATCAACTCGCTGATGCGACTGTCCAATATTGTCAGCTTGTCCTGTCGTGTTCGCTCCAGCCGCTCCAGCTCTTCGGTGCACAGCTTAATCTTATTCTTGAACTGTTCGTGCATCCGGTTGCGTTCCACGTTTAACTGACGCAGCGCATTCTCGATAGTTTGCAATATCTTTCGGTGCTCATCCTGCAGCTCCACATCATCCCGGCTCGGTGTGTACTGGCGGAAGCGCAGGGCCGAGACCTGGGGCGAGTTATAAGAAAGACCAGCAAAGGCGTTGCTACCACCACCGGACATTGGCGAACCGTCCTCATCACTGATGAAGCTTGCGCAAAGGTTCTCCCGCGAAGCAGCAATTAGCGACAGCCGCGAAAGGTCGAGCCGCGAGGAGCGCTGTTGTTGGGTACTCTCCTGTCGCAGTTTGGCCGCTTCCGCAGGGTTGTTGTAGCGGAACATGTTCGTTCGGCCCAGTAGCAGTATGTCTCCTTGGCTGATCGCAGTTGGAACCTCGATGATGGACGCGTTCAGCAGACAAGTGGCGTTCGGGTTCGGATAGATCGTGGCCGTTCCACTCGAAAGCACGATTCGACAGTGCTCAGGCGCAATGCCGATGCCGTTTAGTATGATGTCCTGCGGGTACGGTGCTTCTTCGGTGCCGATCGACGTTTCGCCCTCCTTCAGACTGTAAAGCGTCACTCCGGTACTGATATCGTCGTGGATACCGATCAGATGAGGCATTTCCGAGTCGAGCACCACTCCGACGCCCGACTTGCGCAAACCAAGTGATTTCTGCTCGCGCAATATGGACTGTGCTTCGCGCCACTTTTCCGTCCACTCCTCGGTCAGCACCTTCTCCTGGGCTTCCTTCTTCTGCAAGTCCTCCAGCACCTTTAGCGATGGTTCCAATGCGGCCGTGTCGCTCGAGATCATCAACTTCAGCTTGTAGATTTCGTCGCGCAGCTCACGGATCAGTTTCACGTTCGGATCTTCGTTGATCGTCGGCTTATTGATGATGTTCTTGGCACGATTCGCGTAACGCAGCGTGCTCAACGTTTCGCTGTAGTTGATATCGGCAGGCGAAATGGCTGCAATCATAATGGTTTTGCTGTTACCACCCAGACTGTCCTTCAACAGCCAGGTCAGGATGGAATCACGGTACGGTATGTACAGCACGCGCTTGTTGTTGGTCGGGTTCGTCTGCTCAGCGAGCGCCGAAATGACGCTGCCGAGCGTCACCAGCGACTTGTTAATGTGGGCACCTTCTTTGAGCCGCTGGCCCGTAGCACCCGTGGCGTTGGCACGCTCGCTGCCAGCTAGATCGACCAGATGAATTTTAGAAACCGTTTCGCTCGGCAGCCCGTTAAGGTAGCGTGCCTGGACGAACGTTATCGTGAAGATTGCGTGGCTCCGGCTGCTGGTGTCGTTCATGTTGGTGCTGGCTGTCGTCCGCTGGATGTTGCCCTGGATCATGCAGTTCTGAATTTCCGCGTAGTCCGATACCGGATGTTGGGACAGATTTTCGACGTAGGGCCCAAGTGTTCGGTGTTCGCGCACCCGCAATCCATGTCCGGCACTGCTTGGCCCAAGCAAATCCTTCACCCGCTCGTTGTAGATCTCCAAGTACGAGCACTGTGTCTTGAAGCCCGTGCCTTCCTCTTGGCCGAGCTTCATGCGCGAAAACAGCGAGCGACATATTCGCGGAATCAAGCCCTGCGCCTCGGCTGTACCCATCATGGTGAACGTTTTGCCACTGCCTGTTTGACCGTAAGCAAAGACGCAAGCATTGTACCCCTGGAAGGCACAGTCGACGATCTCCGTGCCCAGATCGTCGAACACGGTCTCCTGGTGAGTAAAGTGGGCATCGCGTTCGTCCACGGACCAGTACGAGTGGTCAAACGTGAAGTCATTAAACGGGTCCTGGGCCACTCTCGTTGCCAGATCCACTCGGACGCCATTGCCTGTGCCAAGTTTCGGTTTTAACAGCCGGGTCTTCTTGCCATCCATCTGCACAATGAGCTTTGCGCCAAGTTCATGCTCCCTGCGAACGAAACCAAGCAGTTGAATATTAAAGTTGGAAATATGTTGGTCCCAAATTATGCTACAATCTACATATATGTTTCGATGTCTAACAAATCCCTAACGATCCTCTGAGCCAAATTATAGAACCGTAGACAAATTTAGAATCCCCAAAATCCAAAACCCATCGGAAATTAACATTTTCTTATTAAAACTAGGAAAATAAAATGTACAACATTTGTTTAACAATATAAAAATTCTCATCGTACGCATATCCATGTAATTATCATAATTAGCATGAGCTCAGCGCCTTACAATACAGCTCAGGGTATTGAACGCTAATGATAAAATCTAATGACCTAATGAACCTCACGCATTGTTACGAAAGAAGCAGTTAAACCGCCGTCAAAGTACTTCCCGAAAACCCGGGAAAAGTGAAATCACCCGTGGCTGCAATAAGGTAGGTCAACGGTAACGGAAGCAACTCACGATCGATTGTTTCCTACCTTATTCCGTGCGGAAAACGATTGGAACTACCACGGGAACGCAATGCCGTGAGCATTGCAAAAAGGTTCCTCCTAAGAGAAGTTTTAATTGAAAAACGAATATAGTTTCGCCGATTGAACAGCCCACGCGGCTTGGCTACGGTCAAGGGGCATACTTACTGGTCCGGTAAGGTAAAGGTCCGGCCCTACATTCACCGGCCGTCTTGACACAGGATCCGGCGGCGGGCAAAATCCACACTCCGATCGCAGGATCGCAGGCATCGCACAGATTTAGCAACTATTTATGATCGCCGTTTTGCTTTGTGTTTCACAGACGGCCCAGACTTTACACTTTCTTTCGAAATTCACTCACAGCGCCTAATCACAATCATCATTTAGCGGTAACCACACACTCGGCAACATGGTTCGTTAGCAGCTGCGGTATTTGGCGCTTCCTTCCTTCATTACTTTTCATCATTCATTCCTCCACTTTATCAGACGATCGCCATTCAAAGTATGACCGAAAAACGCCGCTCGGGATCGGATCGTTCCGCGATGACGCGATGGGCGAGACCGATCAAGCGGTAATCTATCGTTCGCTACGGAACCGCAGACGGTTCAAGCGATCACGCGTAATCTATGTCCAATCGGTGGTTGCAGATGAGCGCAACGTTTTCGAAGGGCGGAAAGGCGAAAAAATCTTCCGGCATAATCAGTACAGCGCGCCCGGCACTTCCATGCGGCACAGTTTGGCATGATTTATGTGCCGCGGTGGCGGTCGGGAGCGTGGCTGACATATTTGTGCATTATCACAAGCACGCCAGGAGCAGAGCTGATTAGCAAGAGCGCACACAATACGAAGCATTTGGCTTGAAAGCTTTGGTCTGGGAAATGCTTTGAAACTATCTCTAAATCGTGCCGCGGTTACCGCGCGCATTAAGTTTAATTGTCATTTCGCCGCGCATTACGTCAACTCGACAGCAACGTAAGTCGCGGCGGAGTATTACTCATGGTCCGCAGGTCGATTGCATCACCGTTTTGCGGTGTTTTGTTTGGGGCTGGGTTGTTGTGGGTCGCTCAATCATCGCTGGAGGTTTCTTTCCTTCGATTTAGCCGCAAACAGCCACGCAGCATAATCTTTTTCGTGGGCTGACCCCTTCGCTAGGCTGCTGCTAGACACACAAGCCCCCACATTGCCTTGGGGCGCCGAAATAGAAATTGCTCAGCTGAGTAATGTCTGTTCGATTTTCAACTTTTACAATTGATTTGGTTATCTACTCCTTACCAGTAACTCATTAGCATCGTAAGCGTTCAAACACACTGAACGTGTTCGATTTCGCATGCAATTGAATGAAAAATTGATCGCAGCCAAATGCAAGCAATACTATTACCAAATGGCAAAATTAGAATTGAAATGGCAAACCAACCGGAGGGTCTCGGAAAGGCAACATACGGACAGCTGACCGACAAACCAAACGGACGGTGACCGATCGGAAGGGACATCGAGCATAAGCCACAAGCAACAGGCTAACGGCTACAGAAACCGAACACCAATCTGTCATATCGGATGGTTAACTCTCCCACTCTACGGGTTGAGGTCCGTTTGGTCCGAGGCGCTTTGAGCGATGCCATTCTCCATGTTCCCGCCGGCCACAAGTCAATAAACTGAGCCCGCTGTGGACGTTCCGATACTGTTGCATTTCCGGATCATGGCAACTGATGGGTTGAGAAACCAGCGAACCAAACGAAACCGCAAGCTCAAG